>NW_027512871.1:0-333119 GCF_048772815.1 Callospermophilus lateralis | reverse complement strand
AAAGTGCCCTGTGTGCTGAAGACAGACCACGATATATGCTGATGTAGAAGGGGAAAAGGTACACTCATACACTGCTGGTGGGACTGCAAATTGGTGCAACCCAATCTGGAAAGCAGTATGGAGATTCCTTAGAAAACTTGGAATAGAACCACCATTTGACCCAGCTATCCCTCTCTTAGGTCTATACCTAAATGACTTAAAATCAGCATATTACAGGGACACAGTCACATCAATGTGTATAGCAGCTCAATTCACAATTGCTAAACTGTGGAAACAGCCTGGATGCCCGTCAATAGATGAATGGATAGAGAAACTGTGGTATATATACCTAATGGAATATTACTCAGCATTAAAAGAGAATAAAATTACGACATGTAATGAATGGAGTTAGAGAATATCATGCTAAATCAAGTAAGCCAATCCCAAAAATCCAAAGGCTGAATGTTCTCTCTGATAAGGAAAAATGGAGGAACTTTGATGGGGCAAAGGGGAGGCAGAGGTGAGGAGGGGGCATGGGGGTAGGAAAGATGGTGGAATGAGATGGACATCATTACCCTAGGTACATGTATGAATGCACATATGGTGTGAACGCTACATCAGGTACAACCATAGAAATGTAAATTTGTGCTGCAGTTGTGTACAATGAATTAAAATGCATGGTGCTGTCATATATATCTAATGAAAAATACAAAACAAAAAGAGAAACCCTAAGGCTAGCATGGTCTGCTCCAAAGCTCAATAGACCTGGTAGTTATGATTCTAGTACCACTGCTAACCTTTTTCCATGACCCAATGCATGTCATCCCTTTTTCTTGTGCTACAACAGAAATTGACATAAAACTTGGTGGTAGACTGTGACCCAAACATCACTTCATTCTCAGTAGAAACACAACTGACCAAGAGAAATCTGAAAAAAAAAATATTCAACATTACTAATCACTAGAGAAATGCAATTAAAATCATAATGGGATACCCTCTTCCACCTATTAGAATGGTTATTATCAAAAAGACAAAAGAACCAGTGGCACATGCCTTAATCTCAGGAACTCAGGAGGCTGAGGCAGGAGGATTATAAATTCAAGGTAAACCTCAGCAACTCAGTGAGACCTGATCTCAAAATAAAAAGTAAAAAGGTCTCCAGATGGCTATCAGGGTTAAAGTCCCCCTGGGTTCAACCCCCATCATAAATAAAAGAAAAAGAAAGACAAAAGATTTTAAGTACTGGTCAGGATGTGGAGAAACTAGAATTCTTGTACTATGTTTGGGGGAATGTAAATTAGTACAGTCATTATGGAAATTAGTATGGGAAGTTTCTTTAAAACTTAAAAATAGAGCTCAGTTGGGAGAGTGCTTGCCTTGCATGGACAAGGCCCTGGGTTCAATCCCCAGCACCAAAAAAAACAAAAACAAAAAACAAAAAACTACCCTATGGTCCAGCCAATCGGTGCATGAATGGATACAGAAAATGTGGTTTAGAAATATAAGGGGATACTCTTTAGTCTTTAAAAAAACTATAAGGAAATTCTGTCATTTATGACAAATGAATGAGGCCAAAGGACGTTTTATTGGGGGAAATAGCCACGCACAGGGCAACAATCACATGATCTCACCTACATGTGGAATCTATAAAAGTTGAACTCATAGAAACAGAGAGCAGAATGGTGACTTCCAGGGGCCCAGGAGTGGCTGGGCTGTGGTGGGGGAAGATGCTGGTCCCGGGAGAACAAATTACACTTAGATGAGAGGGATGAGTTTAAGGGATCTATTGTGCAATATAATGACTACAGTTAATAATAACATACAACAGAATGAGTACAGTTGATAATGTTATCTACACTAAAAAATGACTCAAAGAGTAGATTTTAAGGGTCCTCACCACAAATAAGAATATGAAGTAATGTATATGTTAAAAAACTTGACTCAGACGTTCTTCAATGTAACATTTTTCAAATTATGTTATATGCCATAAATATGTACAAATTATTATTAGTATTGTTATTATCATCATCATCAGGGATTGAACCTAGGATTGTTTAACCATTGAGTCACATCCCCAGCTCATTTTATTTTTGAGAGAGAATTACATCATAAATCCCACCATGGAAGTGAGTAAACTGGGAAGATATTTAATTGGTAGATTTCTACCTCCTTCCCCAAACTGGAGCTCTGTTACAACAAAAAGGAAGAAGTGGAGCTAGGATGAGCAATGAGCACTGTTGACTCCAATTAGCACTGGGCCTGTAAGGGGGATGACCATCACCAAACTTCTCCCCATGCCATCTTCACATAATTTATGGCCTCTGTATTAGCCTGCTTTCTGTTGCTCTAACAAAATACCCGAGAACAGATAATTTATAAGGAGGTAAGTTTTATTTAACTCAGTATCCAAGATTTGGCAGCTCCTGCAAGTGATCTCTGGTGAGGGTGTTCACCAGATTGTGTGTCAGAAAACAGGGAGGGACCAATCTGGCTCTTTTGATAACAACTCCCTCTTACAGGAGCAAATGGGGGCCCATGAGAAGTCCATTACTCCCTTGAGAGGGCATCTTGCAGAGTGACTGAGTTACCTCCCACTAGGCCCACCTCTTTCAGGTTCTACCACCTCATCACTGAGGACCAACCCTCCAGCCTTTGAACCTTTGGGACAAACCACATCATATCATCACAAGCTCCAACAAAGCTACCATCATCAGAGCAGGATGTCCCAGTCTACAACATGTGCGTATGTGGGGGTTGGGGAAGGTGGATCTCACAAGTCACTGGAAGCAGCCAGAGCCCCCATTCCAGAACCTCTGTGATGTCACTTCTGTTGTCATGGCAGTCTGGGTGCCAACCCAGAAGAGTTCGTTGGTGGCTTCAGTCTGTGAGGCTTGGTGGTCTAGCCATGGCCTCTTCACAGAGTATCACGCCCCCAAATGAACCTCCGATCGAATCCTCATGGCTGAAACCAAGCCTGTTTCCAGCTTTTAATGCAATGCTTCTTATTACAATAAGTGGAATCTTCTTCGCCTTTCCGTGAGTCTCCCATTGAAGGTGTCAGTGTCTTAGACACAGAAGAGAAAATAGACAAGGACAGTACAGAGGCAGGGAGGGAAGTGGAGAGAGAGGGTCAGCAGGGGAAGGAGGATATAGAGTTAGAGGGAACCCAATGTGAAAGCACAGAGGTCTGGAGTGCCTGACGCATTTAGGGAACTATGAGAGACTGGTAATGCTGGTGACATTTTGTGGAGTCTCCATGGTCTGTCTCTAACCTGGATATTTAGATCAGTCCTTAAGGCGAGTGAGTCCTACCTCAGGTGAACTAGGCCTTGTGGGGAGCTCTGGGTTTCCCCAGACTAGGACTGAGTCTGGCTCTGGTTTCAGGTGCCGGTGGTTGGCTCAGAATGGGCAGTGGGAATTTGCCGTGGTTTCGGGCCTATTCTTTATACTGTCCTTCTGCAGCCTCATTTTCCTCAACGGGTCAGACCCAGGCATTTTGCACAAAGGTAAGGCCTCAGACCCCTGGAGAAGGAGGTGGTATCCCAAGGGCTGATGCCTATAGGGGTGATTTCAAACATGCTAACCCCCCTCAACCCCACCCCCTGCCCCCGTGGCCTCAGGAGCCCTTCCCTCCATGTCATCATTACTTGGGCCCTGGCACTTCATTTCCCAAGCCACTGAAGTGCGAAAAAACAGAATCCTGGAGGTGTTCCAGCTGCTTTCGAAGGAAGGACTGGGCAGGCTGGCAAGAGAGGCCAGCAGGCCCTTCCAAACCACGCAGTTCACTCCTCCGCCTTCCCATTTTACACACGACTTCAAGCACTGATCACTATTCCAAAAGGGGAGAGCTCTGTATAGAGCTCCTGTGGCTGGACAGCCCTTTCTCTCTGACTGCCGCCCATCTGAGTGGTCAGCTTGCTCAACAGGGACCGGGATTCCCCTGCCCTCCTCCTCCCCACCCTTCTTGTTGCCCAATGATGCTATGGGGCGGCCCCAAGCAGTAGAGTGGTGGAAGGGCCTCCTGCCACTGCCCAAATCTCTTCCCCTGCCAGGCTCCTTAGAAGAGGACCCCAACATTCAATACATAGCACGAGTGAACAACACGGCCTTTCGCCTGCAGTGGTGCTCGAAGTGTTCTTTCCATCGTCCACCCCGGACCCACCACTGTCCCTTCTGTAATATCTGTGTGGAGGTAAGTACTCCTCCTTCCTGTCCACTCACCAACCCATCCCAGGGCACCTGGCCAGGACCAGGAACCTCACATCATATGTGGTCCAGGGGTGGGTATGAGATCATCTTCCCACACTGCTACAAGTGGCTCTCAGCCACTCTTGGTCACTTATATATGTTATTGCCTCCAGTTCTGCACTTGTCCTGAGACGCTGGCCTTGCTTGCACAGGTGCTGACATGCAAAGGGCACCATCTGTGCTGAGCCTGGTGGAGTCAAGGGGAGGAAAGGCAGTGACTGTCCCACTAGCTTGCTGATACTAGATACCCATAACTTTAGGCTGGCTGCTGCCCTGTACTGGGTATTGTTGCCTGTCCACCTCTGGGTGTCCAATTGAGGGTTTCCTGGGTTCCGAGTGCTCTTCTCTCATGTGCACACCTTGCACGGGTTTCCAATACAGAAGGCTGGCTGGGCTAGAAATTCTTCTCATCCTTACCCAGTATCTGAAAAAATACAGCTTCACAGCTTTTCTGTATCCTGCTCAAAGTGACACCAGGCAGGTCTTGTCTCTAGAGACCTCACTCATGACAAATGACCTGATGAGCCATGGCGTCCTAACTGTGCTCTATCCATGGGCGTGCTGGTTTCACCCTGGAGATGGGAGCTCACGTGCAGGGCCAAGAGCAGGAGGTCTAGGGGCTGGGTTGAGGGGGGGCCTCAAGATTTGGGGGTATTGGGCTAAGCCAAATAGACCCTCAAGGTCTGCCTTCTCTCCCCTAGGACTTTGACCACCACTGCCTGTGGGTAAACAATTGTGTAGGTCAAAGAAATTTCCGCGTATTCGTGCTGCTGCTGGTGTCCCTGTGCCTTTATCTGGTTGTTCTTCTGGCTACCAGTGTGCTTTTTCTCATTCGTACAAGACATATGCCCTTGTCGCTGGACTCAGCCATGGCGTATCCACCCAGTCCCAAGGGCCCACACTGGGAAGAGAATGGGTTGTGGGGAGGGACGGACAGCCAAGGGGCAGGACAGCCAAGAGGTGGGGTTAACCGAGGGAGGGCTGATGTTGTGGGCAGGGCTAAAGGGAGAAGCTACTTGGGAGGACCTATGAAGGACAGATTGAAGGCGAGTGGGGTCAGGGAGATGGGCGTGGTAGGATGGACTATGGAGTTAAGAATCTAGGGAGGCCAAGAAGTGGGGTAATGAAGGTTGAAAATGGTCAAGTGGGAGGCCAGCATGGTGGGGTGAGGTTTCTCTTGGGTGTGCTGGATTAATTGTCCAGTCCAGGGAGGAAAAAGTGGGTGGGCGGGGCCAGCCAGGGCGGGGCTAATGAGGGCTGTGGGTCCTTGGGCGGGGCCAGGAGAGAAGAGTTTGTCTGTTCTTCTTAGCTTGTGTATGCACAGCATCGCAGTAGCTGTACCCGTCTTGGTACTCCTGCTGCCTGTCATTCTGCTCCTGATGATACAGGCTGTGTCGGTGAGCAAGGTAAGCGAGTACTGCAATACCAGACGGTGCGGAGGCATCTTGCATCTTTGGGAATCCGGCACTTTCGGCTGATCTTCACTGCCCTTGGTCCTGATGGTGCCTCATGAGTCCTTCCAGACCCACCCCTTAAGATGCAGCTCAGATCTTTCCTCCCCCTGGAGCTCAGTGGTCATTCTTCCTCGTGGGTGCATTGCATGGAGAGCCTGTTATTTGAGGGATGGGTGCATCCTGCGCTTGTGTTGATAAGAACCCTGTGATCAGAATAACACCAGCAGACACCTAGGGAAACGCTTGAGACGGGGGTCAGTCCTGAGTGGTGTAGCAGCCTGCAAGAAACTGAGTTTGGCGAGGCCAGCATTGTAGAGGAGGACGTGCCACTCTTCCTGTCCTAGGTGTGATTTTGCAAAGGTGGAAGACAGGAGGGTGTTGTCTGTGAGAGGCACACCTTTGCAAAAAGGCAGAGAAACCCGAATGTAGGATGTTAAGGAAATGAGGAAGGAACGATTCTAAATCAAACCCAAGGTGCCAGATAATTTATAAGGAGGAGTCAAGATTAAAAAGCCCCTAAAAGTTGAGCGTGAAATTTAGTTTTGATGAAGTGGAAACCTGGGAGCCATGGTGGGATTTAAAAAAAAAAAAAACAACAAAAACTCATTTATTGAGGAATAAATTAAAACTGCAAAATTCACCCTTTTAGTCTAGGATACGGGATTTTGACAACTGGATACTGTCCTGCATTCTCCAGCATGATCAAGTTTAGGCAGTTTCTTTACTCCAGAATATCCTTTCATTCACCTGTTGTTGTCAGTCTCTCTCCCTATGTCCTTCTGGTTTTTCTTTTTTTCCAGGGTCACATGTAAATGGAGTCATTGCCTTCTTTTCTCTGGCTTTATTTATTTAGGACAATGTATTTGAGATTCATCCATGTTGTCGCTCATATCAGTATTTTATTTCTTTTATTGCTGTGTAGAAGCATATGGATGCCCTATAGATTGTTTATACATTCATCAAACGAAGGATTTTTTACATTATATCTAGTTTTTGCCAGTATTTTTGTTTGTTTTGTTTTGTTTGTTTCATACTAGAAATTGAACCAGGGGGTGTTTAATCACTGAGGCACATTCCTAGCACCCCTCAAATTATGTTTAAATTTTTTTTTTTTTTAATTTTGAGACAGGGTCTCACTAAGTTGCTTAGCGCATCACTAAGTTGCTGAGGCTGACTTTGAACTTGCCATCCTCTTGCTTCAGGCTCCCAAGCCTCTGGGATTATAGGTGTGGGCCACTATGCCTAGCTAGTTTGGGGTAGTTATAAATAAAGCTGCCCCAAACATTGATGCACAGGCATGTGAACATAGTTTTCATTTTTGTTGAATAAATTCTTAAGGGTGGCATTGCTGAGTCATAAGGTAAACACGTGTGGAACTTTGTAGGAAATTGCCAAATTTGTCTTCCAAAACAACTGTAAGGTTTCTAAATTCTACCAGCAATGTTGGGAATTCCAGTTGCTTCACATCCTCACCAACATTTCACACTTTTTTTTTTCAAATATATTTTAGGTATCAGTTGACCTTTTATTTATTTATATGCAGTGCTAAGAATCGAATTCAGTGCCTCACACACACTAGGCAAGCATTATACCACTGAGCCACAACCCCAGCCCCTCACACTGTCCTTTGTTATTTTGTTTTGTCTTTTAATCAAACCTGTCTTATTAAATGAGTCGTAGTATTTCATTAAGGTTCCAGGTAGTGTTTTCCTAATGAGTAATGGTGTTGAGCCTATTTTCATGTCTGTTTGGCCTTCAGTGGGTCTTTGGTAAAATGTTTACTCCTGGCAGGGCACAGTGGCGCACACCTGTAATCCCAGCAGCTTGGGAGGCTGAGACAGGAGGATTCCGAGTTCAAAGCCAGCCTCAGCAAAGCGAGGAACTAAGCAACTCTGTGAGACCCTGTCTCTAATAAAATACAAAAAAAAAATGGACTGGGGATGTGGCTCAGTGGTTGAGTGTCCCTATATTCAATCCGTGGTACCCACTCCCCCCAAAAGCGTTTCCTCCAATCTTTTGCCCATTTGAAAAAACGGTTGTTTTCTTATTGAGTTTTAATAGTTTTCTACATCAGATTCAGATCTAGGTTTTGCACATCTCTTCTTGCAATCTGTGACTTGTCAATCCATTTTCTTCATACCATCTTCCCAAGATCAGGAGTCCTTAGTGTTGTTTTTCTAGGACTAGGGGTTGAATCCGGGGTGCTCAACCACTGAGTTCTCCCTCAGCATTTTGTGGCTGTTGTACATTCTACATAGAAAATTGTCATCTGTGAAGAACAGTTTCATTACCTTCTTTGCAATCTGTGTATCTTTATTGCTTTTTCTTTTTAGTGTTGAATAGGAATGATAGGGGTGGGCATCTCTGCCCTGGGATTCCTTTAGTATGGCAATCTCTTGACTAAAGGCTCTTTCAGTAAGACTGGTGGGCAGCATCAGTGGGGGAGGGGATGCTGCAGACCCCGAGACAGTGAACAGACAGAGGAGCCTACCTGCTCATCACCTCCCATCCTTTTAGTCCCCAGCCCACCACTGCCATATCTGGTCCTCCTCCCACCTGAGACTCTGTGCTTGGCCCTTATTCATCAGCCCTGTGGTCTGCCTTTACTTTGAGCTTGACCTTTACTGCTTTGTGTACTGAAGGCCTTCAGCCCAGATTTTCCTGGGCCATGTGATTTTTGACTAGGAAACTATGATGGGGCCTCCCCACTGCCCCTGTCCTCCCAGATAGTGAAATTCAGTTAAGGCATAATTTTAGAAAAAAAAAAAAAATGAGAGGTGGGGAAATGAAGTGGGAGTGGGGTGGTGACATTGTCTTTGGAGCAATTGAGCAGCACAAGGAAGAGTTTAAAAGGTATCTGAAAGGGGCTGGGGTTGTAGCTCAGTGGCAGAGAACTTGCCTAGCATGTGTGAGGCACTGAGTTTGATCCTCAGCACCCCATACAAATTAAAAAAAAATAATAAGGTCTATCAACAACTAAAAAATATTTTTTTAAAAAGGGGGGTGTGTGGAAGGATGAGGTAAGAGGACAGGTGTGGCCAATGGAGACAGAACAAGGATCTTGCACAGGGAGGCACAGGATGATGAGGAGCCCTGAGAAGGCAGGAGAAAGGAGTGCAGTGTCAGCACTGTCTGCGGAGAGCTGCTCACAAGTGGGTCAAGGGAGGTCACTCTTCCTAGGAGCATAGGAAGGCAGGAGGCCCTGGGTCACTCTTGGGCTCCCCTGCCCTTAGAATCTTGCTCCAGGCCTGGGATGAGCCCTGGCTAAGCTGACTGACTTAGGAGGAGTCACTGTGAGATGGCCTTGCCCAGTCCTGCTGATTCTGAGCTCCTCTTCCCATCCCCATCTCCCTCCAGGGCAAATCACTCCGGAACAACAACCCCTTCGACCAGGGCTGTGCCAACAACTGGTATTTGACCATTTGTATGCCAGTGGGACCCAAGTGAGTTGGTAAACTGAAGGCTCAAGTGGTGGATCTCTGGGGCTGGTGGGAGTGGGGTGAGATAAAGCTGGGTTTTCTTCTTTGGTCCCTGACCCCAGCTCCCAGGCCCTGTCACCCATTGTCCTTTCCTTTGGGGTTTTCCCCAGGGCACTCTGGGAGCCTCTGGGAACGTCCCTATTCATTGCCCTTCTAGGTTCTTGCCCTAAGAAATGGAGTAGAGGGGAAATGCAGCCTGGATGAGACTCCTGGCTGGGAACCCTGGGCTCTGTGCTTTCCAAGCTGAGGGTGAGGGTGGTCAGGGGGACCAGGCCAAGGTGGGTAGTGACTCCCTGCATTTGGTCTATCACGCCCCAGGTACATGTCTGCAGCTACTTGGATGCAGCAGGCGGAAGGCACGGAGTGGGACCCTGAGCAAGGGGACCCAGTGCACACACGGTTCTCGCCACAATATTCCCGTCAACACCGTCCCACAGAGCTCCCTGGGCCCACATCTCCAACACATGGGCAGGGCCCCCCAGGGAGTGGCGAGGCTGCAGCTTTACAGGAGGTGAGGAATAGTGGGTGTGCATTGGGAGAAGGATGTCTGTGGGTCACACATGTGTTGGGGGAGGCTCCTGAGGTTGGGCTGGCCCTGAAGCTGAAGCACATGGAGCTTAAGGAACGGAAATATGAACCTGAGTGTGCGGGTTCCAGGTTTCAGAGTACTCCCAGGTGTTGCTGAATAGACAAAGAGAAAAGACTGCACCACTAATTTGCTAGTTGGCCTTGGCCAGTCCCTTACCTTTCTAGGCCTCAGTTTCCTCAGTTATTAATGAGGACTGAGACTAGTAATTTATGTTTTAAAGGAGATTCTTTTTTGGGGGGGAGGGGGACAGGGAATTGAACTCAGGGCACTCGACCCCTGAGCCACATCCCCAGCCCTATTTTGTATTTTATTTAGAGACAGGATCTCACTAAGTTACTTAGTGCCTCACTTTTGCTGAGGCTGGCTTTGAACTTGTGATCCTCCTGCCTCAGCCTCCCAGGCCACTAGAATTATAGTCATGTGCCACTGTGCCTGGCTCTTTATTTATTTTTTTTTTTATGGAAATTTGTACTTGAAATCCCATGTGAAATATATGAAGTGGAGCATTAGGAGTGCAGTAGGGTAGATAACCCATGGTGCCCACCAAGGGCCCTTGCATTACTTGGGGTAAAAGCCCTCTCCTTTGTCCTGTCTCCTGGGGCCCAGAGCCATGACTGTGAACTGCAGGGTAGAAGCTAGAAAGAACACCCATGTATTGACTTATGTGTTTAGATTTCCATCAGCCCGATGCCGCAGCAAAAAGCCCACAGAGAAGACTTGGCCTCCCATCCACGAGCCTCTCACTCACCCATTCAAACTGCTGGATACCAGGACATCTGAACTTCATCTTTTGAGCCTCCATGTGGAGGCCTCTCGTAGCTGAGCCCTCAATCACTCCCCTATTGGGAGTGCTAAGACTTCCATTCCTGTTGTACATTTGTAAATAGTTTTTACTTCTTCCTATGGCTGCTCTGTCTGTTTGTTCTAGGTTTAGAGAAGCGGTGTTTCCTGGGGATGTAGGGAGGCTCTGAGGGGTTGGAACAAAGCCCTCTTGGAAGGGAAAGATCCTTGCTCTCTGAGAACCCAAGCTAGGGAACCAACATTGTCTAGCTCATTGACCTTGAGCAAGACACTTGTCATTTCTCTCATCCTTAAAATGTGGCAACAGTAATAATCACAGTGACTGACCTGGCTGGCTTCCTGGCAAGGGCTGGAGATGGGAGGAGAGAAAACCCCCAGCTAGCACTAGGGATGGAGCAAGCCCTGTCCTGCAGCATCCCTGTCTGACTACAGGGGGTGCCAGCTGCCCAGGAATTTGAAAACCAAGTCTGGCCCAGCCCTCTAGTGGGAGGTGAGCCAGCCTGAGTCAGTCTGGAGCCCCCTCCTGGGCGCCTCCTCCCCAGATGTGGGAGGGTGGGGGCATTCATCCTGCATCTCTCCTGCAACTGTGTCCCACCCTGGTCCCTTCCCCCTGGGGTGCATCAGGTGCTGGTTCTGGTCCTGTCCCTGGGGTAGGCTCAGGAATTTTGAGTCTGCAGGCCCCAGAGTGTTGGGCAGGGGGCACATCAAACCGTGTGTCTGTTAGTCTCCAGAGTGTGATCTTGGGACTGGGCATAATATCACTTTCGTAGTAGGTTGTTGGAGGAGGAGGTGAGGTGTTTCATCTAGTGCACAGCAGGCAAGCAATGGATGCAGCTGGAATGATTTATGGTTATTTTCTCCACTAGTTGGGCGACCCAACCATGTCAGAATTTCCAGAGTACTATTAGTGGTTGTGGGGCTCTCTGAATTTGTATCAAGGACCCCATATCATCTTGCCACATGAAGCATCAGGACAGACAAACTATACTGCTTCTTTCCATACTTGTATCTGGGTGAAACCATCTTGTGTGATAAAGGTGGAGGCAAAAGGATGTCACCCAAGGGGTCAGATGCATGTCCCTAGGGTGTGTGTGTGTGTGTGTGTGTGTGTGTGTGTGTGTGAGAGAGAGAGAGAGAGAGAGAGAGAGAGAGAGAGAGAGAGAGAGAGAGAGAGAGTATGCACATGTTTGGTATGAGTTCATCCTCGGGGGTGTGTTCGCCCAGCCCCTTATCCTTTCTGACCAACTTTAGGAGGTGGGTGACCTATGATGCAGGATGTGTCTCCAAGTCTCCAGACCACAAAGTCCCACGACAAGACTGCTCTTCCCTCTTCCTTCCCTCCTCAACCTCTCCTGGGAAGCCCAGGCCCAGCCCCACCCCCCTGCCCTGGCTTGAACTCCAACACTTCTCATCCCCTTTCCCTGTCCCAATATCTATCTCCCTGGGCTCAAGTCCTTTTGGGGCTTAAGGCTTTTCTCAAATCTTATTCCTGCTCACTTCCTCTGTCTGGGAAGCCCAAGTTCATGGGCACATGGCAGAGAAAGAGGGGAGGAGTCCCTGTGCCCAGGTTTTAGTGCCTGTGAATCTGTGTGTGCAGTAGGGATGTCTCAACCCTGCTGAACAACAGGGGGAAAGGCCGAGTGGGGAAGCCAGAGGCTCCCAAGCTCATTCCCAAAGGACAGCCCTCCCAATAAACTGGATCTGAGTGAGGGAGGAGAGAGGTGGTCCAGGAGCCTGGGCCAAGTCCTGGATGTGCATCATGGAACTGCCTGGGTGGGGGAGTGCTGGAGGGAGTCCAGCTCCAAGCGGGGCCCAGAAGGCCAGGCCCCAGTCTCTGAGGAGTTCATGCTGCCTCCTCCAGCCCCGCTGGCTGTCCCCCTGCCATCCTGCCTATCCCCCTGCCATCCTGCCTGGTTCAGGTCTGCACTCATTGGCTCCCTGCCTTCAGGTATACAGGGCCTCACTCAGTCTCAGGCAAGGGCCTTTTAAGTCCTAAGCTAGATGTGACACATCTCCTTGACAATCTGGTCCTCAGTTTCCCCACTAGAAAAGGATGTAATTTCCCTCAGATTCTCAAAAGAGGACATGGCCTTTCCAAAGGCAAAGACTTCCTGCTCTGGGATGAAGATTTTAGGTGTGTCCGCCCCCTGCCCCCAGCCTAGGATTCCTAGGATTTCCTTAAGAAAGACCCTTGGATCAGGCTCATTGCTTCTTGAGCATTAAGTGGGACATAGAACATTCCTTCCTTTGACGTCCTCCACCATACCCTCTACCCTAAGCCTTGGGCCAGTCTTGTGCCTCCTTGCCAAGTTGAGAGGACCCAACTGGGCTGCACCCCCTTCCCTTTTTGCCCCCTTCTCATTTCTGCTGAATGTGCCCTTGATTCTCAGACATGCCCCACCCAATCCTTGGCCCATGGATAAGGCAAGGGGTGTTATAGGGGACGAGTTATGGGGCCCACTGTCCACCTACCCAGGAAACTCTGCCATCCCTGGGCCAGAGCCAAGAAATGGCCCCCACGCCTGCAGGGCTACCAGGTGCCCACAAGCTCCTAGAACCGTAATGCCAGATTCGTGGGACCCCAATAGACCTCCAGGAGCCGAATCTGATGCAATTACACAAGAGTCTTTATTGCAGGCTCGCGCCTGGACTCTCAACCGTTTGCAATTCAGCGGTCCTGAGTAGTGAGTCCCAACCCTTAGTTAGTGAGAATTTATAGGTTTTGGGGGGATACACTATGCATCACAACATCACACAGAAAATCATTTTATACCGCGCGAAAATCAAACAACAATTCTTAACATTGATGAGCACATTCACTGGCCGGAACACGTTGGGTAAGGGTAGTGGGTGAATTCAAATGATGGATATATTTGAACTGATTGGTTTAGGCCCGGAAGGGTTGCAAGAGTCTCTATGCCAAACTGCAGGGTTGCCTAATCATGTTATACATCACGGAAACTACTAGGAGGTCACCTGACATTTCAGATATTTTTCCTGTCTCCTGCTGATTGGTGGTTGCTAGGGGGTTGCTATGGGTCCTCACCTAGCTTAACTGAGTCAGGGTCACCTAGCACCACAGATCCCTTTTGTTAAACAACTCAGCAGGGTGGGTATGTGCCTAAGAACCTTCTGTGGGTTTTTCCAAGGACAAGAGTCATGCCCCCTCCCTCTGGACAGGCCTTGAGGTAGAAGCTGATTTCTCAAAAATGGAGTCACATCAGTTTCTCAGAACCTGGGATGGAGAGCCTAGCATCTCCAGACCTTTCCTCATGGGCCTCTTGGGAAGTCAGGGCATATAGGATGAGACTCAACCTAGTCACCCAGCTCTGCCACCAACTAATGTGCCACAGGAGAATCTGTCTTACCTTTGCTAAAACTTGGAGTCCTCAAGGTAATCATAGATATCACACTGAGGGTCACAGACTCTTAAGTCTTTAGGGAGGGTAGGGACTCCGGGATACCTCATCCAGCTGTCTGCCACCCCCAGTTTTGCAGATGGGGCTCTTAGGTCCTGCAGAGGGAAGAGTTTGCCCAAGATAACCTGGTGGCATCAGCCTGATGGCTTTCTCTGGTTCCCAAGGGACCACTCTCATTCCTGCTTCCAGGGCCATTCCAGCAGGGGAATGGCTTGGACAGTGACCACAGGGCCCCACTCTCTAGGCAAACTTAGAGCTGGCAGTGAAGTTCAGCACAGGGCTGTCTACTGAAAAGGCGGCCAGTTTGAACCCCTCTCCAACCCTGCACTGTGCCCATAGTGCTCCTGCTGCCTCTGGCTCAGCCCTGTCCTGCTCTGCCCTGAGGGCCCCACCCAAGAAGGCCTGCAAGTGGCTGAGGGTGAGGCAAGGCTAGGACCCCTGGGGCAGAGGAGCTGGTTGTCTGAGGAAGTGGGGGTGTCCTGCCCCTTTTACACACTTTAGAATTCCTTTGTTCTCATGCCTTCACTTCCTCACAACCTGCTTACTTGACCTAAAAGATGGAGTGATCCAAGGGCCAGAAGGAAGTGGATCAGGGGTCCTGGCAAGAAGGGAGCAGCCTAGGAGGCATTCATTAACAGCCCCTACAACTCCCTGCAGGGAGGAATAATCCCTGGAGGCTGGTAACCTTGGCAACAGGTGGAAAAGGGGAAGTGCTCTAGAGGTATTAACATTTTATTACTTTTCCTTTCAAACCAGCCTCCATCTTTCTGATCTGACCCATTATTTATTACTTGCACTGTCCTTTTGTCCCCACCAACAACACTTTCTGAATATGTGTCCTATGAAGACAATGAAATTTGATTCCACGTGTACAGACCACTGATTACTTCAATTTTCCTTACTTCCAATCACCTCTCCCCGTACCTTCGACCTCCCTGCTTCGTTATCATAAATATCCCTAAACCTTATGGGGGAGAGATCTGAGACTTGATCTGTCTTCTGGCTTGGCTGCCTCCTAAATAAACCTTTTCTCGTTTGCAAAACTGGTCATTTTGAGATAGTAATTTGGGAAGACAGAGAGACATACTAAATGTCAAAAGCAGCGCCATAAACCGCTAAATGTGCAAGGCTCCCTCCAACACTTGCAACTTTGAGGGCAATGTGCAAAGGAGGGTGTAAAATTGTGTAGCTCTACCCTACCTCCACCTCTAGACCAGCCCCTAGCTATCCTCCCTCTGCAAATACTAACACCCCATACCAACAGGTTGCTGTCTGTCTCTCTGGAGATAGCCTGCTTTTCCCCAAAGGGGTCTCTCTCTTAAGATAAGCCCCCATTCTTCCTTGAATATGTATCGACTTCACAAATAAACCTCTGTCTCTGCCTTTGACTGGTGCATGGTAAAATTCTTTTCTGTCATGTCTGCAAGAACCCTGCTGGCCCTGAGTCAAGTTCTCCCTTTCTCTGGAAACTTCTCAGACCATTCTTCAGAGAAATATCTTCTCCTGTGACAGGTTCAGTGATTGGCATGCCATCTATGGGAGGCGGGTGGCCAGGACCATGCCTAATTCAGTAACTGACTGTCATGGAGAAGAGATCTCTTCCAAGAAGGGCAGCAAAGAATTTCAGCATGAGTCTGGCAAAGGCAGAGACAAAGGTTTATTTAGAAAGTAGATACACATTTAAGGGACAATGCCATCTGTCTCAAGAGTGAGAAGCCCCTCCTTGAGTTGGAGGTCCAACATATGTAGAAGGGCCATAGTCAGGGACAGGACTGAGGTGGAGACAGGGTGGAGCTGCACAATTGTAAGCTCAGTTTTCCCTGAGTTTATGTATTTCCCTCATTTTACAAGGACATGAGCCAAGAGCCTGTCAAGATTTTAACACAGTGACTCCCACTGCTTGCCTGTCCTCAAGCTTGTCTCTTTTGTCTAAAGAAAACACAGAGACCAAGCTAGAATTTCATAGGACCAAGCAAATGGGGAAAGGGCCGAGAAAGGAGTGCAGGTTTGGGGTTTGGGGAGGGAATACTGAGAAGATAGCTCTGGCTGTCTCCCTATTCATTCGTACCTACTCCCTTTCTTGCAGTTTTGGAGAGAATACAGGTATGGGGGGAAGGCTGCAAAAGGGGTGGGGGGAGGCTTCCTTTTTGCCCCAGTGGTATCTGAAGAGCCAAAGTGGGCAGCAGGACAGAAGCTGACTCTCTTGCCTAGCTGACTAACAGTTTTTATTATTTGATTGCTTGTTTTCTTTTGGCTGACTATACCTACGCTCAATTTTGCCTAAACACACACACTGGCTCATTAATTTAGAGGCATATGCTGAACACCCACCAGTGACAAGAGTAAGATGTGACCCCGTGCTCATTGTTCACAGACCTAGAAAGGGAGATGGACACTTAAAGAGTTAGTAAAAAAGATGAAAACTGCCAAAACAAGTAGGACTGTCTGTGAATGTATTAATCATACCTTTATATTCTGCTTTTTGTTGTTATTGTTGTAGTTTTTAAATAAGGGACTGCTTCTTTCGGGTTATCCATTTCCTAAAGACAGTAAAAAACTGCCTAAGGCACATCTCTTATATGCATACCAACCACTGGGGGTGGGGGCTATACTTCTAACCTCTTCTTTTAGCAAGCTCTTAATGTTCCCTTTACCTAATTGCCCCAGGGCCAGGTACCAGATTGCAAGAGACATTCCTAAATGCTGCAGCCTATTGGAGTTAGCCAAACCAAACAATTCAAAACTTATGCTCCTTTACCCAGTCCTTCCCTTAAAAACCACAATAAAGGCTCTGACCTTGTTTTCTGACTGACCTGGTATTTCCCTGTGTGCTCCCCATTCACAGCCTGCAGTGCCTTCTGTTTGTAGGTATTAGTAGTATAAGTCCCTTCTTCCTTCATGACAGTACTTTCTTTGTCTATGTGATTTAACACACATTTCAAACAATCCTGGGATTGGGTATGATGGTGCATACCAGTAATCCCAGCAGTTCAGTAGGCTGAGACAGGAAGATAACAAGTTCAAAGCCACCTCAGCAATTTAGCAAGGCCCTGTCTCAAAATAAAAAATAAAAAAAAAGGCTGGGGATGTATGATTTACTCAATGATTAAGTGCCCTTGGGCTCAATCCATGGTGTCCAAACAACCAAGGAAAAAAAAGAAAAAAAACAACCACCACCATTTCTGGTTACACTTAAAACAGTGAATACCTATATCTCCCCTACTATTTTGTTTAGTATAAACAAACATAACTAGATAAGAGTTTGTTCCCCACATGGGTTCTGTTTCATCATTCTCAGAGCAAAGAGTCTACTTATTTGTTTATGAACTACCTTAGTATTCCTGGGATGCTAAAATAAAAAATAACAAATTAATCCTCACAGTTCTGGGGACTGGAAAATGTAAGGTCATGGTACCAGCTTTCCTGATTCATAAATAACTTCCTGCTGTGTCCTCACTTACTGAAAGGGGCAGATAAGCGTCCTTGGCTTATTTTGAAGAACACTATCCCATTTTTAAAGATAGTAATCTCTGGCAATAGGCATGCACTGTATACAGGAATATAGGGCTCTGCCCTCATGACTTCATCATCTCCCATAGGTCCCACTTCCTGATGCCATCCCCTTGGAGCCTTAGAAATTCAACATATGAATTTGGGGGTTGGAAGTAGGAATACAAACATTCAGACCATAGCAAGAATTTTTGTTTAAGAAACTGGGTGGGGGTCTGGGGCTGAAGCTCAGTGGTAGAGTGCTTGCCTCACACGTGTGAGGCACTGGATTTGATCCTCAGCACCACATTAAAAAATAAATTCATAAACAAAAATATTGTCTCAATCAACAACTAAAAAAAAAGAAAGAAAGAAAGAGGGGCTGTGGATGTGGCTCAAGTGGGAGCGTGCTCACCTGGCATGCTCGGTGCCCTGGGTTCGATCCTCAGCACCACATACAAATTAAAGATGTTGTTTCCGCTCAAAAAAAAACTTATAAAATAAATATCAAAAAATTCTCTCTCTCTCTCTCTCTCTCTCTCTCTCTCTCTCTCTCTCTTTAAAAAAAGAAAGAAAGAAACTGGGTGGGATTTGGAGGCGGTTGCTGGGGAATTTTGAGGAATTAGGAATATCCTATATGTAATGAATTCTTAGTAAGTTTCAAACAAAAACCAGGTAGTCTGACAACTTCTGAATATCAAAGAAAACTATCCATTTCTAGAACTTCAATTGCCAGGCTCCTCTGTGTTTGCAAAGTATCTTTATAGCTAATCTGTCATTACTCACATTACTGATAATAGTTGAGAGATGCTATAAGACTCACTTGGCTTGAAATACCTTGGCCAATAACCTGGGTTTCCTCCTACTCTATTTGGTATAAATTGCCTAGTTATAGCCTCTATCAAAGGGTAATTTAAGTTATCTGGCAGGGGAGAAATGTCTCTCTTTGATGATTTGCAGCTGTTGAAGATTTCTAGTAACTAGCTTGACATAGAAATGTGGGGATGGTTCTCAAGAAATATCAGCTTAGAGGGCTGGGGTTGTGGCTCAGTGGTAAAGTGCTCGCCTAGCATGCAGAAGGCACTGGGTTCCATCTTCAGCACCACATAAGTTTAAAATGAAGATATTGTGTCCACCTAAAACTAAGAAATAAACATTTTTTTTTAAAAAAAGAAATATCAGCTTAGGGTTTAATTCTGCTAATTCTGGGTATTCTTAGATGACCCCTAAAGCTCAAGTGTTGAAGAGTTGGTCCCCAATGCAGCAGTGTTCAAAGATGGGGGTCTTTGAGAACAGATTAAATCACAAGGACTCTGACTTCAACAATGCATTCATTCATTTATGGTTCAGAGTTTACTGGGTTTTGAGTGAGAGGCTTTGTTACAAAAGCAAATTCTCCTTTGCTTCCTAGGCACCACGAGGTCAATAGCTTTGGTCTACCACATGCTCCCTCAGTGATGTTCTGCCTCACTATAGGCCTAAAAGCAACAGAATCAGCTAATCATAGAATGAAACCTCTGAAACTATAACCCAAATATAAATATTTTCTCTTTTCTAGTTGTATATCTTAAGTATTTTGTCAGTGACACAAAGCTGATCAACAAACTGAATTCCAATCTTTTCCTTGGACATATTACCACAAATCAGTTTGGATAATCACTTTGGCAGACACTGAGACTGACTGGGGCAGGATAGGTGTTCAATAAAATTTATTGCATATTCAGTTGAATGAATGGAAGCTTTACTGCATCAGTTGCATAGAACAGGGACCAACTCTAGTTATTCAAAGCAAATAGAGAAATTCCTGGAAGGGTATCAGGAGTTCATAGAATTAAGGCAGTTATCTGGATTGTGGCAGATTGCAGAATCAAGGCAGTTCCAGGGAGCTGGCACAAATCCACAGGTTCATGAATAATCTGTCCCTAGAATTGCCATTAGCCCCACCTCCAGCATCCCTTCTGATCCAGGATTCAAATTCCTGGGACTTCAATGGTCTAAATTACCTGTTTGAAATAATTAACCCAAAGGAGATAAAAGAAGGGTCTTCAACTCCCAAGATGGGAGGCTGCAATGGAAGACACATACTAAGAATTGTTCCAATAAAGCCTTCACACAATAAGAAACATTTCAAAAAAGAATATGGTGGTAATAGAAGAGGGGAATTAGATATTGCACTGTGAAGAAAGACAAATGTCATTCACATTGATACTAAAAGGGAGATGGGCTGGGTGGGGGGGGGGCGGCGGTTACTGGTAAAGGAGGAAATATAAGGGTGTAGTTTCAGAAGAAGAAAAAAGTGACCATCATAGTCCTCATGTAGCTGGCCAGACAGCTACAAGAACCTGGACAATGGGGTACAGAAAATAAGTATTTCATGGAGTTCCCAGGCTAACATAGGAGCTGAACAAATATTTGTTCATTGAATTCACAAGAAAATGGAAACCTAAAACATGCTATTTAGATACAAGGAACTGAGTTTCCTTCTGTTAGCTCAGTGGGGAATGTGTCCCCATAGACAGTGACTCATCCTTAGAACCAGTTGAGACTTCCCATTTACTCTTAGGCCCTTATCAAAGATACTGGGTTATCTTTTGCCTTCTGTGTCAGAAGTACGGGGTCTCCATGAAGTTAGTCTTGGGCTTTCCCAGACTTCAGCTACACTGGAATGACTGCTTGCATGCTCCCAAGAGACATGCTTCTCTTTCTGGGTTTTCAGATAAAGAATCAGCCCTTAACCAGGTGAATGAGAAGTAATACTCTATTTATACATGTTGTGTCAAAATGCATTCTACTGTCATGTAGAATAGAACAATTAAAAAAAAAAAGAATCAGCCCTTAATTCCTGGCAATTATTTATCTCTTTTTCTATAAGAATCTCTTTTCTAGCCAATCGCAGTGGTGCACAGCCAGTAATCCCAGTGGCTCGGGAGTCTGAGACAGGAGGATCGTGAGTTCAAAGCCAGCCTCAGCAATGGCGAGGTGCTAAGCAACTCGTGAGACCCTGTGTCTAAAGAAAATACAAAAAAGGGCTGGGAATGTGACTCTGCGGTCAAGTGCCCTGAGTTCAATCCACAGACCCCCTCAAAAAAAGAATCTTCTCTGCTGCACGCTGCCCAGTCATCTGGCCCAGCTGACGGTGACCTGTGGACTCTCTGACAGAAGAGTCACCTGGCCCTCGAATGCACCATGTCTTGTTCCTCCAGCGTTGACACTATGAAGAAGGTGGTTCAGCAGCTCTGGCTGGAGGCCTGACTCAACCACATGAAGGTTTCCCAGGCAGTTGCTGACTTGAAAAAATTTTGTCTGCAGAATGCTCACCATGATCCCCTACTGACTGGAGTATCTTCATGTACAAGTTCCTTCAGACCCCAGAAAGTCTATTCCTTTTTGTAGTCATCTTTCTGAGGTTTCCCAAACCCACTGCTCAAGAACCAGTGAATATTCAAGAGAGCTTAATTTGAAGCCTGTACAAAAAATTTCCCTGTAACACATGTACCAAAATACAATCTTCTACTTTTGTCAATCCTCAACATCTACCTCTCTGAATTTTCATGAATTTCTATTTCACAATGGTAATTATTTTATATACACTGGCAGCAACATACAATAAAATATTTATTTATTTTTTAGTACCGGGGATTGAACCCAAGGGCATTCAACCACTGAGCCACATCCCCAGCCCTATTTTGTGTTTTATTTAGAGACAGGATCTCACTGAGTTGTTTAGTGCCTTGCTTTTGCTGAGGCTGGCTTTGAACTCTCGTTCTCCTGTCTCAGTCTCCCCGGCTGCTAGGATTACAGGCACGTGCCACTATACCTGGCTCAAAATACTTGGTATTAAAAAAAAAAAAAAAAACTTTCTTCTTCCTCTTGCAGAGAAGCCACATAACCCAGATATTGAATCCTGGTGTACTATAAATCTGAATTTCAATCTTAGGTCTTTCCCATATTTGCTGGTTGTCTCATCTTGTTGAATATGACCAGAGCCAGTTCATTACTCTGCGAAACTCCTGTCCTACAGGAATTTTGAGTGAAAATATACTTAAAGTTCCAGACACATAAAATACTGGATTTCTCATGATACCCAGCCATTAGGTCGTGTCCAAAAGATAGACCTATTAAAAATAATGCTCAAGGGCTGGGGATGTACCTCAGTGATAAATTGGTTGCTTGCATGAGGCCCTGGGTTCAATTCCCAGCATTTAAAACAAAAGAAAATTTCAAGATACCACCTCCCCTCACTCCAAAAGAATATGTTAGACAGGTGTGGTGGCACCTGTGATCCAAGTGGCTTTGGAGGATGAGGCAGGAGAACTGTGGGTTCAAAGCCAGCCTTAGCAACTTAGTGAGGCCTTAAGAAACTCAGTGAGACTCTATCTCTAAATAAAATACAAAAACATGCTGGGGATGTTGCTCAGTGGCTAAGCACCCCTGGGTCCAATTCCCAGTACAAAAAAAAAAAAAAAAAAAGAATATGTTAGCTGGAACATGAGACTGATCAAATTATGTGCATGCAAGGAAATGGTATAATGAATCCCAGTATTATGTAAAATTTTACTAATAAAAATAAATAAATAGATTGCAATTTTTTACTTGGGGGAGAAAAAGCAATGTATTTTCTTATCAACAACCCCAGAGTAAATCTGTCAATCAGATGGCTGGAATCATAAGTGTATCTGGTGGGTACAAATAATCATTTTCTAGAAACCCATTATTTTGTCAAAAAGCAACATTTCATTAGGTACTATCAGAGCTTGAATAAAATTTCCCAGTAAAATCTCTCCATTCTGGTCCAACGGTGTCATTCAGTGATGGAGCAATTGCCTAGCTCATGTGAGGCTCTGGGTTTGATCCACAGCACAGGGATCTCCCAAATCCTTTAAAGAAACAAGTGGTTCGGTACACAAAGATGTTTGTTAGATAGAAGGAAGGTCACCACAGTGTAAAGGTTACGTGTAAAGCTTGAAATTACTACAGAGAATTAAATAAATTATAATATAAATTATAATAATTTGTTATAGATTTTTATGTAGCCGTCGTTAAGAGATTCTGCAGAAATATATTTACTCACAAGTGGCTTTCTGAGGTAGTAGCATGCAGTGAGAGTGGTCTGTCAGAGATTCCACCACGGGTATGGTCGGGCCAAAAGCACAGAAGGCAATGGTGCAGCCCATCACCCTCTTCTTCAGATGCTTGCAAAATAGGTGCCAATTTCAGGGGTGGTTCTATGAGCAAATGAATATAATGATAAGAGCTGTATCATTGGTTTTGATGAGTACATGAGCATTGTATCAGATGATGAGAACAGATTTATTTTAAAACATTCAAGAAAACAACTGGGTTGGATCATACTAAAAGAAGATAATATTGGGCTGGGTACAGTGGTGCCTGCCTGTAATCCCTGCAGCTTGGGAGGCTAAGACAGGAGGATCTCAGATTCAAAGCCAGCCTCAGTAAAATCAAGGTGCTAAGCAACTCAGTGAGACCCTGTCTCTAAAATAAAATACCAAATAGGTCTGGGAATATGGGCTCAGTGGTCAAGTGTCATGAGTTCAATCCCCAGTACCCCCCCACCCAGAAAAAGAGATAATATTATTCTGTCACAAAGTGCCTCCAACTAGAAATGATAACTGAAAGGCTGGGACTGTAGCTCAGTGGTAGAGCACCCGAATCACACATGTGAGGCACTGGGTTTGATCCTCAGTACCACATAAAAATAAATAAAGACATTTGGTCCAACTACAACTAAATATATATATATATATATATATATATATATATATATATATATATATATACACATATATTTGGGGGAAACATTTTTTTCATATAGTTTTTGTTACCTTTTTGATATTATCAGATGACAATGCTGTGGGGTTGATTTTATTTTAAAAAGTTCTGGGCCAGGACAGTGGCACATGCCTAAATTCAGGAGGCTGAGACAAGACTATCACAAGTTGAAGGCTAGCCTTAGCAACTTAATAAAAAGTAAAAAGAAATGATCATTGCATCCTTTTTGCCTTGATATTAGCCTCTTCAAGGACCCCATTTTTTGGTACAGGGGATTGAAATAGGGGCTTTCACATGCTAGGCAAATGCTCTACTAACGAGCACCATACCCAGCCAATCCCCCTTGATTTTAGACAGGGTCCACCTGAGTTGCCCAAGCTGGCATCAAATTTGCCATCTTCCTGCCTCAGCCTTTTGCGTAGTGGGGATGAGGAGACATGTCCTGCAATGACTGGCTGAGACTAGATTTTTCAAAAAACTTTTTCTCAAGGATATCTGTTAAGAAGATACAGGAACAAAACTGTGTCCAGAAAAACAATTTAAAATGTATATTGAAGGCATGTCTCCCACATGAGCTTTTGGAGGACACACAATATCAAACCATGATACACTGGGTAGAGGATTATAGGCTGGTGGGTTTTCCTTTCAACACTTCAAAGTTTCACTCAACTCTCTTTCTCTAGCACATTTTAGGAGAAGTCCACTAAGATTCTTATCTTGGCTCCTGTATGAGTAAGATGATTTCTTTAAATACCATCTCTTTGGCTTTGATTTTCAGCAATTTGAAAGATGGTAGGTGTAGATTTTGGGTATTTGCCTTGTTTGATGTTCTCAGAACTCCCTGTATCTATTACTTCATAAAAGTTTTCTGTCATTATTACTCGAAGTCTTTCCTCAACTCTGTTCTATTTTGCTTCTCCTCCTCCTATTCCAACTGCACGTGTGTTTATCTTTTGCAATTGCCCCGTTGTTCTTAAATTTTCTGTTTCAATTTTTCTTTTCTCTTTGCAATTTTGCCTGAGAAATTTCTTCTGACCTATCTGCAAGTTCACTAATATTCTCCCCAGTCATGTCCAGGGTACTAGTGAGCCCATCAAAGTTGTTAAGCATTCATCTTAGTCATTTTATCTCCAGTCTTTCCTTTTTTTTCTTGTTTACCATTTCCATCATCAGCTTACATTATCTATCTTTTCTTGAATATTCTTGTTCAGCTCTAACCCTCTATAACCCTTAGGATCTCAATCATAGTTGTTTCAAATCCCTGTCTGATAATTCCCACAGCCTCATCATTTGAGGGTCTCATTCGAATGCTTGCTTTATGTCCTTTCTTCTTGCTTTTTAGTATGTATACCTTATAATTATTTTTGATTGAAAGCTAGACAGTGTACTGAATAATAGGAACTGAGGTAAATAGGCCATTTATTTGGTGAGATTTTGTGCTCATCTGTCTAGAAGTTCAGTCATGTTTAGTGTTTTCTGTTGCCAAAGAGGCCAGAAACTTTCAGATTCCTATAATGTGCTTATTTTCATTTCTTGCCCAGAAAGAATTTGTGTCTTCAACTCTTTCATCTCTAATTCTCTAAAGTTGTGCGGAGGCTTTTTGGTATAGTGGCACAGTAGAGAGGAAGGAAGGATTCTGTGGTCTATGATTAGATCATGGTGTTGAGTGAGCCTGTATTGCTGGGGTGTGACTTTCACTGGTGTTTCCTACTTTTCCACCACCACTAGCACCTTGCAGGAGATAAGAGCCTGGAGTAGGAGAAACGCCTTCCCCCTTGAGGGACAGGCTCTGGTGAAATCCTTGTACTTGGAGAGTAGGTTTCTGTTCTGGAGAATGGTTGCTCTTTTCAAAATGGTTACCTCCATGTCCAGGATCACTATTCTCAAGGGACCTAAATGTGGTCTGCCCTCTGGGATTCACCAATCAGGGCTCCTTTCCATTATTGGCATCACCCATCTCAGGCACTGATCCCATGCTCCAACTTCATTCCCTTTCTACTCAGCCCCCTGACTGCAACTCCTCCTGGAGTCACTTGCTTGGTGGTTGGTGGCAAGGACTCTGGAGCCAGACCTCATAAGTCCAAATCACAGCTCTACAACTGTCCAGCAGGGAGACCTTGGGTAGCACTTAGCACCTGGTCACTCAATTTCCCTATCTGTAAAACAAGGAATTGTGGGTTAATTCATGTAAACCACATAGAACAGAGGTTGTGCCACAAAGTGCCCTGTGTGCTGAAGACAGACCACGATATATGCTGATGTAGAAGGGGAAAAGGTACACTCATACACTGCTGGTGGGACTGCAAATTGGTGCAACCCAATCTGGAAAGCAGTATGGAGATTCCTTAGAAAACTTGGAATAGAACCACCATTGGACCCAGCTATCCCTCTCTTAGGTCTATACCTAAATGACTTAAAATCAGCATATTACATCGACACAGTCACATCAATGTTTATAGCAGCTCAATTCACAATTGCTAAACTGTGGAAACAGCCTGGATGCCCGTCAATAGATGAATGGATAGAGAAACTGTGGTATATATACCTAATGGAATATTACTCAGCATTAAAAGAGAATAAAATTACGACATGTAATGAATGGAGTTAGAGAATATCATGCTAACTCAAGTAAGCCAATCCCAAAAATCCAAAGGCTGAATGTTCTCTCTGATAAGGAAAAATGGAGGAACTTTGATGGGGCAAAGGGGAGGCAGAGGTGAGGAGGGGGCATGGGGGTAGGAAAGATGGTGGAATGAGATGGACATCATTACCCTAGGTACATGTATGAATGCACATATGGTGTGAACGCTACATCAGGTACAACCATGGAAATGTAAATTTGTGCTGCAGTTGTGTACAATGAATTAAAATGCATGGTGCTGTCATATATATCTAATGAAAAATACAAAACAAAAAGAGAAACCCTAAGGCTAACATGGTCTGCTCCAAAGCTCAATAGACCTGGTAGTTATGATTCTAGTACCACTGCTAACCTTTTTCCATGACTCAATGAATGTCATCCCTTTTTCTTGTGCTACAACAGAAATTGACATAAAACTTGGTGGTAGACTGTGACCCAAACATCACTTCATTCTCAGTAGAAACACAACTGACCAAGAGAAATCTGAAAAAAAAAAATATTCAACATTACTAATCACTAGAGAAATGCAATTAAAATCATAATGGGATACCCTCTCGCACCTATTAGAATGGTTATTATCAAAAAGACAAAAGAACCAGTGGCACATGCCTTAATCTCAGGAACTCAGGAGGCTGAGGCAGGAGGATTATAAATTCAAGGTAAACCTCAGCAACTCAGTGAGACCTGATCTCAAAATAAAAAGTAAAAAGGTCTCCAGATGGCTATCAGGGTTAAAGTCCCCCTGGGTTCAACCCCCATCATAAATAAAAGAAAAAGAAAGACAAAAGATTTTAAGTACTGGTCAGGATGTGGAGAAACTAGAATTCTTGTACTATGTTTGGGGGAATGTAAATTAGTACAGTCATTATGGAAATTAGTATGGGAAGTTTCTTTAAAACTTAAAAATAGAGCTCAGTTGGGAGAGTGCTTGCCTTGCATGGACAAGGCCCTGGGTTCAATCCCCAGCACCAAAAAAAACAAAAACAAAAAACAAAAAACTACCCTATGGTCCAGCCAATCGGTGCATGAATGGATACAGAAAATGTGGTTTAGAAATATAAGGGGATACTCTTTAGTCTTTAAAAAAAATATAAGGAAATTCTGTCATTTATGACAAATGAATGAGGCCAAAGGACGTTTTATTGGGGGAAATAGCCACGCACAGGGCAACAATCACATGATCTCACCTACATGTGGAATCTATAAAAGTTGAACTCATAGAAACAGAGAGCAGAATGGTGACTTCCAGGGGCCCAGGAGTGGCTGGGCTGTGGAGGGGGAAGATGCTGGTCCCAGGAGAACAAATTACACTTAGATGAGAGGGATGAGTTTAAGGGATCTATTGTGCAATATAATGACTACAGTTAATAATAACATACAACAGAATGAGTACAGTTGATAATGTTATCTACACTAAAAATGACTCAAAGAGTAGATTTTAAGGGTCCTCACCACAAATAAGAATATAAAGTAATGTATATGTTAAAAAGCTTGACTCAGACGTTCTTCAATGTAACATTTTTCAAATTATGTTATATGCCATAAATATGTACAAATTATTATTATTATTATCATCATCATCAGGGATTGAACCTAGGATTGTTTAACCATTGAGTCACATCCCCAGCTCATTTTATTTTTGAGAGAGAATTACATCATAAATCCCACCATGGAAGTGAGTAAACTGGGAAGATATTTAATTGGTAGATTTCTACCTCCTTCCCCAAACTGGAGCTCTGTTACAACAAAAAGGAAGAAGTGGAGCTAGGATGAGCAATGAGCACTGTTGACTCCAATTAGCACTGGGCCTGAAAGGGGGATGACCATCACCAAACTTCTCCCCATGCCATCTTCACATAATTTATGGCCTCTGTATTAGCCTGCTTTCTGTTGCTCTAACAAAATACCCGAGAACAGATAATTTATAAGGAGGTAAGTTTTATTTAACTCAGTATCCAAGATTTGGCAGCTCCTGCAAGTGATCTCTGGTGACGGTGTTCACCAGATTGTGTGTCAGAAAACAGGGAGGGACCAATCTGGCTCTTTTGATAACAACTCCCTCTTACAGGAGCAAATGGGGGCCCATGAGAAGTCCATTACTCCCTTGAGAGGGCATCTTGCAGAGTGACTGAGTTACCTCCCACTAGGCCCACCTCTTTCAGGTTCTACCACCTCATCACTGAGGACCAACCCTCCAGCCTTTGAACCTTTGGGACAAACCACATCATATCATCACAAGCTCCAACAAAGCTACCATCATAAGAGCAGGATGTCCCAGTCTACAACATGTGCGTATGTGGGGGTTGGGGAAGGTAGATCTCACAAGTCACTGGAAGCAGCCAGAGCCCCCATTCCAGAACCTCTGTGATGTCACTTCTGTTGTCATGGCAGTCTGGGTGCCAACCCAGAAGAGTTCGTTGGTGGCTTCAGTCTGTGAGGCTTGGTGGTCTAGCCATGGCCTCTTCACAGAGTATCACGCCCCCAAATGAACCTCCGATCGAATCCTCATGGCTGAAACCAAGCCTGTTTCCAGCTTTTAATGCAATGCTTCTTATTACAATAAGTGGAATCTTCTTCGCCTTTCTGTGAGTCTCCCATTGAAGGTGTCAGTGTCTTAGACACAGAAGAGAAAATAGACAAGGACAGTACAGAGGCAGGGAGGGAAGTGGAGAGAGAGGGTCAGCAGGGGAAGGAGGATATAGACTTAGAGGGAACCCAATGTGAAAGCACAGAGGTCTGGAGTGCCTGACGCATTTAGGGAACTATGAGAGACTGGTAATGCTGGTGACATTTTGTGGAGTCTCCATGGTCTGTCTCTAACCTGGATATTTAGATCAGTCCTTAAGGCGAGTGAGTCCAACCTCAGGTGAACTAGGCCTTGTGGGGAGCTCTGGGTTTCCCCAGACTAGGACTGAGTCTGGCTGTGGTTTTAGGTGCCGGTGGTTGGCTCAGAATTGGCAGTGGGAATTTGCCGTGGTTTCGGGCCTATTCTTTATACTGTCCTTCTGCAGCCTCATTTTCCTCAACGGGTCAGACCCAGGCATTTTGCACAAAGGTAAGGCCTCAGACCCCTGGAGAAGGAGGTGGTATCCCAAGGGCTGATGCCTATAGGGGTGATTTCAAACATGCTAACCCCCCTCAACCCCACCCCCTGCCCCCGTGGCCTCAGGAGCCCTTCCCTCCATGTCATCATTACTTGGGCCCTGGCACTTCATTTCCCAAGCCACTGAAGTGCGAAAAAACAGAATCCTGGAGGTGTTCCAGCTGCTTTCGAAGGAAGGACTGGGCAGGCTGGCAAGAGAGGCCAGCAGGCCCTTCCAAACCACGCAGTTCACTCCTCCGCCTTCCCATTTTACACACGACTTCAAGCACTGATCACTATTCCAAAAGGGGAGAGCTCTGTATAGAGCTCCTGTGGCTGGACAGCCCTTTCTCTCTGACTGCCGCCCATCTGAGTGGTCAGCTTGCTCAACAGGGACCGGGATTCCCCTGCCCTCCTCCTCCCCACCCTTCTTGTAGCCCAATGATGCTATGGGGCGGCCCCAAGCAGTAGAGTGGTGGAAGGGCCTCCTGCCACTGCCCAAATCTCTTCCCCTGCCAGGCTCCTTAGATGAGGACCCCAACATTCAATACATAGCACGAGTGAACAACACGGCCTTTCGCCTGCAGTGGTGCTCGAAGTGTTCTTTCCATCGTCCACCCCGGACCCACCACTGTCCCTTCTGTAATATCTGTGTGGAGGTAAGTACTCCTCCTTCCTGTCCACTCACCAACCCATCCCAGGGCACCTGGCCAGGACCAGGAACCTCACATCATATGTGGTCCAGGGGTGGATATGAGATCATCTTCCCACACTGCTACAAGTGGCTCTCAGCCACTCTTGGTCACTTATATATGTTATTGCCTCCAGTTCTGCACTTGTCCTGAGACGCTGGCCTTGCTTGCACAGGTGCTGACATGCAAAGGGCACCATCTGTGCTGAGCCTGGTGGAGTCAAGGGGAGGAAAGGCAGTGACTGTCCCACTAGCTTGCTGATACTAGATACCCATAACTTTAGGCCGGCTGCTGCCCTGTTCTGGGTATTGTTGCCTGTCCACCTCTGGGTGTCCAATTGAGGGTTTCCTGGGTTCCGAGTGCTCTTCTCTCATGTGCACACCTTGCACAGGTTTCCAAGTACAGAAGGCTGGCTGGGCTAGAAATTCTTCTCATCCTTACCCAGTATCTGAAAAAATACAGCTTCACAGCTTTTCTGTATCCTGCTCAAAGTGACACCAGGCAGGTCTTGTCTCTAGAGACCTCACTCATGACAAATGACCTGATGAGCCATGGCGTCCTAACTGTGCTCTATCCATGGACGTGCTGGTTTCACCCTGGAGATGGGAGCTCACGTGCAGGGCCAAGAGCAGGAGGTCTAGGGGCTGGGTTGAGGGGGGGCCTCAAGATTTGGGGGTATTGGGCTAAGCCAAATAGACCCTCAAGGTCTGCCTTCTCTCCCCTAGGACTTTGACCACCATTGCCTGTGGGTAAACAATTGTGTAGGTCAAAGAAATTTCTGCGTATTCGTGCTGCTGCTGGTGTCCCTGTGCCTTTATCTGGTTGTTCTTCTGGCTACCAGTGTGCTTTTTTCTCATTCGTACAAGACACATGCCCTTGTCGCTGGACTCAGCCATGGCGTATCCACCCAGTCCCAAGGGCCCACACTGGGAAGAGAATGGGTTGTGGGGAGGGACGGACAGCCAAGGGGCAGGACAGCCAAGAGGTGGGGTTAACCGAGGGAGGGCTGATGTTGTGGGCAGGGCTAAAGGGAGAAGCTACTTGGGAGGACCTATGAAGGACAGATTGAAGGCGAGTGGGGTCAGGGAGATGGGCGTGGTAGGATGGACTATGGAGTTAAGAATCTAGGGAGGCCAAGAAGTGGGGTAATGAAGGTTGAAAAGGGTCAAGTGGGAGGCCAGCATGGTGGGGTGAGGTTTCTCTTGGGTGTGCTGGATTAATTGTCCAGTCCAGGGAGGAAAAAGTGGGTGGGCGGGGCCAGCCAGGGCGGGGCTAATGAGGGCTGTGGGTCGTTGGGCGGGGCCAGGAGAGAAGAGTTTGTCTGTTCTTCTTAGCTTGTGTATGCACAGCATCGCAGTAGCTGTACCCGTCTTGGTACTCCTGCTGCCTGTCATTCTGCTCCTGATGATACAGGCTGTGTCGGTGAGCAAGGTAAGCGAGTACTGCAATACCAGACGGTGCGGAGGCATCTTGCATCTTTGGGAATCCGGCACTTTCGGCTGATCTTCACTGCCCTTGGTCCTGATGGTGCCTCATGAGTCCTTCCAGACCCACCCCTTAAGATGCAGCTCAGATCTTTCCTCCCCCTGGAGCTCAGTGGTCATTCTTCCTCGTGGGTGCATTGCATGGAGAGCCTGTTATTTGAGGGATGGGTGCATCCTGCGCTTGTGTTGATAAGAACCCTGTGATCAGAATAACACCAGCAGACACCTAGGGAAACGCTTGAGACGGGGGTCGGTCCTGAGTGGTGTAGCAGCCTGCAAGAAACTGAGTTTGGCGAGGCCAGCATTGTAGAGGAGGACGTGCCACTCTTCCTGTCCTAGGTGTGATTTTGCAAAGGTGGAAGACAGGAGGGTGTTGTCTGTGAGAGGCACACCTTTGCAAAAAGGCAGAGAAACCCGAATGTAGGATGTTAAGGAAATGAGGAAGGAACGATTCTAAATCAAACCCAAGGTGCCAGATAATTTATAAGGAGGAGTCAAGATTAAAAAGCCCCTAAAAGTTGAGCGTGAAATTTAGTTTTGATGAAGTGGAAACCTGGGAGCCATGGTGGGATTTAAAAAAAAAAAAAAAAAAACAACAAAAACTCATTTATTGAGGAATAAATTAAAACTGCAAAATTCACCCTTTTAGTCTAGGATACGGGATTTTGACAACTGGATACTGTCCTGCATTCTCCAGCATGATCAAGTTTAGGCAGTTTCTTTACTCCAGAATATCCTTTCATTCACCTGTTGTTGTCAGTCTCTCTCCCTATGTCCTTCTGGTTTTTCTTTTTTTCCAGGATCACATGTAAATGGAGTCATTGCCTTCTTTTCTCTGGCTTTATTTATTTAGGACAATGTATTTGAGATTCATCCATGTTGTCGCTCATATCAGTATTTTATTTCTTTTATTGCTGTGTAGAAGCGTATGGATGCCCTATAGATTGTTTATACATTCATCAAACGAAGGATTTTTTACATTATATCTAGTTTTTGCCAGTATTTTTGTTTGTTTTCTTTTGTTTGTTTCATACTAGAAATTGAACCGGGGGGTGTTTAATCACTGAGGCACATCCCTAGCACCCCTCAAATTATGTTTAAATTTTTTTTTTTTTTAATTTTGAGACAGGGTCTCACTAAGTTGCTTAGCGCATCACTAAGTTGCTGAGGCTGACTTTGAACTTGCCATCCTCTTGCTTCAGGCTCCCAAGCCTCTGGGATTATAGGTGTGGGCCACTATGCCTAGCTAGTTTGGGGTAGTTATAAATAAAGCTGCCCCAAACATTGATGCACAGGCATGTGAACATAAGTTTTCATTTTTGTTGAATAAATTCTTAAGGGTGGCATTGCTGAGTCATAAGGTAAACACGTGTGGAACTTTGTAGGAAATTGCCAAATTTGTCTTCCAAAACAACTGTAAGGTTTCTAAATTCTACCAGCAATGTTGGGAATTCCAGTTGCTTCACATCCTCACCAACATTTCACACTTTTTTTTTTCAAATATATTTTAGGTATCAGTTGACCTTTTATTTATTTATATGCAGTGCTAAGAATCGAATTCAGTGCCTCACACACACTAGGCAAGCATTGTACCACTGAGCCACAACCCCAGCCCCTCACACTGTCCTTTGTTATTTTGTTTTGTCTTTTAATCAAACCTGTCTTATTAAATGAGTCGTAGTATTTCATTAAGGTTCCAGGTTGTGTTTTCCTAATGAGTAATGGTGTTGAGCCTATTTTCATGTCTGTTTGGCCTTCAGTGGGTCTTTGGTAAAATGTTTACTCCTGGCAGGGCACAGTGGCGCACACCTGTAATCCCAGCAGCTTGGGAGGCTGAGACAGGAGGATTCCGAGTTCAAAGCCAGCCTCAGCAAAGCGAGGAACTAAGCAACTCTGTGAGACCCTGTCTCTAATAAAATACAAAAAAAAATGGACTGGAGATGTGGCTCAGTGGTTGAGTGTCCCTATATTCAATCCGTGGTACCCACTCCCCCCAAAAGCGTTTCCTCCAATCTTTTGCCCATTTGAAAAAACGGTTGTTTTCTTATTGAGTTTTAATAGTTTTCTACATCAGATTCAGATCTAGGTTTTGCACATCTCTTCTTGCAATCTGTGACTTGTCATTCCATTTTCTTCATAGCATCTTCCCAAGAGCAGGAGTCCTTAGTGTTGTTTTTCTAGGACTAGGGGTTGAATCCGGGGTGCTCAACCACTGAGTTCTCCCTCAGCATTTTGTGGCTGTTGTACATTCTACATAGAAAATTGTCATCTGTGAAGAACAGTTTCATTACCTTCTTTCCAATCTGTGTATCTTTATTGCTTTTTCTTTTTAGTGTTGAATAGGAATGATAGGGGTGGGCGTCTCTGCCCTGGGATTCCTTTAGTATGGCAATCTCTTGACTAAAGGCTCTTTCAGTAAGACTGGTGGGCAGCATCAGTCGGGGAGGGGACGCTGCAGACCCCGAGACAGTGAACAGAGGAGCCTACCTGCTCATCACCTCCCATCCTTTTAGTCCCCAGCCCACCACTGCCATATCTGGTATTCCTCCCACCTGAGACTCTGTGCTTGGCCCTTATTCATCAGCCCTGTGGTCTGCCTTTACTTTGAGCTTGACCTTTACTGCTTTGTGTACTGAAGGCCTTCAGCCCAGATTTTCCTGGGCCATGTGATTTTTGACTAGGAAACTATGATGGGGCCTCCCCACTGCCCCTGTCCTCCCAGATAGTGAAATTCAGTTAAGGCATAATTTTAGAAAAAAAAAAATGAGAGGTGGGGAAATGAAGTGGGAGTGGGGTGGTGACATTGTCTTTGGAGCAATTGAGCAGCACAAGGAAGAGTTTAAAAGGTATCTGAAAGGGGCTGGGGTTGTAGCTCAGTGGCAGAGAACTTGCCTAGCATGTGTGAGGCACTGAGTTTGATCCTCAGCACCCCATACAAATTAAAAAAAAATAATAATAAGGTCTATCAACAACTAAAAAATATTTTTTTTAAAAAGGGGGGTGTGTGGAAGGATGAGGTAAGAGGACAGGTGTGGCCAATGGAGACAGAACAAGGATCTTGCACAGGGAGGCACAGGATGATGAGGAGCCCTGAGAAGGCAGGAGAAAGGAGTGCAGTGTCAGCACTGTCTGCGGAGAGCTGCTCACAAGTGGGTCAAGGGAGGTCACTCTTCCTAGGAGCATAGGAAGGCAGGAGGCCCTGGGTCACTCTTGGGCTCCCCTGCCCTTAGAATCTTGCTCCAGGCCTGGGCTGAGCCCTGGCTAAGCTGACTGACTTAGGAGGAGTCACTGGGAGATGGCCTTGCCCAGTCCTGCTGATTCTGAGCTCCTCTTCCCATCCCCATCTCCCTCCAGGGCAAATCACTCCGGAACAACAACCCCTTCGACCAGGGCTGTGCCAACAACTGGTATTTGACCATTTGTATGCCAGTGGGACCCAAGTGAGTTGGTAAACTGAAGGCTCAAGTGGTGGATCTCTGGGGCTGGTGGGAGTGGGGTGAGATAAAGCTGGGTTTTCTTCTTTGGTCCCTGACCCCAGCTCCCAGGCCCTGTCACCCATTGTCCTTTCCTTTGGGGTTTTCTCCAGGGCACTCTGGGAGCCTCTGGGAACGTCCCTATTCATTGCCCTTCTAGGTTCTTGCCCTAAGAAATGGAGTAGAGGGGAAATGCAGCCTGGATGAGACTCCTGGCTGGGAACCCTGGGCTCTGTGCTTTCCAAGCTGAGGGTGAGGGTGGTCAGGGGGACCAGGCCAAGGTGGGTAGTGACTCCCTGCATTTGGTCTATCACGCCCCAGGTACATGTCTGCAGCTACTTGGATGCAGCAGGTGGAAGGCACGGAGAGGGACCCTGAGCAAGGGGACCCAGTGCACACACGGTTCTCGCCACAATATTCCCGTCAACACCGTCCCACAGAGCTCCCTGGGCCCACATCTCCAACACATGGGCAGGGCCCCCCAGGGAGTGGCGAGGCTGCAGCTTTACAGGAGGTGAGGAATAGTGGGTGTGCATTGGGAGAAGGATGTCTGTGGGTCACACATGTGTTGGGGGAGGCTCCTGAGGTTGGGCTGGCCCTGAAGCTGAAGCACATGGAGCTTAAGGAACGGAAATATGAACCTGAGTGTGCGGGTTCCAGGTTTCAGAGTACTCCCAGGTGTTGCTGAATAGACAAAGAGAAAAGAGTGCACCACTAATTTGCTAGTTTGCCTTGGCCAGTCCCTTACCTTTCTAGGCCTCAGTTTCCTCAGTTATTAATGAGGACTGAGACTAGTAATTTATGTTTTAAAGGAGATTCTTTTTTGGGGGGAAGGGGGACAGGGAATTGAACTCAGGGCACTCGACCCCTGAGCCACATCCCCAGCCCTATTTTGTATTTTATTTAGAGACAGGTTCTCACTAAGTTACTTAGTGCCTCACTTTTGCTGAGGCTGGCTTTGAACTTGTGATCCTCCTGCCTCAGCCTTCAAGGCCACTAGAATTATAGTCATGTGCCACTGTGCCTGGCTCTTTTTTTTTTTATGGAAATTTGTACTTGAAATCCCATGTGAAATATATGAAGTGGAGCATTAGGAGTGCAGTAGGGTAGAAAAGTCAGGGTGCCCACCAAGGGCCCTTGCATTACTTGGGGTACCAGCCCTCTCCTTTGTCCTGTCTCCTGGGGCCCATAGCCATGACTGTGAACTGCAGGGTAGAAGCTAGAAAGAACACCCATGTATTGACTTATGTGTTTAGATTTCCATCAGCCCGATGCCGCAGCAAAAAGCCCACAGAGAAGACTTGGCCTCCCATCCACGAGCCTCTCACTCACCCATTCACACTGCTGGATACCAGGACATCTGAACTTCATCTTTTGAGCCTCCATGTGGAGGCCTCTCGTAGCTGAGCCCTCAATCACTCCCCTATTGGGAGTGCTAAGACTTCCATTCCTGTTGTACATTTGTAAATAGTTTTTACTTCTTCCTATGGCTGCTCTGTCTGTTTGTTCTAGGTTTAGAGAAGCGGTGTTTCCTGGGGATGTAGGGAGGCTCTGAGGGGTTGGAACAAAGCCCTCTTGGAAGGGAAAGATCCTTGCTCTCTGAGAACCCAAGCTAGGGAGCCAACATTGTCTAGCTCATTGACCTTGAGCAAGACACTTGTCATTTCTCTCATCCTTAAAATGTGGCAACAGTAATAATCACAGTGACTGACCTGGCTGGCTTCCTGGCAAGGGCTGGAGATGGGAGGAGAGAAAACCCCCAGCTAGCACTAGGGATGGAGCAAGCCCTGTCCTGCAGCATCCCTGTCTGACTACAGGGGGTGCCAGCTGCCCAGGAATTTGAAAACCAAGTCTGGCCCAGCCCTCTAGTGGGAGGTGAGCCAGCCTGAGTCAGTCTGGAGCCCCCTCCTGGGCGCCTCCTCCCCAGATGTGGGAGGGTGGGGGCATTCATCCTGCATCTCTCCTGCAACTGTGTCCCACCCTGGTCCCTTCCCCCTGGGGTGCATCAGGTGCTGGTTCTGGTCCTGTCCCTGGGGTAGGCTCAGGAATTTTGAGTCTGCAGGCCCCAGAGTGTTGGGCAGGGGGCACATCAAACCGTGTGTCTGTTAGTCTCCAGAGTGTGATCTTGGGACTGGGCATAATATCACTTTCGTAGTAGGTTGTTGGAGGAGGAGGTGAGGTGTTTCATCTAGTGCACAGCAGGCAAGCAATGGATGCAGCTGGAATGATTTATGGTTATTTTCTCCACTAGTTGGGCGACCCAACCATGTCAGAATTTCCAGAGTACTATTAGTGGTTGTGGGGCTCTCTGAATTTGTATCAAGGACCCCATATCATCTTGCCACATGAAGCATCAGGACAGACAAACTATACTGCTTCTTTCCATACTTGTATCTGGGTGAAACCATCTTGTGTGATAAAGGTGGAGGCAAAAGGATGTCACCCAAGGGGTCAGATGCATGTCCCTAGGGTGTGTGTGTGTGTGTGTGTGTGTGTGTGTGTGTGAGAGAGAGAGAGAGAGAGAGAGAGAGAGAGAGAGAGAGAGAGAGAGAGTATGCACATGTTTGGTATGAGTTCATCCTCGGGGGTGTGTTCGCCCAGCCCCTTATCCTTTCTGACCAACTTTAGGAGGTGGGTGACCTATGATGCAGGATGTGTCTCCAAGTCTCCAGACCACAAAGTCCCACGACAAGACTGCTCTTCCCTCTTCCTTCCCTCCTCAACCTCTCCTGGGAAGCCCAGGCCCAGCCCCACCCCCCTGCCCTGGCTTGAACTCCAACACTTCTCATCCCCTTTCCCTGTCCCAATATCTATCTCCCTGGGCTCAAGTCCTTTTGGGGCTTAAGGCTTTTCTCAAATCTTATTCCTGCTCACTTCCTCTGTCTGGGAAGCCCAAGTTCATGGGCACATGGCAGAGAAAGAGGGGAGGAGTCCCTGTGCCCAGGTTTTAGTGCCTGTGAATCTGTGTGTGCAGTAGGGATGTCTCAACCCTGCTGACCAACAGGGGGAAAGGCCGAGTGGGGAAGCCAGAGGCTCCCAAGCTCATTCCCAAAGGACAGCCCTCCCAATAAACTGGATCTGAGTGAGGGAGGAGAGAGGTGGTCCAGGAGCCTGGGCCAAGTCCTGGATGTGCATCATGGAACTGCCTGGGTGGGGGAGTGCTGGAGGGAGTCCAGCTCCAAGCGGGGCCCAGAAGGCCAGGCCCCAGTCTCTGAGGAGTTCATGCTGCCTCCTCCAGCCCCGCTGGCTGTCCCCCTGCCATCCTGCCTATCCCCCTGCCATCCTGCCTGGTTCAGGTCTGCACTCATTGGCTCCCTGCCTTCAGGTATACAGGGCCTCACTCAGTCTCAGGCAAGGGCCTTTTAAGTCCTAAGCTAGATGTGACACATCTCCTTGACAATCTGGTCCTCAGTTTCCCCACTAGAAAAGGATGTAATTTCCCTCAGATTCTCAAAAGAGGACATGGCCTTTCCAAAGGCAAAGACTTCCTGCTCTGGGATGAAGATTTTAGGTGTGTCCGCCCCCTGCCCCCAGCCTAGGATTCCTAGGATTTCCTTAAGAAAGACCCTTGGATCAGGCTCATTGCTTCTTGAGCATTAAGTGGGACATAGAACATTCCTTCCTTTGACGTCCTCCACCATACCCTCTACCCTAAGCCTTGGGCCAGTCTTGTGCCTCCTTGCCAAGTTGAGAGGACCCAACTGGGCTGCACCCCCTTCCCTTTTTGCCCCCTTCTCATTTCTGCTGAATGTGCCCTTGATTCTCAGACATGCCCCACCCAATCCTTGGCCCATGGATAAGGCAAGGGGTGTTATAGGGGACGAGTTATGGGGCCCACTGTCCACCTACCCAGGAAACTCTGCCATCCCTGGGCCAGAGCCAAGAAATGGCCCCCACGCCTGCAGGGCTACCAGGTGCCCACAAGCTCCTAGAACCGTAATGCCAGATTCGTGGGACCCCAATAGACCTCCAGGAGCCGAATCTGATGCAATTACACAAGAGTCTTTATTGCAGGCTCGCGCCTGGACTCTCAACCGTTTGCAATTCAGCGGTCCTGAGTAGTGAGTCCCAACCCTTAGTTAGTGAGAATTTATAGGTTTTGGGGGGATACACTATGCATCACAACATCACACAGAAAATCATTTTATACCGCGCGAAAATCAAACAACAATTCTTAACATTGATGAGCACATTCACTGGCCGGAACACGTTGGGTAAGGGTAGTGGGTGAATTCAAATGATGGATATATTTGAACTGATTGGTTTAGGCCCGGAAGGGTTGCAAGAGTCTCTATGCCAAACTGCAGGGTTGCCTAATCATGTTATACATCATGGAAACTACTGGGAGGTCACCTGACATTTCAGATATTTTTCCTGTCTCCTGCTGATTGGTGGTTGCTAGGGGGTTGCTATGGGTCCTCACCTAGCTTAACTGAGTCAGGGTCACCTAGCACCACAGATCCCTTTTGTTAAACAACTCAGCAGGGTGGGTATGTGCCTAAGAACCTTCTGTGGGTTTTTCCAAGGACAAGAGTCATGCCCCCTCCCTCTGGACAGGCCTTGAGGTAGAAGCTGATTTCTCAAAAATGGAGTCACATCAGTTTCTCAGAACCTGGGATGGAGAGCCTAGCATCTCCAGACCTTTCCTCATGGGCCTCTTGGGAAGTCAGGGCATATAGGATGAGACTCAACCTAGTCACCCAGCTCTGCCGCCAACTAATGTGCCACAGGAGAATCTGTCTTCCCTTTGCTAAAACTTGGAGTCCTCAAGGTAATCATAGATATCACACTGAGGGTCACAGACTCTTAAGTCTTTAGGGAGGGTAGGGACTCCGGGATACCTCATCCAGCTGTCTGCCACCTCCAGTTTTGCAGATGGGGCTCTTAGGTCCTGCAGAGGGAAGAGTTTGCCCAAGATAACCTGGTGGCATCAGCCTGATGGCTTTCTCTGGTTCCCAGGGGACCACTCTCATTCCTGCTTCCAGGGCCATTCCAGCAGGGGAAGGGCTTGGACAGTGACCACAGGGCCCCACTCTCTAGGCAAACTTAGAGCTGGCAGTGAAGTTCAGCACAGGGCTGTCTACTGAAAAGGCGGCCAGTTTGAACCCCTCTCCAACCCTGCACTGTGCCCATAGTGCTCCTGCTGCCTCTGGCTCAGCCCTGTCCTGCTCTGCCCTGAGGGCCCCACCCAAGAAGGCCTGCAAGTGGCTGAGGGTGAGGCAAGGCTAGGACCCCTGGGGCAGAGGAGCTGGTTGTCTGAGGAAGTGGGGGTGTCCTGCCCCTTTTACACACTTTAGAATTCCTTTGTTCTCATGCCTTCACTTCCTCACAACCTGCTTACTTGACCTAAAAGATAGAGTGATCCAAGGGCCAGAAGGAAGTGGATCAGGGGTCCTGGCAAGAAGGGAGCAGCCTAGGAGGCATTCATTAACAGCCCCTACAACTCCCTGCAGGGAGGAATAATCCCTGGAGGCTGGTAACCTTGGCAACAGGTGGAAAAGGGGAAGTGCTCTAGAGGTATTAACATTTTATTACTTTTCCTTTCAAACCAGCCTCCATCTTTCTGATCTGACCCATTATTTATTACTTGCACTGTCCTTTTGTCCCCACCAACAACACTTTCTGAATATGTGTCCTATGAAGACAATGAAATTTGATTCCACGTGTACAGACCACTGATTACTTCAATTTTCCTTACTTCCAATCACCTCTCCCCGTACCTTGGACCTCCCTGCTTCGTTATCATAAATATCCCTAAACCTTATGGGGGAGAGATCTGAGACTTGATCTGTCTTCTGGCTTGGCTGCCTCCTAAATAAACCTTTTCTCGTTTGCAAAACTGGTCATTTTGAGATAGTAATTTGGGAAGACAGAGAGACATACTAAGTGTCAAAAGCAGCGCCATAAACCGCTAAATGTGAAAGGCTCCCTCCAACACTTGCAACTTTGAGGGCAATGTGCAAAGGAGGGTGTAAAATTGTGTAGCTCTACCCTGCCTCCACCTCTAGACCAGACCCTAGCTATCCTCCCTCTGCAAATACTAACACCCCATACCAACAGGTTGCTGTCTGTCTCTCTGGAGATAGCCTGCTTTTCCCCAAAGGGGTCTCTCTCTTAAGATAAGCCCCCATTCTTCCTTGAATATGTATCGACTTCACAAATAAAACTCTGTCTCTGCCTTTGACTGGTGCATGGTAAAATTCTTTTCTGTCATGTCTGCAAGAACGCTGCTGGCCCTGAGTCAAGTTCTCCCTTTCTCTGGAAACTTCTCAGACCATTCTTCAGAGAAATATCTTCTCCTGTGACAGGTTCAGTGATTGGCATGCCATCTATGGGAGGCGGGTGGCCAGGACCATGCCTAATTCAGTAACTGACTGTCATGGAGAAGAGATCTCTTCCAAGAAGGGCAGCAAAGAATTTCAGCATGAGTCTGGCAAAGGCAGAGACAAAGGTTTATTTAGAAAGTAGATACACATTTAAGGGAGAATGCCATCTGTCTCAAGAGTGAGAAGCCCCTCCTTGAGTTGGAGGTCCAACATATGTAGAAGGGCCATAGTCAGGGACAGGACTGAGGTGGAGACAGGGTGGAGCTGCACAATTGTAAGCTCAGTTTTCCCTGAGTTTATGTATTTCCCTCATTTTACAAGGACATGAGCCAAGAGCCTGTCAAGATTTTAACACAGTGACTCCCACTGCTTGCCTGTCCTCAAGCTTGTCTCTTTTGTCTAAAGAAAACACAGAGACCAAGCTAGAATTTCATGAAACCAAGCAAATGGGGAAAGGGCCGAGAAAGGAGTGCAGGTTTGGGGTTTGGGGAGGGAATACTGAGAAGATAGCTCTGGCTGTCTCCCTATTCATTCGTACCTACTCCCTTTCTTGCAGTTTTGGAGAGAATACAGGTATGGGGGGAAGGCTGCAAAAGGGGTGGGGGGAGGCTTTCTTTTTGCCCCAGTGGTATCTGAAGAGCCAAAGTGGGCAGCAGGACAGAAGCTGACTCTCTTGCCTAGCTGACTCACAGTTTTTATTATTTGATTGCTTGTTTTCTTTTGACTGACTATGCCTACCCTCAATTTTGCCTAAACACACACACTGGCTCATTAATTTAGAGGCATATGCTGAATACCCACCAGTGACAAGAGTAAGATGTGACCCCGTGCTCATTGTTCACAGACCTAGAAAGGGAGATGGACACTTAAAGAGTTAGTAAAAAAGATGAAAAGTGCCAAAACAAGTAGGACTGTCTGTGAATGTATTAATCATACCTTTATATTCTGCTTTTTGTTGTTATTGTTGTAGTTTTTAAATAAGGGACTGCTTCTTTGGGGTTATCCATTTCCTAAAGACAGTAAAAAACTGCCTAAGGCACACCTCTTATATGCATACCAACCACTGGGGGTGGGGGCTATACTTCTAACCTCTTCTTTTAGCAAGCTCTTAATGTTCCCTTTACCTAATTGCCCCAGGGCCAGGTACCAGATTGCAAGAGACATTCCTAAATGCTGCAGCCTATTGGAGTTAGCCAAACCAAACAATTCAAAACTTATGCTCCTTTACCCAGTCCTTCCCTTAAAAACCACAATAAAGGCTCTGACCTTGTTTTCTGACTGACCTGGTATTTCCCTGTGTGCTCCCCATTCACAGCCTGCAGTGCCTTCTGTTTGTAGGGATCAGTAGTATAAGTCCCTTCTTGCTTCATGACAGTACTTTCTTTGTCTATGTGACTTAACACACATTTCAAACAATCCTGGGATTGGGTATGATGGTGCATACCAGTAATCCCAGCAGTTCAGTAGGCTGAGACAGGAAGATAACAAGTTCAAAGCCACCTCAGCAATTTAGCAAGGCCCTGTCTCAAAATGAAAAATAAAAAAAAAGGCTGGGGATGTATGATATACTCAATGATTAAGTGCCCTTGGGCTCAATCCATGGTGTCCAAACAACCAAGGGAAAAAAAAAAAAAACAACCACCACCATTTCTGGTTACACTTAAAACAGTGAATACCTATATCTCCCCTACTATTTTGTTTAGTATAAACAAACATAACTAGATAAGAGTTTGTTCCCCACATAGGTTCTGTTTCATCATTCTCAGAGCAAAGAGTCTACTTATTTGTTTATGAACTACCTTAGTATTCCTGGGATGCTAAAATAAAAAATAACAAATTTATTCCTCACAGTTCTGGGGACTGGAAAATGTAAGGTCATGGTACCAGCTTTCCTGATTCATAAATAACTTCCTGCTGTGTCCTCACTTACTGAAAGGGGCAGATAAGCGTCCTTGGCTTATTTTGAAGAACACTATACCATTTTTAAAGATAGTAATCTCTGGCAATAGGCATGCACTGTATACAGGAATATAGGGCTCTGCCCTCATGACTTCATCATCTCCCATAGGTCCCACTTCCTGATGCCATCCCCTTGGAGGCTTAGAAATTCAACATATGAATTTGGGGGTTGGAAGTAGGAATACAAACATTCAGACCATAGCAAGAATTTTTGTTTAAGAAACTGGGTGGGGGCCTGGGGCTGAAGCTCAGTGGTAGAGTGCTTGCCTCACCCGTGTGAGGCACTGGATTTGATCCTCAGCACCACATTAAAAAATAAATTCATAAACAAAAATATTGTCTCCATCAACAACTAAAAAAAAAGAAAGAAAGAAAGAAAGAGGGGCTGTGGATGTGGCTCAAGTGGTAGCGTGCTCACCTGGCATGCTCGGTGCCCTGGGTTCGATCCTCAGCACCACATACAAATTAAAGATGTTGTTTCCGCTCAAAAAAATCTTATAAAATAAATATCAAAAAATTCTCTCTCTCTCTCTCTCTCTCTCTCTCTCTCTCTCTCTCTCTCTCTCTCTCTCTCTCTTTAAAAAAAGAAAGAAAGAACCTGGGTGGGATTTGGAGGCGGTTGCTGGGGAATTTTGAGGAATTAGGAATATCCTATATGTAATGAATTCTTAGTAAGTTTCAAACAAAAACCAGGTAGTCTGACAACTTCGGAATATCAAAGAAAACTATCCATTTCTAGAACTTCAATTGCCAGGCTCCTCTGTGTTTGCAAAGTATCTTTATAGCTAATCTGTCATTACTCACATTACTGATAATAGTTGAGAGATGCTATAAGACTCACTTGGCTTGAAATACCTTGGCCAATAACCTGGGTTTCCTCCTACTCTATTTGGTATAAATTGCCTAGTTATAGCCTCTATCAAAGGGTAATTTAAGTTATCTGGCAGGGGAGAAATGTCTCTCTTTGATGATTTGCAGCTGTTGAAGATTTCTAGTAACTAGCTTGACATAGAAATGTGGGGATGGTTCTCAAGAAATATCAGCTTAGAGGGCTGGGGTTGTGGCTCAGTGGTAAAGTGCTCGCCTAGCATGCAGAAGGCACTGGGTTCCATCTTCAGCACCACATAAGTTTAAAATGAAGATATTGTGTCCACCTAAAACTAAGAAATAAACATTTTTTTTTAAAAAAAGAAATATCAGCTTAGGGTTTAATTCTGCTAATTCTGGGTATTCTTAGATGACCCCTAAAGCTCAAGTGTTGAAGAGTTGGTCCCCAATGCAGCAGTGTTCAAAGATGGGGGTCTTTGAGAACAGATTAAATCACAAGGACTCTGACTTCAACAATGCATTCATTCATTTATGGTTCAGAGTTTACTGGGTTTTGAGTGAGAGGCTTTGTTACAAAAGCAAATTCTCCTTTGCTTCCTAGGCACCACGAGGTCAATAGCTTTGGTCTACCACATGCTCCCTCAGTGATGTTCTGCCTCACTATAGGCCTAAAAGCAACAGAATCAGCTAATCATAGAATGAAACCTCTGAAACTATAACCCAAATATAAATATTTTCTCTTTTCTAGTTGTATATCTTAAGTATTTTGTCAGTGACACAAAGCTGATCAACAAACTGAATTCCAATCTTTTCCTTGGACATATTACCACAAATCAGTTTGGATAATCACTTTGGCAGACACTGAGACTGACTGGGGCAGGATAGGTGTTCAATAAAATTTATTGCATATTCAGTTGAATGAATGGAAGCTTTACTGCATCAGTTCCAGCTGTGATTTGCATAGAACAGGGACCAACTCTAGTTATACAAAGCAAATAGAGAAATTCCTGGAAGGGTATCAGGAGTTCATAGAATTAAGGCAGTTATCTGGATTGTGGCAGATTGCAGAATCAAGGCAGTTCCAGGGAGCTGGCACAAATCCACAGGTTCATGAATAATCTGTCCCTAGAATTGCCATTAGCCCCACCTCCAGCATCCCTTCTAATCCAGGATTCAAATTCCTGGGACTTCAATGGTCTAAATTACCTGTTTGAAATAATTAACCCAAAGGAGATAAAAGAAGGGTCTTCAACTCCCAAGATGGGAGGCTGCAATGGAAGACACATACTAAGAATTGTTCCAATAAAGCCTTCACACAATCAGAAAAATTTCAAAAAAGAATATGGTGGTAATAGAAGAGGGGAATTAGATATTGCACTGTGAAGAAAGACAAATGTCATTCACATTGATACTAAAAGGGAGATGGGCTGGGTGGGGGGGGTGGCGGTTACTGGTAAAGGAGGAAATATAAGGGTGTAGTTTCAGAAGAAGAAAAAAGTGACCATCACAGTCCTCATGTAGCTGGCCAGACAGCTACAAGAACCTGGACAATGGGGTACAGAAAATAAGTATTTCAAGGAGTTCCCAGGCTAACATAGGAGCTGAACAAATATTTGTTCATTGAATTCACAACAAAATGGAAACCTAAAACATGCTATTTAGATACAAGGAACTGAGTTTCCTTCTGTTAGCTCAGTGGGGAATGTGTCCCCATAGACAGTGACTCATCCTTAGAACCAGTTGAGACTTCCCATTTACTCTTAGGCCCTTATCAAAGATACTGGGTTATCTTTTGCCTTCTGTGTCAGAAGTATGGGGTCTCCATGAAGTAAGTCTTGGGCTTTCCCAGACTTCAGCTACACTGGAATGACTGCTTGCATGCTCCCAAGAGACATGCTTCTCTTTCTGGGTTTTCAGATAAAGAATCAGCCCTTAACCAGGTGAATGAGAAGTAATACTCTATTTATACATGTTGTGTCAAAATGCATTCTACTGTCATGTAGAATAGAACAATTAAAAAAAAAAAAAAAGAATCAGCCCTTAATTCCTGGCAATTATTCATCTCTTTTTCTATAAGAATCTCTTTTCTAGCCAATCGCAGTGGTGCACAGCCAGTAATCCCAGTGGCTCGGGAGTCTGAGACAGGAGGATCGTGAGTTCAAAGCCAGCCTCAGCAATGGCGAGGTGCTAAGCAACTCGTGAGACCCTGTGTCTAAAGAAAATACAAAAAAGGGCTGGGAATGTGACTCTGCGGTCAAGTGCCCTGAGTTCAATCCACAGACCCCCTCAAAAAAAGAATCTTCTCTGCTACACGCTGCCCAGTCATCTGGCCCAGCTGACGGTGACCTGTGGACTCTCTGACAGAAGAGTCACCTGGCCCTCGAATGCACCATGTCTTGTTCCTCCAGCGTTGACACTATGAAGAAGGTGGTTCAGCAGCTCTGGCTGGAGGCCGGACTCAACCACATGAAGGTTTCCCAGGCAGTTGCTGACTTGAAAAAATTTTGTCTGCAGAATGCTCACCATGATCCCCTACTGACTGGAGTATCTTCATGTACAAGTTCCTTCAGACCCCAGAAAGTCTATTCCTTTTTGTAGTCATCTTTCTGAGGTTTCCCAAACCCACTGCTCAAGAACCAGTGAATATTCAAGAGAGCTTAATTTGAAGCCTGTACAAAAAATTTCCCTGTAACACATGTACCAAAATGCAATCTTCTACTTTTGTCAATCCTTAACATCTACCTCTCTGAATTTTCATGAATTTCTATTTCACAATGGTAATTATTTTATATACACTGGCAGCAACATACAATAAAATATTTATTTATTTTTTAGTACCGGGGATTGAACCCAAGGGCATTCAACCACTGAGCCACATCCCCAGCCCTATTTTGTGTTTTTATTTAGAGACAGGATCTCACTGAGTTGTTTAGTGCCTTGCTTTTGCTGAGGCTGGCTTTGAACTCTCGTTCTCCTGTCTCAGTCTCCCCGGCTGCTAGGATTACAGGCACGTGCCACTACACCTGGCTCAAAATACTTGGTATTAAAAGAAAAAAAAAAACTTTCTTTTTCCTCTTGCAGAGAAGCCACATAACCCAGATATTGAATCCTGGTGTACTATAAATCTGAATTTCAATCTTAGGTCTTTCCCATATTTGCTGGTTGTCTCATCTTGTTGAATATGACCAGAGCCAGTTCATTACTCTGCGAAACACCTGTCCTACAGGAATTTTGAGTGAAAATATACTTAAAGTTCCAGACACATAAAATACTGGATTTCTCATGATACCCAGCCATTAGGTCGTGTCCAAAGGTAGACCTATTAAAAATAATGCTCAAGGGCTGGGGATGTACCTCAGTGATAAATTGGTTGCTTGCATGAGGCCCTGGGTTCAATTCCCAGCATTTAAAACAAAAGAAAAGTTCAAGATACCACCTCCCCTCACTCCAAAAGAATATGTTAGACAGGTGTGGTGGCACCTGTGATCCCAGTGGCTTTGGAGGATGAGGCAGGAGAACTGTGGGTTCAAAGCCAGCCTTAGCAACTTAGTGAGGCCTTAAGAAACTCAGTGAGACTCTATCTCTAAATAAAATACAAAAATATGCTGGGGATGTTGCTCAGTGGCTAAGCACCCCTGGTTTCAATTCCCAGTACCCAAAAAAAAAAAAAAAGAATATGTTAGCTGGAACATGAGGCTGATCAAATTATGTGCATGCAAGGATATGGTATAATGAATCCCAGTATTATGTAAAATTTTACTAATAAAAATAAATAAATAGATTGCAATTTTTTACTTGGGGGAAAAAAGCAATGTATTTTCTTATCAACAACCCCAGAGTAAATCTGTCAATCAGATGGCTGGCATCATAAGTGTATCTGGTGGGTACAAATAATCAATTTCTAGAAACCCATTATGTTGTCAAAAAGCAACATTTCATTAGGTACTATCAGAGCTTGAATAAAATTTCCCAGTAAAATCTCTCCATTCTGGTCCAACGGTGTCATTCAGTGATGGAGCAATTGCCTAGCTCATGTGAGGCTCTGGGTTTGATCCACAGCACAGGGATCTCCCAAATCCTTTAAAGAAACAAGTGGTTCGGTACACAAAGATGTTTGTTAGATAGAAGGAAGGTCACCACAGTGTAAAGGTAACGTGTAAAGCTTGAAATTACTACAGAGAATTAAATAAATTATAATATAAATTATAATAATTTGTTATAGATTTTTATGTAGCCGTCGTTAAGAGATTCTGCAGAAATATATTTACTCACAAGTGGCTTTCTGAGGTAGTAGCATGCAGTGAGAGTGGTCTGTCAGAGATTCCACCACGGGTATGGTCGGGCCAAAAGCACAGAAGGCAATGGTGCAGCCCATCACCCTCTTCTTCAGATGCTTGCAAAATAGGTGTCAATTTCAGGGGTGGTTCTATGAGCAAATGAATATAATGATAAGAGCTGTATCATTGGTTTTGATGAGTACATGAGCATTGTATCAGATGATGAGAACAGATTTATTTTAAAACAGTCAAGAAAACAACTGGGTTGGATCATACTAAAAGAAGATAATATTGGGCTGGGTACAGTGGCGCCTGGCTGTAATCCCTGCAGCTTGGGAGGCTAAGACAGGAGGATCTCAGATTCAAAGCCAGCCTCAGTAAAATCAAGGTGCTAAGCAACTCAGTGAGACTCTGTCTCTAAAATAAAATACCAAATAGGTCTGGGGATATGGGCTCAGTGGTCAAGTGTCATGAGTTCAATCCCCAGTACCCCCCCACCCAGAAAAAGAGATAATATTATTCTGTCACAAAGTGCCTCCAACTAGAAATGATAACTGAAAGGCTGGGACTGTAGCTCAGTGGTAGAGCACCCGAATCACACATGTGAGGCACTGGGTTTGATCCTCAGTACCACATAAAAATAAATAAAGACATTGTGTCCAACTACAACTAAATATATATATATATATATATATATATATATATATATATATATATACATATATTTGGGGGAAACATTTTTTTCATATAGTTTTTGTTACCTTTTTGATATTATCAGATGACAATGCTGTGGGGTTGATTTTATTTTAAAAAGTTCTGGGCCAGGACAGTGGCACATGCCTAAATTCAGGAGGCTGAGACAAGACTATCACAAGTTGAAGGCTAGCCTTAGCAACTTAATAAAAAGTAAAAAGAAATAATCATTGCATCCTTTTTGCCTTGATATTAGCCTCTTCAAGGACCCCATTTTTTGGTACAGGGGATTGAAATAGGGGCTTTCACATGCTAGGCAAGTGCTCTACTAACGAGCACCATACCCAGCCAATCCCCCTTGATTTTAGACAGGGTCCACCTGAGTTGCCCAAGCTGGCATCAAATTTGCCATCTTCCTGCCTCAGCCTTTTGCGTAGTGGGGATGAGGAGACATGTCCTGCAATGACTGGCTGAGACTAGATTTTTCAAAAAACTTTTTCTCAAGGATATCTCTTAAGAAGATACAGGAACAAAACTGTGTCCAGAAAAACAATTTAAAATGTATATTGAAGGCATGTCTCCCACATGAGCTTTTGGAGGACACACAATATCAAACCATGATACACTGGGTAGAGGATTATAGGCTGGTGGGTTTTCCTTTCAACACTTCAAAATTTCACTCAACTCTCTTTCTCTAGCACATTTTAGGAGAAGTCCACTAAGATTCTTATCTTGGCTCCTGTATGAGTAAGATGATTTCTTTAAATACCATCTCTTTGGCTTTGATTTTCAGCAATTTGAAAGATGGTAGGTGTAGATTTTGGGTATTTGCCTTGTTTGATGTTCTCAGAACTCCCTGTATCTATTACTTCATAAAAGTTTTCTGTCATTATTACTCGAAGTGTTTCCTCAACTCTGTTCTATTTTGCTTCTCCTCCTCCTATTCCAACTGCACGTGTGTTTATCTTTTGCAATTGCCCCGTTGTTCTTAAATTTTCTGTTTCAATTTTTCTTTTCTCTTTGCAATTTTGCCTGAGAAATTTCTTCTGACCTATCTGCAAGTTCACTAATATTCTCCCCAGTCATGTCCAGGGTACTAGTGAGCCCATCAAAGGTGTTAAGCATTCATCTTAGTCATTTTATCTCCAGTCTTTCCTTTTTTTTCTTGTTTACCATTTCCATCATCAGCTTACATTATCTATCTTTTCTTGAATATTCTTGTTCAGCTCTAACCCTCTATAACCCTTAGGATCTCAATCATAGTTGTTTCAAATCCCTGTCTGATAATTCCCACAGCCTCATCATTTGAGGGTCTCATTCGAATGCTTGCTTTATGTCATTTCTTCTTGCTTTTTAGTATGTATACCTTATAATTATTTTTGCCTTGATATTAGCCTCTTCAAGGACCCCTTATTTTTGACTGAAAGCTAGACAGTGTACTGAATAATAGGAACTGAGGTAAATAGGCCATTTATTTGGTGAGATTTTGTGCTCATCTGTCTAGAAGTTCAGTCATGTTTAGTGTTTTCTGTTGCCAAAGAGGCCAGAAACTTTCAGATTCCTATAATGTGCTTATTTTCATTTCTTGCCAGAAAGAATTTGTGTCTTCAACTCTTTCATCTCTAATTCTCTAAAGTTGTGCGGAGGCTTTTTGGTATAGTGGCACAGTAGAGAGGAAGGAAGGATTCTGTGGTCTATGATTAGATCATGGTGTTGAGTGAGCCTGTATTGCTGGGGTGTGACTTTCACTGGTGTTTCCTACTTTTCCACCACCACTAGCACCTTGCAGGAGATAAGAGCCTGGAGTAGGAGAAACGCCTTCCCCCTTGAGGGACAAGGCTCTGGTGAAATCCTTGTACTTGGAGAGTAGGTTTCTGTTCTGGAGAATGGTGGCTCTTTTCACAATGGACCTCCATGTCCAGGATCACTATTCTCAAGGGACCTAAATGTGGTCTGCCCTCTGGGATTCACCAATCAGGGCTCCTTTCCATTATTGCCACCACCCATCTCAGGCACTGATACCATGCTCCAACTTCATTCCCTTTCTACACAGCCCCCTGACTGCAACTCCTCCTGGAGTCACTTGCTTGGTGGTTGGTGGCAAGGACTCTGGAGCCAGACCTCATAAGTCCAAATCACAGCTCTACAACTGTCCAGCAGGGAGACCTTGGGTAGCACTTAGCACCTGGTCACTCAATTTCCCTATCTGTAAAACAAGGAATTGTGGGTTAATTCATGTAAACCACATAGAACAGTGGTTGTGCCACAAAGTGCCCTGTGTGCTGAAGACAGACCACGATATATGCTGATGTAGAAGGGGAAAAGGTACACTCATACACTGCTGGTGGGACTGCAAATTGGTGCAACCCAATCTGGAAAGCAGTATGGAGATTCCTTAGAAAACTTGGAATAGAACCACCATTTGACCCAGCTATCCCTCTCTTAGGTCTATACCTAAATGACTTAAAATCAGCATATTACAGGGACACAGTCACATCAATGTGTATAGCAGCTCAATTCACAATTGCTAAACTGTGGAAACAGCCTGGATGCCCGTCAATAGATGAATGGATAGAGAAACTGTGGTATATATACCTAATGGAATATTACTCAGCATTAAAAGAGAATAAAATTACGACATGTAATGAATGGAGTTAGAGAATATCATGCTAAATCAAGTAAGCCAATCCCAAAAATCCAAAGGCTGAATGTTCTCTCTGATAAGGAAAAATGGAGGAACTTTGATGGGGCAAAGGGGAGGCAGAGGTGAGGAGGGGGCATGGGGGTAGGAAAGATGGTGGAATGAGATGGACATCATTACCCTAGGTACATGTATGAATGCACATATGGTGTGAACGCTACATCAGGTACAACCATAGAAATGTAAATTTGTGCTGCAGTTGTGTACAATGAATTAAAATGCATGGTGCTGTCATATATATCTAATGAAAAATACAAAACAAAAAGAGAAACCCTAAGGCTAGCATGGTCTGCTCCAAAGCTCAATAGACCTGGTAGTTATGATTCTAGTACCACTGCTAACCTTTTTCCATGACCCAATGCATGTCATCCCTTCTTCTTGTGCTACAACAGAAATTGACATAAAACTTGGTGGTAGACTGTGACCCAAACATCACTTCATTCTCAGTAGAAACACAACTGACCAAGAGAAATCTGAAAAAAAATATTCAACATTACTAATCACTAGAGAAATGCAATTAAAATCATAATGGGATACCCTCTCGCACCTATTAGAATGGTTATTATCAAAAAGACAAAAGAACCAGTGGCACATGCCTTAATCTCAGGAACTCAGGAGGCTGAGGCAGGAGGATTATAAATTCAAGGTAAACCTCAGCAACTCAGTGAGACCTGATCTCAAAATAAAAAGTAAAAAGGTCTCCAGATGGCTATCAGGGTTAAAGTCCCCCTGGGTTCAACCCCCATCATAAATAAAAGAAAAAGAAAGACAAAAGATTTTAAGTACTGGTCAGGATGTGGAGAAACTAGAATTCTTGTACTATGTTTGGGGGAATGTAAATTAGTACAGTCATTATGGAAATTAGTATGGGAAGTTTCTTTAAAACTTAAAAATAGAGCTCAGTTGGGAGAGTGCTTGCCTTGCATGGACAAGGCCCTGGGTTCAATCCCCAGCACCAAAAAAAACAAAAACAAAAAACAAAAAACTACCCTATGGTCCAGCCAATCGGTGCATGAATAGATACAGAAAATGTGGTTTAGAAATATAAGGGGATACTCTTTAGTCTTTAAAAAAAATATAAGGAAATTCTGTCATTTATGACAAATGAATGAGGCCAAAGGACGTTTTATTGGGGGAAATAGCCACGCACAGGGCAACAATCACATGATCTCACCTACATGTGGAATCTATAAAAGTTGAACTCATAGAAACAGAGAGCAGAATGGTGACTGCCAGGGGCCCAGGAGTGGCTGGGCTGTGGAGGGGGAAGATGCTGGTCCCAGGAGAACAAATTACACTTAGATGAGAGGGATGAGTTTAAGGGATCTATTGTGCAATATAATGACTACAGTTAATAATAACATACAACAGAATGAGTACAGTTGATAATGTTATCTACACTAAAAATGACTCAAAGAGTAGATTTTAAGGGTCCTCACCACAAATAAGAATATGAAGTAATGTATATGTTAAAAAGCTTGACTCAGACGTTCTTCAATGTAACATTTTTCAAATTATGTTATATGCCATAAATATGTACAAATTATTATTAGTATTGTTATTATCATCATCATCAGGGATTGAACCTAGGATTGTTTAACCATTGAGTCACATCCCCAGCTCATTTTATTTTTGAGAGAGAATTACATCATAAATCCCACCATGGAAGTGAGTAAACTGGGAAGATATTTAATTGGTAGATTTCTACCTCCTTCCCCAAACTGGAGCTCTGTTACAACAAAAAGGAAGAAGTGGAGCTAGGATAGGCAATGAACACTGTTGACTCCAATTAGCACTGGGCCTGAAAGGGGGATGACCATCACCAAACTTCTCCCCATGCCATCTTCACATAATTTATGGCCTCTGTATTAGCCTGCTTTTTGTTGCTCTAACAAAATACCCGAGAACAGATAATTTATAAGGAGGTAAGTTTTATTTAACTCAGTATCCAAGATTTGGCAGCTCCTGCAAGTGATCTCTGGTGAGGGTGTTCACCAGATTGTGTGTCAGAAAACAGGGAGGGACCAATCTGGCTCTTTTGATAACAACTCCCTCTTACAGGAGCAAATGGGGGCCCATGAGAAGTCCATTACTCCCTTGAGAGGGCATCTTGCAGAGTGACTGAGTTACCTCCCACTAGGCCCACCTCTTTCAGGTTCTACCACCTCATCACTGAGGACCAACCCTCCAGCCTTTGAACCTTTGGGACAAACCACATCATATCATCACAAGCTCCAACAAAGCTACCATCATCAGAGCAGGATGTCCCAGTCTACAACATGTGCGTATGTGGGGGTTGGGGAAGGTTGATCTCACAAGTCACTGGAAGCAGCCAGAGCCCCCATTCCAGAACCTCTGTGATGTCACTTCTGTTGTCATGGCAGTCTGGGTGCCAACCCAGAAGAGTTCGTTGGTGGCTTCAGTCTGTGAGACTTGGTGGTCTAGCCATGGCCTCTTCACAGAGTATCACGCCCCCAAATGAACCTCCGATCGAATCCTCATGGCTGAAACCAAGCCTGTTTCCAGCTTTTAATGCAATGCTTCTTATTACAATAAGTGGCATCTTCTTCGCCTTTCCGTGAGTCTCCCATGGAAGGTGTCAGTGTCTTAGACACAGAAGAGAAAATAGACAAGGACAGTACAGAGGCAGGGAGGGAAGTGGAGAGAGAGGGTCAGCAGGGGAAGGAGGATATAGAGTTAGAGGGAACCCAATGTGAAAGCACAGAGGTCTGGAGTGCCTGACGCATTTAGGGAACTATGAGAGACTGGTAATGCTGGTGACATGGTCTGATGACATGGCTGGAGTCTCCATGGTCTGTCTCTAACCTGGATATTTAGATCAGTCCTTAAGGCGAGTGAGTCCTACCTCAGGTGAACTAGGCCTTGTGGGGAGCTCTGGGTTTCCCCAGACTAGGACTGAGTCTGGCTCTGGTTTCAGGTGCCGGTGGTTGGCTCAGAATGGGCAGTGGGAATTTGCCGTGGTTTTGGGCCTATTCTTTATACTGTCCTTCTGCAGCCTCATTTTCCTCAACGGGTCAGACCCAGGCATTTTGCACAAAGGTAAGGCCTCAGACCCCTGGAGAAGGAGGTGGTATCCCAAGGGCTGATGCCTATAGGGGTGATTTCAAACATGCTAACCCCCCTCAACCCCACCCCCTGCCCCCGTGGCCTCAGGAGCCCTTCCCTCCATGTCATCATTACTTGGGCCCTGGCACTTCATTTCCCAAGCCACTGAAGTGCGAAAAAACAGAATCCTGGAGGTGTTCCAGCTGCTTTCGAAGGAAGGACTGGGCAGGCTGACAAGAGAGGCCAGCAGGCCCTTCCAAACCACGCAGTTCACTCCTCCGCGTTCCCATTTTACACACGACTTCAAGCACTGATCACTATTCCAAAAGGGGAGAGCTCTGTATAGAGCTCCTGTGGCTGGACAGCCCTTTCTCTCTGACTGCCGCCCATCTGAGTGGTCAGCTTGCTCAACAGGGACCGGGATTCCCCTGCACTCCTCCTCCCCACCCTTCTTGTTGCCCAATGATGCTATGGGGCAGCCCCAAGCAGTAGAATGGTGGAAGGGCCTCCTGCCACTGCCCAAATCTCTTCCCCTGCCAGGCTCCTTAGAAGAGGACCCCAACATTCAATACATAGCACGAGTGAACAACACGGCCTTTCGCCTGCAGTGGTGCTCGAAGTGTTCTTTCCATTGTCCACCCCGGACCCACCACTGTCCCTTCTGTAATATCTGTGTGGAGGTAAGTACTCCTCCTTCCTGTCCACTCACCAACCCATCCCAGGGCACCTGGCCAGGACCAGGAACCTCACATCATATGTGGTCCAGGGGTGGGTATGAGATCATCTTCCCACACTGCTACAAGTGGCTCTCAGCCACTCTTGGTCACTTATATATGTTATTGCCTCCAGTTCTGCACTTGTCCTGAGATGCTGGCATTGCTTGCACAGGTGCTGACATGAAAAGGGCACCATCTGTGCTGAGCCTGGTGGAGTCAAGGGGAGGAAAGGCAGTGACTGTCCCACTAGCTTGCTGATACTAGATACCCATAACTTTAGGCTGGCTGCTGCCCTGTTCTGGGTATTGTTGCCTGTCCACCTCTGGGTGTCCAATTGAGGGTTTCCTGGGTTCCGAGTGCTCTTCTCTCATGTGCACACCTTGCACGGGTTTCCAAGTACAGAAGGCTGGCTGGGCTAGAAATTCTTCTCATCCTTACCCAGTATCTGAAAAAATACAGCTTCACAGCTTTTCTGTATCCTGCTCAAAGTGACACCAGGCAGGTCTTGTCTCTAGAGACCTCACTCATGACAAATGACCTGATGAGCCATGGCGTCCTAACTGTGCTCTATCCATGGACGTGCTGGTTTCACCCTGGAGATGGGAGCTCACGTGCAGGGCCAAGAGCAGGAGGTCTAGGGGCTGGGTTGAGGGGGGGCCTCAAGATTTGGGGGTATTGGGCTAAGCCAAATAGACCCTCAAGGTCTGCCTTCTCTCCCCTAGGACTTTGACCACCACTGCCTGTGGGTAAACAATTGTGTAGGTCAAAGAAATTTCCGCGTATTCGTGCTGCTGCTGGTGTCCCTGTGCCTTTATCTGGTTGTTCTTCTGGCTACCAGTGTGCTTTTTCTCATTCGTACAAGACACATGCCCTTGTCGCTGGACTCAGCCATGGCGTATCCACCCAGTCCCAAGGGCCCACACTGGGAAGAGAATGGGTTGTGGGGAGGGACGGACAGCCAAGGGGCAGGACAGCCAAGAGGTGGGGTTAACCGAGGGAGGGCTGATGTTGTGGGCAGGGCTAAAGGGAGAAGCTACTTGGGAGGACCTATGAAGGACAGATTGAAGGCGAGTGGGGTGAGGGAGATGGGCGTGGTAGGATGGACTATGGAGTTAAGAATCTAGGGAGGCCAAGAAGTGGGGTAATGAAGGTTGAAAAGGGTCAAGTGGGAGGCCAGCATGGTGGGGTGAGGTTTCTCTTGGGTGTGCTGGATTAATTGTCCAGTCCAGGGAGGAAAAAGTGGGTGGGCGGGGCCAGCCAGGGCGGGGCTAATGAGGGCTGTCGGTCGTTGGGCGGGGCCAGGAGAGAAGAGTTTGTCTGTTCTTCTTAGCTTGTGTATGCACAGCATCGCAGTAGCTGTACCCGTCTTGGTACTCCTGCTGCCTGTCATTCTGCTCCTGATGATACAGGCTGTGTCGGTGAGCAAGGTAAGCGAGTACTGCAATACCAGACGGTGCGGAGGCATCTTGCATCTTTGGGAATCCGGCACTTTCGGCTGATCTTCACTGCCCTTGGTCCTGATGGTGCCTCATGAGTCCTTCCAGACCCACCCCTTAAGATGCAGCTCAGATCTTTCCTCCCCCTGGAGCTCAGTGGTCATTCTTCCTCGTGGGTGCATTGCATGGAGAGCCTGTTATTTGAGGGATGGGTGCATCCTGCGCTTGTGTTGATAAGAACCCTGTGATCAGAATAACACCAGCAGACACCTAGGGAAACGCTTGAGACGGGGGTCGGTCCTGAGTGGTGTAGCAGCCTGCAAGAAACTGAGTTTGGCGAGGCCAGCATTGTAGAGGAGGACGTGCCACTCTTCCTGTCCTAGGTGTGATTTTGCAAAGGTGGAAGACAGGAGGGTGTTGTCTGTGAGAGGCACACCTTTGCAAAAAGGCAGAGAAACCCGAATGTAGGATGTTAAGGAAATGAGGAAGGAACGATTCTAAATCAAACCCAAGGTGCCAGATAATTTATAAGGAGGAGTCAAGATTAAAAAGCCACTAAAAGTTGAGCGTGAAATTTAGTTTTGATGAAGTGGAAACCTGGGAGCCATGGTGGGATTTAAAAGAAAAAACAACAAAAACTCATTTATTGAGGAATAAATTAAAACTGCAAAATTCACCCTTTTAGTCTAGGATACGGGATTTTGACAACTGTATACTGTCCTGCATTCTCCAGCATGATCAAGTTTAGGCAGTTTCTTTACTCCAGAATATCCTTTCATTCACCTGTTGTTGTCAGTCTCTCTCCCTATGTCCTTCTGGTTTTTCTTTTTTTCCAGGATCACATGTAAATGGAGTCATTGCCTTCTTTTCTCTGGCTTTATTTATTTAGGACAATGTATTTGAGATTCATCCATGTTGTCGCTCATATCAGTATTTTATTTCTTTTATTGCTGTGTAGAAGCGTATGGATGCCCTATAGATTGTTTATACATTCATCAAACGAAGGATTTTTTACATTATGTCTAGTTTTTGCGAGTATTTTTGTTTGTTTTGTTTTGTTTGTTTCATACTAGAAATTGAACCGGGGGGTGTTTAATTACTGAGGCACATCCCTAGCACCCATCCCATTATGTTTAAATTTTTTTTTTTTTTAATTTTCAGACAGGGTCTCACTAAGTTGCTTAGCACATCACTAAGTTGCTGAGGCTGACTTTGAACTTGCCATCCTCTTGCGTCAGGCTCCCAAGCCTCTGGGATTATAGGTGTGGGCCACTATGCCTAGCTAGTTTGGGGTAGTTATAAATAAAGCTGCCCCATACATTGATGCACAGGCATGTGAACATAAGTTTTGTTTTTTGTTGAATAAATTCTTAAGGGTGGCATTGCTGAGTCATAAGGTAAACACGTGTGGAACTTTGTAGGAAATTGCCAAATTTGTCTTCCAAAACAACTGTAAGGTTTCTAAATTCTACCAGCAATGTTGGGAATTCCAGTTGCTTCACATCCTCACCAACATTTCACACTTTTTTTTTCAAATATATTTTAGGTATCAGTTGACCTTGTATTTATTTATATGCAGTGCTAAGAATCAAATTCAGTGCCTCACACACACTAGGCAAGCATTGTACCACTGAGCCACAACCCCAGCCCCTCACACTGTCCTTTGTTATTTTGTTTTGTCTTTTAATCAAACCTGTCTTATTAAATGAGTCGTAGTATTTCATTAAGGTTCCAGGTTGTGTTTTCCTAATGAGTAATGATGTTGAGCCTATTTTCATGTCTGTTTGGCCTTCAGTGGGTCTTTGGTAAAATGTTTACTCCTGGCAGGGCACAGTGGCGCACACCTGTAATCCCAGCAGCTTGGGAGGCTGAGACAGGAGGATTCCGAGTTCAAAGCCAGCCTCAGCAAAGCGAGGCACTAAGCAACTCTGTGAGACCCTGTCTCTAATAAAATACAAAAAAAAAAAAGGACTGGGGATGTGGCTCAGTGGTTGACTGTCCCTATATTCAATTCGTGGTACCCACTCCCCCCCAAAAGCGTTTACTCCAATCTTTTGCCCATTTGAAAAAACGGTTGTTTTCTTATTGAGTTTTAAGAGTTTTCTACATCAGATTCAGATCTAGGTTTTGCACATCTCTTCTTGCAATCTGTGACTTGTCATTCCATTTTCTTCATAGCATCTTCCCAAGAGCAGGAGTCCTTAGTGTTGTTTTTCTAGGACTAGGGGTTGAATCCGGGGTGCTCAACCACTGAGTTCTCCCTCAGCATTTTGTGGCTGTTGTACATTCTACATAGAAAATTGTCATCTGTGAAGAACAGTTTCATTACCTTCTTTGCAATCTGTGTATCTTTATTGCTTTTTCTTTTTAGTGTTGAATAGGAATGATAGGGGTGGGCATCTCTGCCCTGGGATTCCTTTAGTATGGCAATCTCTTGACTAAAGGCTCTTTCAGTAAGACTGGTGGGCAGCATCAGTGGGGGAGGGGACGCTGCAGACCCCGAGACAGTGAACAGACAGAGGAGCCTACCTGCTCATCACCTCCCATCCTTTTAATCCCCAGCCCACCACTGCCATATCTGGTCCTCCTCCCACCTGAGACTCTGTGCTTGGCCCTTATTCATCAGCCCTGTGGTCTGCCTTTACTTTGAGCTTGACCTTTACTGCTTTGTGTACTGAAGGCCTTCAGCCCAGATTTTCCTGGGCCATGTGATTTTTGACTAGGAAACTATGATGGGGCCTCCCCACTGCCCCTGTCCTCCCAGATAGTGAAATTCAGTTAAGGCATAATTTTAGAAAAAAAAAATGAGAGGTGGGGAAATGAAGTGGGAGTGGGGTGGTGACATTGTCTTTGGAGCAATTGAGCAGCACAAGGAAGAGTTTAAAAGGTATCTGAAAGGGGCTGGGGTTGTAGCTCCGTGGCAGAGAACTTGCCTAGCATGTGTGAGGCACTGAGTTTGATCCTCAGCACCCCATACAAATTAAAAAATAATAATAAGGTCTATCAACAACTAAAAAATATTTTTTTTAAAAAGGGGGGTGTGTGGAAGGATGAGGTAAGAGGACAGGTGTGGCCAATGGAGACAGAACAAGGATCTTGCACAGGGAGGCACAGGATGATGAGGAGCCCTGAGAAGGCAGGAGAAAGGAGTGCAGTGTCAGCACTGTCTGCGGAGAGCTGCTCACAAGTGGGTCAAGGGAGGTCACTCTTCCTAGGAGCATAGGAAGGCAGGAGGCCCTGGGTCACTCTTGGGCTCCCCTGCCCTTAGAATCTTGCTCCAGGCCTGGGCTGAGCCCTGGCTAAGCTGACTGACTTAGGAGGAGTCACTGTGAGATGGCCTTGCCCAGTCCTGCTGATTCTGAGCTCCTCTTCCCATCCCCATCTCCCTCCAGGGCAAATCACTCCGGAACAACAACCCCTTCGACCAGGGCTGTGCCAACAACTGGTATTTGACCATTTGTATGCCAGTGGGACCCAAGTGAGTTGGTAAACTGAAGGCTCAAGTGGTGGATCTCTGGGGCTGGTGGGAGTGGGGTGAGATAAAGCTGGGTTTTCTTCTTTGGTCCCTGACCCCAGCTCCCAGGCCCTGTCACCCATTGTCCTTTCCTTTGGGGTTTTCCCCAAGGCACTCTGGGAGCCTCTGGGAACGTCCCTATTCATTGCCCTTCTAGGTTCTTGCCCTAAGAAATGGAGTAGAGGGGAAATGCAGCCTGGATGAGACTCCTGGCTGGGAACCCTGGGCTCTGTGCTTTCCAAGCTGAGGGTGAGGGTGGTCAGGGGGACCAGGCCAAGGTGGGTAGTGACTCCCTGCATTTGGTCTATCACGCCCCAGGTACATGTCTGCAGCTACTTGGATGCAGCAGGCGGAAGGCACGGAGTGGGACCCTGAGCAAGGGGACCCAGTGCACACACGGTTCTCGCCACAATATTCCCGTCAACACCGTCCCACAGAGCTCCCTGGGCCCACATCTCCAACACATGGGCAGGGCCCCCCAGGGAGTGGCGAGGCTGCAGCTTTACAGGAGGTGAGGAATAGTGGGTGTGCATTGGGAGAAGGATGTCTGTGGGTCACACATGTGTTGGGGGAGGCTCCTGAGGTTGGGCTGGCCCTGAAGCTGAAGCACATGGAGCTTAAGGAACGGAAATATGAACCTGAGTGTGCGGGTTCCAGGTTTCAGAGTACTCCCAGGTGTTGCTGAATAGACAAAGAGAAAAGACTGCACCACTAATTTGCTAGTTGGCCTTGGCCAGTCCCTTACCTTTCTAGGCCTCAGTTTCCTCAGTTATTAATGAGGACGGAGACTAGTAATTTATGTTTTAAAGGAGATTCTTTTTTGGGGGGAAGGGGGACAGGGAATTGAACTCAGGGCACTCGACCCCTGAGCCACATCCCCAGCCCTATTTTGTATTTTATTTAGAGACAGGTTCTCACTAAGTTACTTAGTGCCTCACTTTTGCTGAGGCTGGCTTTGAACTTGTGATCCTCCTGCCTCAGCCTCCCAGGCCACTAGAATTATAGTCATGTGCCACTGTGCCTGGCTCTTTTTTTTTTTAATGGAAATTTGTACTTGAAATCCCATGTGAAATATATGAAGTGGAGCATTAGGAGTGCAGTAGGGTAGATAACCCATGGTGCCCACCAAGGGCCCTTGCATTACTTGGGGTAAAAGCCCTCTCCTTTGTCCTGTCTCCTGGGGCCCAGAGCCATGACTGTGAACTGCAGGGTAGAAGCTAGAAAGAACACCCATGTATTGACTTATGTGTTTAGATTTCCATCAGCCCGATGCCGCAGCAAAAAGCCCACAGAGAAGACTTGGCCTCCCATCCACGAGCCTCTCACTCACCCATTCAAACTGCTGGATACCAGGACATCTGAACTTCATCTTTTGAGCCTCCATGTGGAGGCCTCTCGTAGCTGAGCCCTCAATCACTCCCCTATTGGGAGTGCTAAGACTTCCATTCCTGTTGTACATTTGTAAATAGTTTTTACTTCTTCCTATGGCTGCTCTGTCTGTTTGTTCTAGGTTTAGAGAAGCGGTGTTTCCTGGGGATGTAGGGAGGCTCTGAGGGGTTGGAACAAAGCCCTCTTGGAAGGGAAAGATCCTTGCTCTCTGAGAACCCAAGCTAGGGAACCAACATTGTCTAGCTCATTGACCTTGAGCAAGACACTTGTCATTTCTCTCATCCTTAAAATGTGGCAACAGTAATAATCACAGTGACTGACCTGGCTGGCTTCCTGGCAAGGGCTGGAGATGGGAGGAGAGAAAACCCCCAGCTAGCACTAGGGATGGAGCAAGCCCTGTCCTGCAGCATCCCTGTCTGACTACAGGGGGTGCCAGCTGCCCAGGAATTTGAAAACCAAGTCTGGCCCAGCCCTCTAGTGGGAGGTGAGCCAGCCTGAGTCAGTCTGGAGCCCCCTCCTGGGCGCCTCCTCCCCAGATGTGGGAGGGTGGGGGCATTCATCCTGCATCTCTCCTGCAACTGTGTCCCACCCTGGTCCCTTCCCCCTGGGGTGCATCAGTTGCTGGTTCTGGTCCTGTCCCTGGGGTAGGCTCAGGAATTTTGAGTCTGCAGGCCCCAGAGTGTTGGGCAGGGGGCACATCAAACCGTGTGTCTGTTAGTCTCCAGAGTGTGATCTTGGGACTGGGCATAATATCACTTTCGTAGTAGGTTGTTGGAGGAGGAGGTGAGGTGTTTCATCTAGTGCACAGCAGGCAAGCAATGGATGCAGCTGGAATGATTTATGGTAATTTTCTCCACTAGTTGGGCGACCCAACCATGTCAGAATTTCCAGAGTACTATTAGTGGTTGTGGGGCTCTCTGAATTTGTATCAAGGACCCCATATCATCTTGCCACATGAAGCATCAGGACAGACAAACTATACTGCTTCTTTCCATACTTGTATCTGGGTGAAACCATCTTGTGTGATAAAGGTGGAGGCAAAAGGATGTCACCCAAGGGGTCAGATGCATGTCCCTAGGGTGTGTGTGTGTGTGTGTGTGTGTGTGTGTGTGTGTGTGAGAGAGAGAGAGAGAGAGAGAGAGAGAGAGAGAGAGAGAGAGAGAGAGAGTATGCACATGTTTGGTATGAGTTCATCCTCGGGGGTGTGTTCGCCCAGCCCCTTATCCTTTCTGACCAACTTTAGGAGGTGGGTGACCTATGATGCAGGATGTGTCTCCAAGTCTCCAGACCACAAAGTCCCACGACAAGACTGCTCTTCCCTCTTCCTTCCCTCCTCAACCTCTCCTGGGAAGCCCAGGCCCAGCCCCACCCCCCTGCCCTGGCTTGAACTCCAACACTTCTCATCCCCTTTCCCTGTCCCAATATCTATCTCCCTGGGCTCAAGTCCTTTTGGGGCTTAAGGCTTTTCTCAAATCTTATTCCTGCTCACTTCCTCTGTCTGGGAAGCCCAAGTTCATGGGCACATGGCAGAGAAAGAGGGGAGGAGTCCCTGTGCCCAGGTTTTAGTGCCTGTGAATCTGTGTGTGCAGTAGGGATGTCTCAACCCTGCTGACCAACAGGGGGAAAGGCCGAGTGGGGAAGCCAGAGGCTCCCAAGCTCATTCCCAAAGGACAGCCCTCCCAATAAACTGGATCTGAGTGAGGGAGGAGAGAGGTGGTCCAGGAGCCTGGGCCAAGTCCTGGATGTGCATCATGGAACTGCCTGGGTGGGGGAGTGCTGGAGGGAGTCCAGCTCCAAGCGGGGCCCAGAAGGCCAGGCCCCAGTCTCTGAGGAGTTCATGCTGCCTCCTCCAGCCCCGCTGGCTGTCCCCCTGCCATCCTGCCATTCCCCCTGCCATCCTGCCTGGTTCAGGTCTGCACTCATTGGCTCCCTGCCTTCAGGTATACAGGGCCTCACTCAGTCTCAGGCAAGGGCCTTTTAAGTCCTAAGCTAGATGTGACACATCTCCTTGACAATCTGGTCCTCAGTTTCCCCACTAGAAAAGGATGTAATTTCCCTCAGATTCTCAAAAGAGGACATGGCCTTTCCAAAGGCAAAGACTTCCTGCTCTGGGATGAAGATTTTAGGTGTGTCCGCCCCCTGCCCCCAGCCTAGGATTCCTAGGATTTCCTTAAGAAAGACCCTTGGATCAGGCTCATTGCTTCTTGAGCATTAAGTGGGACATAGAACATTCCTTCCTTTGACGTCCTCCACCATACCCTCTACCCTAAGCCTTGGGCCAGTCTTGTGCCTCCTTGCCAAGTTGAGAGGACCCAACTGGGCTGCACCCCCTTCCCTTTTTGCCCCCTTCTCATTTCTGCTGAATGTGCACTTGATTCTCAGACATGCCCCACCCAATCCTTGGCCCATGGATAAGACAAGGGGTGTTATAGGGGACCAGTTATGGGGCCCACTGTCCACCTACCCAGGAAACTCTGCCATCCCTGGGCCAGAGCCAAGAAATGGCCCCCACGCCTGCAGGGCTACCAGGTGCCCACAAGCTCCTAGAACCGTAATGCCAGATTCGTGGGACCCCAATAGACCTCCAGGAGCCGAATCTGATGCAATTACACAAGAGTCTTTATTGCAGGCTCGCGCCTGGACTCTCAACCGTTTGCAATTCAGCGGTCCTGAGTAGTGAGTCCCAACCCTTAGTTAGTGAGAATTTATAGGTTTTGGGGGGATACACTATGCATCACAACATCACACAGAAAATCATTTTATACCGCGCGAAAATCAAACAACAATTCTTAACATTGATGAGCACATTCACTGGCCGGAACACGTTGGGTAAGGGTAGTGGGTGAATTCAAATGATGGATATATTTGAACTGATTGGTTTAGGCCCGGAAGGGTTGCAAGAGTCTCTATGCCAAACTGCAGGGTTGCCTAATCATGTTATACATCACGGAAACTACTGGGAGGTCACCTGACATTTCAGATATTTTTCCTGTCTCCTGCTGATTGGTGGTTGCTAGGGGGTTGCTATGGGTCCTCACCTAGCTTAACTGAGTCAGGGTCACCTAGCACCACAGATCCCTTTTGTTAAACAACTCAGCAGGGTGGGTATGTGCCTAAGAACCTTCTGTGGGTTTTTCCAAGGACAAGAGTCATGCCCCCTCCCTCTGGACAGGCCTTGAGGTAGAAGCTGATTTCTCAAAAATGGAGTCACATCAGTTTCTCAGAACCTGGGATGGAGAGCCTAGCATCTCCAGACCTTTCCTCATGGGCCTCTTGGGAAGTCAGGGCATATAGGATGAGACTCAACCTAGTCACCCAGCTCTGCCGCCAACTAATGTGCCACAGGAGAATCTGTCTTCCCTTTGCTAAAACTTGGAGTCCTCAAGGTAATCATAGATATCACACTGAGGGTCACAGACTCTTAAGTCTTTAGGGAGGGTAGGGACTCCGGGATACCTCATCCAGCTGTCTGCCACCTCCAGTTTTGCAGATGGGGCTCTTAGGTCCTGCAGAGGGAAGAGTTTGCCCAAGATAACCTGGTGGCATCAGCCTGATGGCTTTCTCTGGTTCCCAGGGGACCACTCTCATTCCTGCTTCCAGGGCCATTCCAGCAGGGGAAGGGCTTGGACAGTGACCACAGGGCCCCACTCTCTAGGCAAACTTAGAGCTGGCAGTGAAGTTCAGCACAGGGCTGTCTACTGAAAAGGCGGCCAGTTTGAACCCCTCTCCAACCCTGCACTGTGCCCATAGTGCTCCTGCTGCCTCTGGCTCAGCCCTGTCCTGCTCTGCCCTGAGGGCCCCACCCAAGAAGGCCTGCAAGTGGCTGAGGGTGAGGCAAGGCTAGGACCCCTGGGGCAGAGGAGCTGGTTGTCTGAGGAAGTGGGGGTGTCCTGCCCCTTTTACACACTTTAGAATTCCTTTGTTCTCATGCCTTCACTTCCTCACAACCTGCTTACTTGACCTAAAAGATGGAGTGATCCAAGGGCCAGAAGGAAGTGGATCAGGGGTCCTGGCAAGAAGGGAGCAGCCTAGGAGGCATTCATTAACAGCCCCTACAACTCCCTGCAGGGAGGAATAATCCCTGGAGGCTGGTAACCTTGGCAACAGGTGGAAAAGGGGAAGTGCTCTAGAGGTATTAACATTTTATTACTTTTCCTTTCAAACCAGCCTCCATCTTTCTGATCTGACCCATTATTTATTACTTGCACTGTCCTTTTGTCCCCACCAACAACACTTTCTGAATATGTGTCCTATGAAGACAATGAAATTTGATTCCACGTGTACAGACCACTGATTACTTCAATTTTCCTTACTTCCAATCACCTCTCCCCGTACCTTCGACCTCCCTGCTTCGTTATCATAAATATCCCTAAACCTTATGGGGGAGAGATCTGAGACTTGATCTGTCTTCTGGCTTGGCTGCCTCCTAAATAAACCTTTTCTCGTTTGCAAAACTGGTCATTTTGGGATAGTAATTTGGGAAGACAGAGAGACATACTAAGTGTCAAAAGCAGCGCCATAAACCGCTAAATGTGAAAGGCTCCCTCCAACACTTGCAACTTTGAGGGCAATGTGCAAAGGAGGGTGTAAAAGTGTGTAGCTCTACCCTGCCTCCACCTCTAGACCAGCCCCTAGCTATCCTCCCTCTGCAAATACTAACACCCCATACCAACAGGTTGCTGTCTGTCTCTCTGGAGATAGCCTGCTTTTCCCCAAAGGGGTCTCTCTCTTAAGATAAGCCCCCATTCTTCCTTGAATATGTATCGACTTCACAAATAAACCTCTGTCTCTGCCTTTGACTGGTGCATGGTAAAATTCTTTTCTGTCATGTCTGCAAGAACCCTGCTGGCCTTGAGTCAAGTTCTCCATTTCTCTGGAAACTTCTCAGACCATTCTTCAGAGAAATATCTTCTCCTGTGACAGGTTCAGTGATTGGCATGCCATCTATGGGAGGCGGGTGGCCAGGACCATGCCTAATTCAGTAACTGACTGTCATGGAGAAGAGATCTCTTCCAAGAAGGGCAGCAAAGAATTTCAGCATGAGTCTGGCAAAGGCAGAGACAAAGGTTTATTTAGAAAGTAGATACACATTTAAGGGAGAATACCATCTGTCTCAAGAGTGAGAAGCCCCTCCTTGAGTTGGAGGTCCAACATATGTAGAAGGGCCATAGTCAGGGACAGGACTGAGGTGGAGACAGGGTGGAGCTGCACAATTGTAAGCTCAGTTTTCCCTGAGTTTATGTATTTCCCTCATTTTACAAGGACATGAGCCAAGAGCCTGTCAAGATTTTAACACAGTGACTCCCACTGCTTCCCTTCCTCAAGCTTGTCTCTTTTGTCTAAAGAAAACACAGAGACCAAGCTAGAATTTCATAGGACCAAGCAAATGGGGAAAGGGCCGAGAAAGGAGTGCAGGTTTGGGGTTTGGGGAGGGAATACTGAGAAGATAGCTCTGGCTGTCTCCCTATTCATTCGTACCTACTCCCTTTCTTGCAGTTTTGGAGAGAATACAGGTATGGGGGGAAGGCTGCAAAAGGGGTGGGGGGAGGCTTTCTTTTTGCCCCAGTGGTATCTGAAGAGCCAAAGTGGGCAGCAGGACAGAAGCTGACTCTCTTGCCTAGCTGACTCACAGTTTTTATTATTTGATTGCTTGTTTTCTTTTGGCTGACTATACCTACCCTCAATTTTGCCTAAACACACACACTGGCTCATTAATTTAGAGGCATATGCTGAATACCCACCAGTGACAAGAGTAAGATGTGACCCCGTGCTCATTGTTCACAGACCTAGAAAGGGAGATGGACACTTAAAGAGTTAGTAAAAAAGATGAAAAGTGTCAAAACAAGTAGGACTGTCTGTGAATGTATTAATCATACCTTTATATTCTGCTTTTTGTTGTTATTGTTGTAGTTTTTAAATAAGGGACTGCTTCTTTGGGGTTATCCATTTCCTAAAGACAGTAAAAAACTGCCTAAGGCACACCTCTTATATGCATACCAACCACTGGGGGTGGGGGCTATACTTCTAACCTCTTCTTTTAGCAAGCTCTTAATGTTCCCTTTACCTAATTGCCCCAGGGCCAGGTACCAGATTGCAAGAGACATTCCTAAATGCTGCAGCCTATTGGAGTTAGCCAAACCAAACAATTCAAAACTTATGCTCCTTTACCCAGTCCTTCCCTTAAAAACCACAATAAAGGCTCTGACCTTGTTTTCTGACTGACCTGGTATTTCCCTGTGTGCTCCCCATTCACAGCCTGCAGTGCCTTCTGTTTGTAGGGATCAGTAGTATAAGTCCCTTCTTGCTTCATGACAGTACTTTCTTTGTCTATGTGACTTAACACACATTTCAAACAATCCTGGGATTGGGTATGATGGTGCATACCAGTAATCCCAGCAGTTCAGTAGGCTGAGACAGGAAGATAACAAGTTCAAAGCCACCTCAGCAATTTAGCAAGGCCCTGTCTCAAAATGAAAAATAAAAAAAAAGGCTGGGGATGTATGATATACTCAATGATTAAGTGCCCTTGGGCTCAATCCATGGTGTCCAAACAACCAAGGAAAAAAAAAAAAAGCAACCACCACCATTTCTGGTTACACTTAAAACAGTGAATACCTATATCTCCCCTACTATTTTGTTTAGTATAAACAAACATAACTAGATAAGAGTTTGTTCCCCACATGGGTTCTGTTTCATCATTCTCAGAGCAAAGTGTCTACTTATTTGTTTATGAACTACATTAGTATTCCTGGGATGCTAAAATAAAAAATAACAAATTTATTCCTCACAGTTCTGGGGACTGGAAAATGTAAGGTCATGGTACCAGCTTTCCTGATTCATAAATAACTTCCTGCTGTGTCCTCACTTACTGAAAGGGGCAGATAAGCCCCCTTGGCTTATTTTGAAGAACACTATCCCATTTTTAAAGATAGTAATCTCTGGCAATAGGCATGCACTGTATACAGGAATATAGGGCTCTGCCCTCATGACTTCATCATCTCCCATAGGTTCCACTTCCTGATGCCATCCCCTTGGAGGCTTAGAAATTCAACATATGAATTTGGGGGTTGGAAGTAGGAATACAAACATTCAGACCATAGCAAGAATTTTTGTTTAAGAAACTGGGTGGGGGCCTGGGGCTGAAGCTCAGTGGTAGAGCGCTTGCCTCACCCATGTGAGGCACTGGATTTGATCCTCAGCACCACATTAAAAAATAAATTCATAAACAAAAATATTGTCTCCATCAACAACTAAAAAAAAAAGAAAGAAAGAAAGAGGGGCTGTGGATGTGGCTCAAGTGGTAGCGTGCTCACCTGGCATGCTCGGTGCCCTGGGTTCGATCCTCAGCACCACATACAAATTAAAGATGTTGTGTCCGCTCAAAAGAAAAAACTATAAAATAAATATCAAAAAATTCTCTCTCTCTCTCTCTCTCTCTCTCTCTCTCTTTAAAAAAAGAAAGAAAGAAACTGGGTTGGATTTGGAGGCGGTTGCTGGGGAATTTTGATTAATTAGGAATATCCTATATGTAATGAATTCTTAGTAAGTTTCAAACAAAAACCAGGTAGTCTGACAACTTCTGAATATCAAAGAAAACTATCCATTTCTAGAACTTCAATTGCCAGGCTCCTCTGTGTTTGCAAAGTATCTTTATAGCTAATCTGTCATTACTCACATTACTGATAATAGTTGAGAGATGCTATAAGACTCACTTGGCTTGTAATACCTTGGCCAATAACCTGGGTTTCCTCCTACTCTATTTGGTATAAATTGCCTAGTTATAGCCTCTATCAAAGGGTAATTTAAGTTATCTGGCAGGGGAGAAATGTCTCTCTTTGATGATTTGCAGCTGTTGAAGATTTCTAGTAACTAGCTTGACATAGAAATGTGGGGATGTTTCTCAAGAAATATCAGCTTAGAGGGCTGGGGTTGTGGCTCAGTGGTAAAGTGCTCGCCTAGCATGCAGAAGGCACTGGGTTCCATCTTCAGCACCACATAAGTGTAAAATGAAGATATTGTGTCCACCTAAAACTAAGAAATAAACATTTTTTTTAAAAAAGAAATATCAGCTTAGGGTTTAATTCTGCTAATTCTGGGTATTCTTAGATGACCCCTAAAGCTCAAGTGTTGAAGAGTTGGTCCCCAATGCAGCAGTGTTCAAAGATGGGGGTCTTTGAGAACAGATTAAATCACAAGAACTCTGACTTCAACAATGCATTCATTCATTTATGGTTCAGAGTTTACTGGGTTTTGAGTGAGAGGCTTTGTTATAAAAGCAAATTCTCTTTGCTTCCTAGGCACAACGAGGTCAATAGCTTTGGTCTACCACATCTCCCTCAGTGATGTTCTGCCTCACTATAGGCCTAAAAGCAACAGAATCAGCTAATCATAGAATGAAACCTCTGAAACTATAACCCAAATATAAATATTTTCTCTTTTGTAGTTGTATATCTTAAGTATTTTGTCAGTGACACAAAGCTGATCAACAAACTGAATTCCAATCTTTTCCTTGGACATATTACCACAAATAGGTTTGGATAATTACTTTGGCAGACACTGAGACTGACTGGGGCAGGATAGGTGTTCAATAAAATTTATTGCATATTCAGTTGAATGAATGGAAGCTTTACTGCATCAGTTCCAGCTGTGATTTGCATAGAACAGGGACCAAATCTAGTTATACAAAGCAAATAGAGAAATTCCTGGAAGGGTATAAGGAGTTCATAGAATTAAGGCAGTTATCTGGATTGTGGCAGATTGCAGAATCAAGGCAGTTCCAGGGAGCTGGCACAAATCCACAGGTTCATGAATAATCTGTCCCTAGAATTGCCATTAGCCCCACCTCCAGCATCCCTTCTGATCCAGGATTCAAATTCCTGGGACTTCAATGGTCTAAATTACCTGTCTGAAATAATTAACCCAAAGGAGATAAAAGAAGGGTCTTCAACTCCCAAGATGGGAGGCTGCAATGGAAGACACATACTAAGAATTGTTCCAATAAAGCCTTCACACAATCAGAAAAATTTCAAAAAAGAATATGGTGGTAATAGAAGAGGGGAATTAGATATTGCATTGTGAAGAAAGACAAATGTCATTCACATTGATACTAAAAGAGAGATGGGCTGGGTGGGGGGGGCGGCGGTTACTGGTAAAGGAGGAAATATAAGGGTGTAGTTTCAGAAGAAGAAAAAAGTGACCATCACAGTCCTCATGTAGCTGGCCAGACAGCTACAAGAACCTGGACAATGGGGTACAGAAAATAAGTATTTCATGGAGTTCCCAGGCTAACATAGGAGCTGAACAAATATTTGTTCATTGAATTCACAAGAAAATGGAAACCTAAAACATGCTATTTAGATACAAGGAACTGAGTTTCGTTCTGTTAGCTCAGTGGGGAATGTGTCCCCATAGACAGTGACTCATCCTTAGAACCAGTTGAGACTTCCCATTTACTCTTAGGCCCTTATCAAAGATACTGGGTTATCTTTTGCCTTCTGTGTCAGAAGTATGGGGTCTCCATGAAGTTAGTCTTGGGCTTTCCCAGACTTCAGCTACACTGGAATGACTGCTTGCATGCTCCCAAGAGACATGCTTCTCTTTCTGGGTTTTCAGATAAAGAATCAGCCCTTAACCAGGTGAATGAGAAGTAATACTCTATTTATACATGTTGTGTCAAAATGCATTCTACTGTCATGTAGAATAGAACAATTAAAAAAAAAAGAATCAGCCCTTAATTCCTGGCAATTATTTATCTCTTTTTCTATAAGAATCTCTTTTCTAGCCAATCGCAGTGGTGCACAGCCAGTAATCCCAGTGGCTCGGGAGTCTGAGACAGGAGGATCGTGAGTTCAAAGCCAGCCTCAGCAATGGCGAGGTGCTAAGCAACTCGTGAGACCCTGTGTCTAAAGAAAATACAAAAAAGGGCTGGGAATGTGACTCTGCGGTCAAGTGCCCTGAGTTCAATCCACAGACCCCCTCAAAAAAAGAATCTTCTCTGCTGCACGCTTCCCAGTCATCTGGCCCAGCTGACGGTGACCTGTGGACTCTCTGACAGAAGAGTCACCTGGCCCTCGAATGCACCATGTCTTGTTCCTCCAGCGTTGACACTATGAAGAAGGTGGTTCATCAGCTCTGGCTGGAGGCCGGACTCAACCACATGAAGGTTTCCCAGGCAGTTGCTGACTTGAAAAAATTTTGTCTGCAGAATGCTCACCATGATCCCCTACTGACTGGAGTATCTTCATGTACAAGTTCCTTCAGACCCCAGAAAGTCTATTCCTTTTTGTAGTCATCTTTCTGAGGTTTCCCAAACCCACTGCTCAAGAACCAGTGAATATTCAAGAGAGCTTAATTTGAAGCCTGTACAAAAAATTTCCCTGTAACACATGTACCAAAATACAATCTTCTACTTTTGTCAATCCTCAACATCTACCACTCTGAATTTTCATGAATTTCTATTTCACAATGGTAATTATTTTATATACACTGGCAGCAACATACAATAAAATATTTATTTATTTTTTAGTACCGGGGATTGAACCCAAGGGCATTCAACCACTGAGCCACATCCCCAGCCCTATTTTGTGTTTTATTTAGAGACAGGATCTCACTGAGTTGTTTAGTGCCTTGCTTTTGCTGAGGCTGGCTTTGAACTCTCGTTCTCCTGTCTCAGTCTCCCCGGCTGCTAGGATTACAGGCACGTGCCACTACACCTGGCTCAAAATACTTGGTATTAAAAGAAAAAAAAAAAACTTTCTTTTTCCTCTTGCAGAGAAGCCACATAACCCAGATATTGAATCCTGGTGTACTATAAATCTGAATTTCAATCTTAGGTCTTTCCCATATTTGCTGGTTGTCTCATCTTGTTGAATATGACCAGAGCCAGTTCATTACTCTGCGAAACTCCTGTCCTACAGGAATTTTGAGTGAAAATATACTTAAAGTTCCAGACACATAAAATACTGGATTTCTCATGATACCCAGCCATTAGGTCGTGTCCAAAAGATAGACCTATTAAAAATAATGCTCAAGGGCTGGGGATGTACCTCAGTGATAAATTGGTTGCTTGCATGAGGCCCTGGGTTCAATTCCCAGCATTTAAAACAAAAGAAAATTTCAAGATACCACCTCCCCTCACTCCAAAAGAATATGTTAGACAGGTGTGGTGGCACCTGTGATCCAAGTGGCTTTGGAGGATGAGGCAGGAGAACTGTGGGTTCAAAGCCAGCCTTAGCAACTTAGTGAGGCCTTAAGAAACTCAGTGAGACTCTATCTCTAAATAAAATACAAAAACATGCTGGGGATGTTGCTCAGTGGCTAAGCACCCCTGGGTCCAATTCCCAGTACCAAAAAAAAAAAAAAAAAAAAGAAGAATATGTTAGCTGGAACATGAGACTGATCAAATTATGTGCATGCAAGGATATGGTATAATGAATCCCAGTATTATGTAAAATTTTACTAATAAAAATAAATAAATGGATTGCAATTTTTTACTTGGGGGAAAAAAAGCAATGTATTTTCTTATCAACAACCCCAGAGTAAATCTGTAAATCAGATGGCTGGCATCATAAGTGTATCTGGTGGGTACAAATAATCATTTTCTAGAAACCCATTATTTTGTCAAAAAGCAACATTTCATTAGGTACTATCAGAGCTTGAATAAAATTTCCCAGTAACATCTCTCCATTCTGGTCCAACGGTGTCATTCAGTGATGGAGCAATTGCCTAGCTCATGTGAGGCTCTGGGTTTGATCCACAGCACAGGGATCTCCCAAATCCTTTAAAGAAACAAGTGGTTCGGTACACAAAGATGTTTGTTAGATAGAAGGAAGGTCACCACAGTGTAAAGGTAACGTGTAAAGCTTGAAATTACTACAGAGAATTAAATAAATTATAATATAAATTATAATAATTTGTTATAGATTTTTATGTAGCCGTCGTTTAGAGATTCTGCAGAAATATATTTACTCACAAGTGGCTTTCTGAGGTAGTAGCATGCAGTGAGAGTGGTCTGTCAGAGATTCCACCACGGGTATGGTCGGGCCAAAAGCACAGAAGGCAATGGTGCAGCCCATCACCCTCTTCTTCAGATGCTTGCAAAATAGGTGCCAATTTCAGGGGTGGTTCTATGAGCAAATGAATATAATGATAAGAGCTGTATCATTGGTTTTGATGAGTACATGAGCATTGTATCAGATGATGAGAACAGATTTATTTTAAAACAGTCAAGAAAACAACTGGGTTGGATCATACTAAAAGAAGATAATATTGGGCTGGGTACAGTGGCGCCTGGCTGTAATCCCTGCAGCTTGGGAGGCTAAGACAGGAGGATCTCAGATTCAAAGCCAGCCTCAGTAAAATCAAGGTGCTAAGCAACTCAGTGAGACCCTGTCTCTAAAATAAAATACCAAATAGGTCTGGGGATATGGGCTCAGTGGTCAAGTGTCATGAGTTCAATCCCCAGTACCCCCCCACCCAGAAAAAGAGATAATATTATTCTGTCACAAAGTGCCTCCAACTAGAAATGATAACTGAAAGGCTGGGACTGTAGCTCAGTGGTAGAGCACCCGAATCACACATGTGAGGCACTGGGTTTGATCCTCAGTACCACATAAAAATAAATAAAGACATTGTGTCCAACTACAACTATATATATATATATATATATATATATATATATATATATATATATATATATATATATATATATACATATATTTGGGGGAAACATTTTTTTCATATAGTTTTTGTTACCTTTTTGATATTATCAGATGACAATGCTGTGGGGTTGATTTTATTTTAAAAAGTTCTGGGCCAGGACAGTGGCACATGCCTAAATTCAGGAGGCTGAGACAAGACTATCACAAGTTGAAGGCTAGCCTTAGCAACTTAATAAAAAGTAAAAAGAAATGATCATTGCATCCTTTTTGCCTTGATATTAGCCTCTTCAAGGACCCCATTTTTTGGTACAGGGGATTGAAATAGGGGCTTTCACATGCTAGGCAAGTGCTCTACTAACGAGCACCATACCCAGCCAATCCCCCTTGATTTTAGACAGGGTCCACCTGAGTTGCCCAAGCTGGCATCAAATTTGCCATCTTCCTGCCTCAGCCTTTTGCATAGTGGGGATGAGGAGACATGTCCTGCAATGACTGGCTGAGACTAGATTTTTCAAAAAACTTTTTCTCAAGCATATCTCTTAAGAAGATACAGGAACAAAACTGTGTCCAGAAAAACAATTTAAAATGTATATTGAAGGCATGTCTCCCACATGAGCTTTTGGAGGACACACAATATCAAACCATGATACACTGGGTAGAGGATTATCGGCTGGTGGGTTTTCCTTTCAACACTTCAAAATTTCACTCAACTCTCTTTCTCTAGCACATTTTAGGAGAAGTCCACTAAGATTCTTATCTTGGCTCCTGTATGAGTAAGATGATTTCTTTAAATACCATCTCTTTGGCTTTGATTTTCAGCAATTTGAAAGATGGTAGGTGTAGATTTTGGGTATTTGCCTTGTTTGATGTTCTCAGAACTCCCTGTATCTATTACTTCATAAAAGTTTTCTGTCATTATTACTCGAAGTCTTTCCTCAACTCTGTTCTATTTTGCTTCTCCTCCTCCTATTCCAACTGCACGTGTGTTTATCTTTTGTAATTGCCCCGTTGTTCTTAAATTTTCTGTTTCAATTTTTCTTTTCTCTTTGCAATTTTGCCTGAGAAATTTCTTCTGACCTATCTGCAAGTTCACTAATATTCTCCCCAGTCATGTCCAGGGTACTAGTGAGCCCATCAAAGGTGTTAAGCATTCATCTTAGTCATTTTATCTCCAGTCTTTCCTTTTTTTTCTTGTTTACCATTTCCATCATTAGCTTACATTATCTATCTTTTCTTGAATATTCTTGTTCAGCTCTAACCCTCTATAACCCTTAGGATCTCAATCATAGTTGTTTCAAATCCCTGTCTGATAATTCCCACAGCCTCATCATTTGAGGGTCTCATTCGAATGCTTGCTTTATGTCATTCTTCTTGCTTTTTAGTATGTATACCTTATAATTATTTTTGATTGAAAGCTAGACAGTGTACTGAATAATAGGAACTGAGGTAAATAGGCCATTTATTTGGTGAGATTTTGTGCTCATCTGTCTAGAAGTTCAGTCATGTTTAGTGTTTTCTGTTGCCAAAGAGGCCAGAAACTTTCAGATTCCTATAATGTGCTTATTTTCATTTCTTGCCAGAAAGAATTTGTGTCTTCAACTCTTTCATCTCTAATTCTCTAAAGTTGTGCGGAGGCTTTTTGGTATAGTGGCACAGTAGAGAGGAAGGAAGGATTCTGTGGTCTATGATTAGATCATGGTGTTGAGTGAGCCTGTATTGCTGGGGTGTGACTTTCACTGGTGTTTCCTACTTTTCCACCACCACTAGCACCTTGCAGGAGATAAGAGCCTGGAGTAGGAGAAACGCCTTCCCCCTTGAGGGACAAGGCTCTGGTGAAATCCTTGTACTTGGAGAGTAGGTTTCTGTTCTGGAGAATGGTGGCTCTTTTCACAATGGTTACCTCCATGTCCAGGATCACTATTCTCAAGGGACCTAAATGTGGTGTGCCCTCTGGGATTCATCAATCAGGGCTCCTTTCCATTATTGGCAGCACCCATCTCAGGCACTGATCCAATGCTCCAACTTCATTCCCTTTCTACTCAGCCCCCTGACTGCAACTCCTCCTGGAGTCACTTGCTTGGTGGTTGGTGGCAAGGACTCTGGAGCCAGGCCTCATAAGTCCAAATCACAGCTCTACAACTGTCCAGCAGGGAGACCTTGGGTAGCACTTAGCACCTGGTCACTCAATTTCCCTATCTGTAAAACAAGGAATTGTGGTTTAATTCATGTAAACCACATAGAACAGTGGTGTGCCACAAAGTGCCCTGTGTGCTGAAGACAGACCACGATATATGCTGATGTAGAAGGGGAAAAGGTACACTCATACACTGCTGGTGGGACTGCAAATTGGTGCAACCCAATCTGGAAAGCAGTATGGAGATTCCTTAGAAAACTTGGAATAGAACCACCATTTGACCCAGCTATCCCTCTCTTAGGTCTATACCTAAATGACTTAAAATCAGCATATTACAGGGACACAGTCACATCAATGTGTATAGCAGCTCAATTCACAATTGCTAAACTGTGGAAACAGCCTGGATGCCCGTCAATAGATGAATGGATAGAGAAACTGTGGTATATATACCTAATGGAATATTACTCAGCATTAAAAGAGAATAAAATTACGACATGTAATGAATGGAGTTAGAGAATATCATGCTAAATCAAGTAAGCCAATCCCAAAAATCCAAAGGCTGAATGTTCTCTCTGATAAGGAAAAATGGAGGAACTTTGATGGGGCAAAGGGGAGGCAGAGGTGAGGAGGGGGCATGGGGGTAGGAAAGATGGTGGAATGAGATGGACATCATTACCCTAGGTACATGTATGAATGCACATATGGTGTGAACGCTACATCAGGTACAACCATAGAAATGTAAATTTGTGCTGCAGTTGTGTACAATGAATTAAAATGCATGGTGCTGTCATATATATCTAATGAAAAATACAAAACAAAAAGAGAAACCCTAAGGCTAGCATGGTCTGCTCCAAAGCTCAATAGACCTGGTAGTTATGATTCTAGTACCACTGCTAACCTTTTTCCATGACCCAATGCATGTCATCCCTTTTTCTTGTGCTACAACAGAAATTGACATAAAACTTGGTGGTAGACTGTGACCCAAACATCACTTCATTCTCAGTAGAAACACAACTGACCAAGAGAAATCTGAAAAAAAATATTCAACATTACTAATCACTAGAGAAATGCAATTAAAATCATAATGGGATACCCTCTCGCACCTATTAGAATGGTTATTATCAAAAAGACAAAAGAACCAGTGGCACATGCCTTAATCTCAGGAACTCAGGAGGCTGAGGCAGGAGGATTATAAATTCAAGGTAAACCTCAGCAACTCAGTGAGACCTGATCTCAAAATAAAAAGTAAAAAGGTCTCCAGATGGCTATCAGGGTTAAAGTCCCCCTGGGTTCAACCCCCATCATAAATAAAAGAAAAAGAAAGACAAAAGATTTTAAGTACTGGTCAGGATGTGGAGAAACTAGAATTCTTGTACTATGTTTGGGGGAATGTAAATTAGTACAGTCATTATGGAAATTAGTATGGGAAGTTTCTTTAAAACTTAAAAATAGAGCTCAGTTGGGAGAGTGCTTGCCTTGCATGGACAAGGCCCTGGGTTCAATCCCCAGCACCAAAAAAAACAAAAACAAAAAACAAAAAACTACCCTATGGTCCAGCCAATCGGTGCATGAATGGATACAGAAAATGTGGTTTAGAAATATAAGGGGATACTCTTTAGTCTTTAAAAAAAATATAAGGAAATTCTGTCATTTATGACAAATGAATGAGGCCAAAGGACGTTTTATTGGGGGAAATAGCCACGCACAGGGCAACAATCACATGATCTCACCTACATGTGGAATCTATAAAAGTTGAACTCATAGAAACAGAGAGCAGAATGGTGACTTCCAGGGGCCCAGGAGTGGCTGGGCTGTGGAGGGGGAAGATGCTGGTCCCAGGAGAACAAATTACACTTAGATGAGAGGGATGAGTTTAAGGGATCTATTGTGCAATATAATGACTACAGTTAATAATAACATACAACAGAATGAGTACAGTTGATAATGTTATCTACACTAAAAATGACTCAAAGAGTAGATTTTAAGGGTCCTCACCACAAATAAGAATATAAAGTAATGTATATGTTAAAAAGCTTGACTCAGACGTTCTTCAATGTAACATTTTTCAAATTATGTTATATGCCATAAATATGTACAAATTATTATTATTATTATCATCATCATCAGGGATTGAACCTAGGATTGTTTAACCATTGAGTCACATCCCCAGCTCATTTTATTTTTGAGAGAGAATTACATCATAAATCCCACCATGGAAGTGAGTAAACTGGGAAGATATTTAATTGGTAGATTTCTACCTCCTTCCCCAAACTGGAGCTCTGTTACAACAAAAAGGAAGAAGTGGAGCTAGGATGAGCAATGAGCACTGTTGACTCCAATTAGCACTGGGCCTGAAAGGGGGATGACCATCACCAAACTTCTCCCCATGCCATCTTCACATAATTTATGGCCTCTGTATTAGCCTGCTTTCTGTTGCTCTAACAAAATACCCGAGAACAGATAATTTATAAGGAGGTAAGTTTTATTTAACTCAGTATCCAAGATTTGGCAGCTCCTGCAAGTGATCTCTGGTGACGGTGTTCACCAGATTGTGTGTCAGAAAACAGGGAGGGACCAATCTGGCTCTTTTGATAACAACTCCCTCTTACAGGAGCAAATGGGGGCCCATGAGAAGTCCATTACTCCCTTGAGAGGGCATCTTGCAGAGTGACTGAGTTACCTCCCACTAGGCCCACCTCTTTCAGGTTCTACCACCTCATCACTGAGGACCAACCCTCCAGCCTTTGAACCTTTGGGACAAACCACATCATATCATCACAAGCTCCAACAAAGCTACCATCATAAGAGCAGGATGTCCCAGTCTACAACATGTGCGTATGTGGGGGTTGGGGAAGGTAGATCTCACAAGTCACTGGAAGCAGCCAGAGCCCCCATTCCAGAACCTCTGTGATGTCACTTCTGTTGTCATGGCAGTCTGGGTGCCAACCCAGAAGAGTTCGTTGGTGGCTTCAGTCTGTGAGGCTTGGTGGTCTAGCCATGGCCTCTTCACAGAGTATCACGCCCCCAAATGAACCTCCGATCGAATCCTCATGGCTGAAACCAAGCCTGTTTCCAGCTTTTAATGCAATGCTTCTTATTACAATAAGTGGAATCTTCTTCGCCTTTCTGTGAGTCTCCCATTGAAGGTGTCAGTGTCTTAGACACAGAAGAGAAAATAGACAAGGACAGTACAGAGGCAGGGAGGGAAGTGGAGAGAGAGGGTCAGCAGGGGAAGGAGGATATAGACTTAGAGGGAACCCAATGTGAAAGCACAGAGGTCTGGAGTGCCTGACGCATTTAGGGAACTATGAGAGACTGGTAATGCTGGTGACATTTTGTGGAGTCTCCATGGTCTGTCTCTAACCTGGATATTTAGATCAGTCCTTAAGGCGAGTGAGTCCAACCTCAGGTGAACTAGGCCTTGTGGGGAGCTCTGGGTTTCCCCAGACTAGGACTGAGTCTGGCTGTGGTTTTAGGTGCCGGTGGTTGGCTCAGAATTGGCAGTGGGAATTTGCCGTGGTTTCGGGCCTATTCTTTATACTGTCCTTCTGCAGCCTCATTTTCCTCAACGGGTCAGACCCAGGCATTTTGCACAAAGGTAAGGCCTCAGACCCCTGGAGAAGGAGGTGGTATCCCAAGGGCTGATGCCTATAGGGGTGATTTCAAACATGCTAACCCCCCTCAACCCCACCCCCTGCCCCCGTGGCCTCAGGAGCCCTTCCCTCCATGTCATCATTACTTGGGCCCTGGCACTTCATTTCCCAAGCCACTGAAGTGCGAAAAAACAGAATCCTGGAGGTGTTCCAGCTGCTTTCGAAGGAAGGACTGGGCAGGCTGGCAAGAGAGGCCAGCAGGCCCTTCCAAACCACGCAGTTCACTCCTCCGCCTTCCCATTTTACACACGACTTCAAGCACTGATCACTATTCCAAAAGGGGAGAGCTCTGTATAGAGCTCCTGTGGCTGGACAGCCCTTTCTCTCTGACTGCCGCCCATCTGAGTGGTCAGCTTGCTCAACAGGGACCGGGATTCCCCTGCCCTCCTCCTCCCCACCCTTCTTGTAGCCCAATGATGCTATGGGGCGGCCCCAAGCAGTAGAGTGGTGGAAGGGCCTCCTGCCACTGCCCAAATCTCTTCCCCTGCCAGGCTCCTTAGATGAGGACCCCAACATTCAATACATAGCACGAGTGAACAACACGGCCTTTCGCCTGCAGTGGTGCTCGAAGTGTTCTTTCCATCGTCCACCCCGGACCCACCACTGTCCCTTCTGTAATATCTGTGTGGAGGTAAGTACTCCTCCTTCCTGTCCACTCACCAACCCATCCCAGGGCACCTGGCCAGGACCAGGAACCTCACATCATATGTGGTCCAGGGGTGGATATGAGATCATCTTCCCACACTGCTACAAGTGGCTCTCAGCCACTCTTGGTCACTTATATATGTTATTGCCTCCAGTTCTGCACTTGTCCTGAGACGCTGGCCTTGCTTGCACAGGTGCTGACATGCAAAGGGCACCATCTGTGCTGAGCCTGGTGGAGTCAAGGGGAGGAAAGGCAGTGACTGTCCCACTAGCTTGCTGATACTAGATACCCATAACTTTAGGCCGGCTGCTGCCCTGTTCTGGGTATTGTTGCCTGTCCACCTCTGGGTGTCCAATTGAGGGTTTCCTGGGTTCCGAGTGCTCTTCTCTCATGTGCACACCTTGCACAGGTTTCCAAGTACAGAAGGCTGGCTGGGCTAGAAATTCTTCTCATCCTTACCCAGTATCTGAAAAAATACAGCTTCACAGCTTTTCTGTATCCTGCTCAAAGTGACACCAGGCAGGTCTTGTCTCTAGAGACCTCACTCATGACAAATGACCTGATGAGCCATGGCGTCCTAACTGTGCTCTATCCATGGACGTGCTGGTTTCACCCTGGAGATGGGAGCTCACGTGCAGGGCCAAGAGCAGGAGGTCTAGGGGCTGGGTTGAGGGGGGGCCTCAAGATTTGGGGGTATTGGGCTAAGCCAAATAGACCCTCAAGGTCTGCCTTCTCTCCCCTAGGACTTTGACCACCATTGCCTGTGGGTAAACAATTGTGTAGGTCAAAGAAATTTCTGCGTATTCGTGCTGCTGCTGGTGTCCCTGTGCCTTTATCTGGTTGTTCTTCTGGCTACCAGTGTGCTTTTTTCTCATTCGTACAAGACACATGCCCTTGTCGCTGGACTCAGCCATGGCGTATCCACCCAGTCCCAAGGGCCCACACTGGGAAGAGAATGGGTTGTGGGGAGGGACGGACAGCCAAGGGGCAGGACAGCCAAGAGGTGGGGTTAACCGAGGGAGGGCTGATGTTGTGGGCAGGGCTAAAGGGAGAAGCTACTTGGGAGGACCTATGAAGGACAGATTGAAGGCGAGTGGGGTCAGGGAGATGGGCGTGGTAGGATGGACTATGGAGTTAAGAATCTAGGGAGGCCAAGAAGTGGGGTAATGAAGGTTGAAAAGGGTCAAGTGGGAGGCCAGCATGGTGGGGTGAGGTTTCTCTTGGGTGTGCTGGATTAATTGTCCAGTCCAGGGAGGAAAAAGTGGGTGGGCGGGGCCAGCCAGGGCGGGGCTAATGAGGGCTGTGGGTCGTTGGGCGGGGCCAGGAGAGAAGAGTTTGTCTGTTCTTCTTAGCTTGTGTATGCACAGCATCGCAGTAGCTGTACCCGTCTTGGTACTCCTGCTGCCTGTCATTCTGCTCCTGATGATACAGGCTGTGTCGGTGAGCAAGGTAAGCGAGTACTGCAATACCAGACGGTGCGGAGGCATCTTGCATCTTTGGGAATCCGGCACTTTCGGCTGATCTTCACTGCCCTTGGTCCTGATGGTGCCTCATGAGTCCTTCCAGACCCACCCCTTAAGATGCAGCTCAGATCTTTCCTCCCCCTGGAGCTCAGTGGTCATTCTTCCTCGTGGGTGCATTGCATGGAGAGCCTGTTATTTGAGGGATGGGTGCATCCTGCGCTTGTGTTGATAAGAACCCTGTGATCAGAATAACACCAGCAGACACCTAGGGAAACGCTTGAGACGGGGGTCAGTCCTGAGTGGTGTAGCAGCCTGCAAGAAACTGAGTTTGGCGAGGCCAGCATTGTAGAGGAGGACGTGCCACTCTTCCTGTCCTAGGTGTGATTTTGCAAAGGTGGAAGACAGGAGGGTGTTGTCTGTGAGAGGCACACCTTTGCAAAAAGGCAGAGAAACCCGAATGTAGGATGTTAAGGAAATGAGGAAGGAACGATTCTAAATCAAACCCAAGGTGCCAGATAATTTATAAGGAGGAGTCAAGATTAAAAAGCCCCTAAAAGTTGAGCGTGAAATTTAGTTTTGATGAAGTGGAAACCTGGGAGCCATGGTGGGATTTAAAAAAAAAAAACAACAAAAACTCATTTATTGAGGAATAAATTAAAACTGCAAAATTCACCCTTTTTGTCTAGGATACGGGATTTTGACAACTGGATACTGTCCTGCATTCTCCAGCATGATCAAGTTTAGGCAGTTTCTTTACTCCAGAATATCCTTTCATTCACCTGTTGTTGTCAGTCTCTCTCCCTATGTCCTTCTGGTTTTTCTTTTTTTCCAGGATCACATGTAAATGGAGTCATTGCCTTCTTTTCTCTGGCTTTATTTATTTAGGACAATGTATTTGAGATTCATCCATGTTGTCGCTCATATCAGTATTTTATTTCTTTTATTGCTGTGTAGAAGCGTATGGATGCCCTATAGATTGTTTATACATTCATCAAACGAAGGATTCTTTACATTATGTTTAGTTTTTGCGAGTATTTTTGTTTGTTTTGTTTTGTTTGTTTCATACTAGAAATTGAACCGGGGGGGTGTTTAATCACTGAGGCACATTCCTAGCACCCCTCAAATTATGTTTAAAATATTTTTTTTTTAATTTTGAGACAGGGTCTCACTAAGTTGCTTAGCGCATCACTAAGTTGCTGAGGCTGACTTTGAACTTGCCATCCTCTTGCTTCAGGCTCCCAAGCCTCTGGGATTATAGGTGTGGGCCACTATGCCTAGCTAGTTTGGGGTAGTTATAAATAAAGCTGCCCCAAACATTGATGCACAGGCATGTGAACATAAGTTTTCATTTTTGTTGAATAAATTCTTAAGGGTGGCATTGCTGAGTCATAAGGTAAACACGTGTGGAACTTTGTAGGAAATTGCCAAATTTGTCTTCCAAAACAACTGTAAGGTTTCTAAATTCTACCAGCAATGTTGGGAATTCCAGTTGCTTCACATCCTCACCAACATTTCACACTTTTTTTTTTCAAATATATTTTAGGTATCAGTTGACCTTGTATTTATTTATATGCAGTGCTAAGAATCGAATTAGTGCCTCACACACACTAGGCAAGCATTGTACCACTGAGCCACAACCCCAGCCCCTCACACTGTCCTTTGTTATTTTGTTTTGTCTTTTAATCAAACCTGTCTTATTAAATGAGTCGTAGTATTTCATTAAGGTTCCAGGTTGTGTTTTCCTAATGAGTAATGGTGTTGAGCCTATTTTCATGTCTGTTTGACTTCAGTGGGTCTTTGGTAAAATGTTTACTCCTGGCAGGGCACAGTGGCACACACCTGTAATCCCAGCAGCTTGGGAGGCTGAGACAGGAGGATTCCGAGTTCAAAGCCAGCCTCAGCAAAGCGAGGAACTAAGCAACTCTGTGAGACCCTGTCTCTAATAAAATACAAAAAAAAAATGGACTGGGGATGTGGCTCAGTGGTTGAGTGTCCCTATATTCAATCCGTGGTACCCACTCCCCCCAAAAGCGTTTACTCCAATCTTTTGCCCATTTGAAAAAACGGTTGTTTTCTTATTGAGTTTTAAGAGTTTTCTACATCAGATTCAGATCTAGGTTTTGCACATCTCTTCTTGCAATCTGTGACTTGTCATTCCATTTTCTTCATAGCATCTTCCCAAGAGCAGGAGTCCTTGGTGTTGTTTTTCTAGGACTAGGGGTTGAATCCGCGGTGCTCAACCACTGAGTTCTCCCTCAGCATTTTGTGGCTGTTGTACATTCTACATAGAAAATTGTCATCTGTGAAGAACAGTTTCATTACCTTCTTTCCAATCTGTGTATCTTTATTGCTTTTTCTTTTTAGTGTTGAATAGGAATGATAGGGGTGGGCATCTCTGCCCTGGGATTCCTTTAGTATGGCAATCTCTTGACTAAAGGCTCTTTCAGTAAGACTGGTGGGCAGCATCAGTGGGGGAGGGGATGCTGCAGACCCCGAGACAGTGAACAGACAGAGGAGCCTACCTGCTCATCACCTCCCATCCTTTTAGTCCCCAGCCCACCACTGCCATATCTGGTCCTCCTCCCACCTGAGACTCTGTGCTTGGCCTTTATTCATCAGCCCTGTGGTCTGCCTTTACTTTGAGCTTGACCTTTACTGCTTTGTGTACTGAAGGCCTTCAGCCCAGATTTTCCTGGGCCATGTGATTTTTGACAAGGAAACATGATGGGGCCTCCCCACTGCCCCTGTCCTCCCAGATAGTGAAATTCAGTTAAGGCGTAATTTTAGAAAAAAAAAATGAGAGGTGGGGAAATGAAGTGGGAGTGGTGTGGTGACATTGTCTTTGGAGCAATTGAGCAGCACAAGGAAGAGTTTAAAAGGTATCTGAAAGGGGCTGGGGTTGTAGCTCAGTGGCAGAGAACTTGCCTAGCATGTGTGAGGCACTGAGTTTGATCCTCAGCACCCCATATAAATTAAAAAAAAATAATAAGGTCTATCAACAACTAAAAAAAATTTTTTTAAAAAGGGGGGTGTGTGGAAGGATGAGGTAAGAGGACAGGTGTGGCCAATGGAGACAGAACAAGGATCTTGCACAGGGAGGCACAGGATGATGAGGAGCCCTGAGAAGGCAGGAGAAAGGAGTGCAGTGTCAGCACTGTCTGCGGAGAGCTGCTCACAAGTGGGTCAAGGGAGGTCACTCTTCCGAGGAGCATAGGAAGGCAGGAGGCCCTGGGTCACTCTTGGGCTCCCCTTCCCCTAGAATCTTGCTCCAGGCCTGGGCTGAGCCCTGGCTAAGCTGACTGACTTAGGAGGAGTCACTGTGAGATGGCCTTGCCCAGTCCTGCTGATTCTGAGCTCCTCTTCCCATCCCCATCTCCCTCCAGGGCAAATCACTCCGGAACAACAACCCCTTTGACCAGGGCTGTGCCAACAACTGGTATTTGACCATTTGTATGCCAGTGGGACCCAAGTGAGTTGGTAAACTGAAGGCTCAAGTGGTGGATCTCTGGGGCTGGTGGGAGTGGGGTGAGATAAAGCTGGGTTTTCTTCTTTGGTCCCTGACCCCAGCTCCCAGGCCCTGTCACCCATTTTCCTTTCCTTTGGGGTTTTCTCCTGGGCACTCTGGGAGCCTCTGGGAACGTCCCTATTCATTGCCCTTCTAGGTTCTTGCCCTAAGAAATGGAGTAGAGGGGAAATGCAGCCTGGATGAGACTCCTGGCTGGGAACCCTGGGCTCTGTGCTTTCCAAGCTGAGGGTGAGGGTGGTCAGGGGGACCAGGCCAAGGTGGGTAGTGACTCCCTGCATTTGGTCTATCACGCCCCAGGTACATGTCTGCAGCTACTTGGATGCAGCAGGCGGAAGGCACGGAGTGGGACCCTGAGCAAGGGGACCCAGTGCACACACGGTTCTCGCCACAATATTCCCGTCAACACCGTCCCACAGAGCTCCCTGGGCCCACATCTCCAACACATGGGCAGGGCCCCCCAGGGAGTGGCGAGGCTGCAGCTTTACAGGAGGTGAGGAATAGTGGGTGTGCATTGGGAGAAGGATGTCTGTGGGTCACACATGTGTTGGGGGAGGCTCCTGAGGTTGGGCTGGCCCTGAAGCTGAAGCACATGGAGCTTAAGGAACGGAAATATGAACCTGAGTGTGCGGGTTCCAGGTTTCAGAGTACTCCCAGGTGTTGCTGAATAGACAAAGAGAAAAGACTGCACCACTAATTTGCTAGTTGGCCTTGGCCAGTCCCTTACCTTTCTAGGCCTCAGTTTCCTCAGTTATTAATGAGGACTGAGACTAGTAATTTATGTTTTAAAGGAGATTCTTTTTTGGGGGGGAGGGGGACAGGGAATTGAACTCAGGGCACTCGACCCCTGAGCCACATCCCCAGCCCTATTTTGTATTTTATTTAGAGACAGGATCTCACTAAGTTACTTAGTGCCTCACTTTTGCTGAGGCTGGCTTTGAACTTGTGATCCTCCTGCCTCAGCCTCCCAGGCCACTAGAATTATAGTCATGTGCCACTGTGCCTGGCTCTTTATTTATTTTTTTTTTTTATGGAAATTTGTACTTGAAATCCCATGTGAAATATATGAAGTGGAGCATTAGGAGTGCAGTAGGGTAGATAACCCATGGTGCCCACCAAGGGCCCTTGCATTACTTGGGGTAAAAGCCCTCTCCTTTGTCCTGTCTCCTGGGGCCCAGAGCCATGAATGTGAACTGCAGGGTAGAATCTAGAAAGAACACCCATGTATTGACTTATGTGTTTAGATTTCCATCAGCCCGATGCCGCAGCAAAAAGCCCACAGAGAAGACTTGGCCTCCCATCCACGAGCCTCTCACTCACCCATTCAAACTGCTGGATACCAGGACATCTGAACTTCATCTTTTGAGCCTCCATGTGGAGGCCTCTCGTAGCTGAGCCCTCAATCACTCCCCTATTGGGAGTGCTAAGACTTCCATTCCTGTTGTACATTTGTAAATAGTTTTTACTTCTTCCTATGGCTGCTCTGTCTGTTTGTTCTAGGTTTAGAGAAGCGGTGTTTCCTGGGGATGTAGGGAGGCTCTGAGGGGTTGGAACAAAGCCCTCTTGGAAGGGAAAGATCCTTGCTCTCTGAGAACCCAAGCTAGGGAACCAACATTGTCTAGCTCATTGACCTTGAGCAAGACACTTGTCATTTCTATCATCCTTAAAATGTGGCATCAGTAATAATCACAGTGACTGACCTGGCTGGCTTCCTGGCAAGAGCTGGAGATGGGAGGAGAGAAAACCCCCAGCTAGCACTAGGGATGGAGCAAGCCCTGTCCTGCAGCATCCCTGTCTGACTACAGGGGGTGCCAGCTGCCCAGGAATTTGAAAACCAAGTCTGGCCCAGCCCTCTAGTGGGAGGTGAGCCAGCCTGAGTCAGTCTGGAGCCCCCTCCTGGGCGCCTCCTCCCCAGATGTGGGAGGGTGGGGGCATTCATCCTGCATCTCTCCTGCAACTGTGTCCCACCCTGGTCCCTTCCTCCTGGGGTGCATCAGGTGCTGGTTCTGGTCCTGTCCCTGGGGTAGACTCAGGAATTTTGAGTCTGCAGGCCCCAGAGTGTTGGGCAGGGGGCACATCAAACCGTGTGTCTGTTAGTCTCCAGAGTGTGATCTTGGGACTGGGAATAATATCACCTTCGTAGTAGGTTGTTGGAGGAGGAGGTGAGGTGTTTCATCTAGTGCACAGCAGGCAAGCAATGGATGCAGCTGGAATGATTTATGGTTATTTTCTCCACTAGTTGGGCGACCCAACCATGTCAGAATTTCCAGAGTACTATTAGTGGTTGTGGGGCTCTCTGAATTTGTATCAAGGACCCCATATCATCTTGCCACATGAAGCATCAGGACAGACAAACTATACTGCTTCTTTCCATACTTGTATCTGGGTGAAACCATCTTGTGTGATAAAGGTGGAGGCAAAAGGATGTCACCCAAGGGGTCAGATGCATGTCCCTAGGGTGTGTGTGTGTGTTTGTGTGTGTGTGTGTGTGTGTGTGTGAGAGAGAGAGAGAGAGAGAGAGAGAGAGAGAGAGAGAGAGAGAGTATGCACATGTTTGGTATGAGCTCATCCTCCGGGGTGTGTTCGCAGAGCCCCTTATCCTTTCTGACCAACTTTAGGAGGTGGGTGACCTATGATGCAGGATGTGTCTCCAAGTCTCCAGACCACAAAGTCCCACGACAAGACTGCTCTTCCCTCTTCCTTTCCTCCTCAACCTCTCCTGGGAAGCCCAGGCCCAGCCCCACCCGCCTGCCCTGGCTTGAACTCCAACACTTCTCATCACCTTTCCCTGTCCCAATATCTATCTCCCTGGGCTCAAGTCCTTTTGGGGCTTAAGGCTTTTCTCAAATCTTATTCCTGCTCACTTCCTCTGTCTGGGAAGCCCAAGTTCATGGGCACATGGCAGAGAAAGAGGGGAGGAGTCCCTGTGCCCAGGTTTTAGTGCCTGTGAATCTGTGTGTGCAGTAGGGATGGCTCAACCCTGCTGACCAACAGGGGGAAAGGCCGAGTGGGGAAGCCAGAGGCTCCCAAGCTCATTCCCAAAGGACAGCCCTCCCAATAAACTGGATCTGAGTGAGGGAGGAGAGAGGTGGTCCAGGAGCCTGGGCCAAGGCCTGGATGTGCATCATGGAACTGCCTGGGTGGGGGAGTGCTGGAGGGAGTCCAGCTCCAAGCGGGGCCCAGAAGGCCAGGCCCCAGTCTCTGAGGAGTTCATGCTGCCTCCTCCAGCCCCGCTGGCTGTCCCCCTGCCATCCTGCCATTCCCCCTGCCATCCTGCCTGGTTCAGGTCTGCACTCATTGGCTCCCTGCCTTCAGGTATACAGGGCCTCACTCAGTCTCAGGCAAGGGCCTTTTAAGTCCTAAGCTAGATGTGACACATCTCCTTGACAATCTGGTCCTCAGTTTCCCCACTAGAAAAGGATGTAATTTCCCTCAGATTCTCAAAAGAGGACATGGCCTTTCCAAAGGCAAAGACTTCCTGCTCTGGGATGAAGATTTTAGGTGTGTCCGCCCCCTGCCCCCAGCCTAGGATTCCTAGGATTTCCTTAAGAAAGACCCTTGGATCAGGCTCATTGCTTCTTGAGCATTAAGTGGGACATAGAACATTCCTTCCTTTGACGTCCTCCACCATACCCTCTACCCTAAGCCTTGGGCCAGTCTTGTGACTCCTTGCCAAGTTGAGAGGACCCAACTGGGCTGCACCGCCTTCCCTTTTTGCCCACTTCTCATTTCTGCTGAATGTGCCCTTGATTCTCAGACTTGCCCCACCCAATCCTTGGCCCATGGATAAGGCAAGGGGTGCTATAGGGGACCAGTTATGGGGCCCACTGTCCACCTACCCAGGAAACTCTGCCATCCCTGGGCCAGAGCCAAGAAATGGCCCCCACGCCTGCAGGGCTACCAGGTGCCCACAAGCTCCTAGAACCGTAATGCCAGATTCGTGGGACCCCAATAGACCTCCAGGAGCCGAATCTGATGCAATTACACAAGAGTCTTTATTGCAGGCTCGCACCTGGACTCTCACCCGTTTACAATACAGAGGTCCTGAGTAGTGAGTCCCAACCCTTAGTTAGTGAGAATTTATAGGTTTTGGGGGGATACACTATGCATCACAACATCACACAGAAAATCATTTTATACCGCGGGAAAATCAAACAACAATTCTTAACATTGATGAGCACATTCACTGGCCGGAACACGTTGGGTAAGGGTAGTGGGTGAATTCAAATGATGGATATATTTGAACTGATTGGTTTAGGCCCGGAAGGGTTGCAAGAGTCTCTATGCCAAACTGCAGGGTTGCCTAATCATGTTATACATCACGGAAACTACTGGGAGGTCACCTGACATTTCAGATATTTTTCCTGTCTCCTGCTGATTGGTGGTTGCTAGGGGGTTGCTATGGGTCCTCACCTAGCTTAACTGAGTCAGGGTCACCTAGCACCACAGATCCCTTTTGTTAAACAACTCAGCAGGGTGGGTATGTGCCTAAGAACCTTCTGTGGGTTTTTCCAAGGACAAGAGTCATGCCCCCTCCCTCTGGACAGGCCTTGAGGTAGAAGCTGATTTCTCAAAAATGGAGTCACATCAGTTTCTCAGAACCTGGGATGGAGAGCCTAGCATCTCCAGACCTTTCCTCATGGGCCTCTTGGGAAGTCAGGGCATATAGGATGAGACTCAACCTAGTCACCCAGCTCTGCCGCCAACTAATGTGCCACAGGAGAATCTGTCTTCCCTTTGCTAAAACTTGGAGTCCTCAAGGTAATCATAGATATCACACTGAGGGTCACAGACTCTTAAGTCTTTAGGGAGGGTAGGGACTCCGGGATACCTCGTCCAGCTCTGTGCCACCCCCAGTTTTGCAGATGGGGCTCTTAGGTCCTGCAGAGGGAAGAGTTTGCCCAAGATAACCTGGTGGCATCAGCCTGATGGCTTTCTCTGGTTCCCAGGGGACCACTCTCATTCCTGCTTCCAGGGCCATTCCAGCAGGGGAAGGGCTTGGACAGTGACCACAGGGCCCCACTCTCTAGGCAAACTTAGAGCTGGCAGTGAAGTTCAGCACAGGGCTGTCTACTGAAAAGGCGGCCAGTTTGAACCCCTCTCCAACCCTGCACTGTGCCCATAGTGCTCCTGCTGCCTCTGGCTCAGCCCTGTCCTGCTCTGCCCTGAGGGCCCCACCCAAGAAGGCCTGCAAGTGGCTGAGGGTGAGGCAAGGCTAGGACCCCTGGGGCAGAGGAGCTGGTTGTCTGAGGAAGTGGGGGTGTCCTGCCCCTTTTACACACTTTAGAATTCCTTTGTTCTCATGCCTTCACTTCCTCACAACCTGCTTACTTGACCTAAAAGATGGAGTGATCCAAGGGCCAGAAGGAAGTGGATCAGGGGTCCTGGCAAGAAGGGAGCAGCCTAGGAGGCATTCATTAACAGCCCCTACAACTCCCTGCAGGGAGGAATAATCCCTGGAGGCTGGTAACCTTGGCAACAGGTGGAAAAGGGGAAGTGCTCTAGAGGTATTAACATTTTATTACTTTTCCTTTCAAACCAGCCTCCATCTTTCTGATCTGACCCATTATTTATTACTTGCACTGTCCTTTTGTCCCCACCAACAACACTTTCTGAATATGTGTCCTATGAAGACAATGAAATTTGATTCCACGTGTACAGACCACTGATTACTTCAATTTTCCTTACTTCCAATCACCTCTCCCCGTACCTTGGACCTCCCTGCTTCGTTATCATAAATATCCCTAAACCTTATGGGGGAGAGATCTGAGACTTGATCTGTCTTCTGGCTTGGCTGCCTCCTAAATAAACCTTTTCTCGTTTGCAAAACTGGTCATTTTGGGATAGTAATTTGGGAAGACAGAGAGACATACTAAGTGTCAAAAGCAGCGCCATAAACCGCTAAATGTGAAAGGCTCCCTCCAACACTTGCAACTTTGAGGGCAATGTGCAAAGGAGGGTGTAAAATTGTGTAGCTCTACCCTGCCTCCACCTCTAGACCAGCCCCTAGCTATCCTCCCTCTGCAAATACTAACACCCCATACCAACAGGTTGCTGTCTGTCTCTCTGGAGATAGCCTGCTTTTCCCCAAAGGGGTCTCTCTCTTAAGATAAGCCCCCATTCTTCCTTGAATATGTATCGACTTCACAAATAAAACTCTGTCTCTGCCTTTGACTGGTGCATGGTAAAATTCTTTTCTGTCATGTCTGCAAGAACGCTGCTGGCCCTGAGTCAAGTTCTCCCTTTCTCTGGAAACTTCTCAGACCATTCTTCAGAGAAATATCTTCTCCTGTGACAGGTTCAGTGATTGGCATGCCATCTATGGGAGGCGGGTGGCCAGGACCATGCCTAATTCAGTAACTGACTGTCATGGAGAAGAGATCTCTTCCAAGAAGGGCAGCAAAGAATTTCAGCATGAGTCTGGCAAAGGCAGAGACAAAGGTTTATTTAGAAAGTAGATACACATTTAAGGGAGAATGCCATCTGTCTCAAGAGTGAGAAGCCCCTCCTTGAGTTGGAGGTCCAACATATGTAGAAGGGCCATAGTCAGGGACAGGACTGAGGTGGAGACAGGGTGGAGCTGCACAATTGTAAGCTCAGTTTTCCCTGAGTTTATGTATTTCCCTCATTTTACAAGGACATGAGCCAAGAGCCTGTCAAGATTTTAACACAGTGACTCCCACTGCTTGCCTGTCCTCAAGCTTGTCTCTTTTGTCTAAAGAAAACACAGAGACCAAGCTAGAATTTCATAGGACCAAGCAAATGGGGAAAGGGCCGAGAAAGGAGTGCAGGTTTGGGGTTTGGGGAGGGAATACTGAGAAGATAGCTCTGGCTGTCTCCCTATTCATTCGTACCTACTCCCTTTCTTGCAGTTTTGGAGAGAATACAGGTATGGGGGGAAGGCTGCAAAAGGGGTGGGGGGAGGCTTTCTTTTTGCCCCAGTGGTATCTGAAGAGCCAAAGTGGGCAGCAGGACAGAAGCTGACTCTCTTGCCTAGCTGACTCACAGTTTTTATTATTTGATTGCTTGTTTTCTTTTGGCTGACTATACCTACCCTCACTTTTGCCTAAACACACACACTGGCTCATTAATTTAGAGGCATATGCTGAATACCCACCAGTGACAAGAGAAAGATGTGACCCCGTGCTCATTGTTCACAGACCTAGAAAGGGAGATGGACACTTAAAGAGTTAGTAAAAAAGATGAAAAGTGCCAAAACAAGTAGGACTGTCTGTGAATGTATTAATCATACCTTTATATTCTGCTTTTTGTTGTTATTGTTGTAGTTTTTAAATAAGGGACTGCTTCTTTGGGGTTATCCATTTCCTAAAGACAGTAAAAAACTGCCTAAGGCACACCTCTTATATGCATACCAACCACTGGGGGTGGGGGCTATACTTCTAACCTCTTCTTTTAGCAAGCTCTTAATGTTCCCTTTACCTAATTGCCCCAGGGCCAGGTACCAGATTGCAAGAGACATTCCTAAATGCTGCAGCCTATTGGAGTTAGCCAAACCAAACAATTCAAAACTTGTGCTCCTTTACCCAGTCCTTCCCTTAAAAACCACAATAAAGGCTCTGACCTTGTTTTCTGACTGACCTGGTATTTCCCTGTGTGCTCCCCATTCACAGCCTGCAGTGCCTTCTGTTTGTAGGTATTAGTAGTATAAGTCCCTTCTTCCTTCATGACAGTACTTTCTTTGTCTATGTGACTTAACACACATTTCAAACAATCCTGGGATTGAGTATGATGGTGCATACCAGTAATCCCAGCAGTTCAGTAGGCTGAGACAGGAAGATAACAAGTTCAAAGCCACCTCAGCAATTTAGCAAGGCCCTGTCTCAAAATGAAAAATAAAAAAAAAGGCTGGGGATGTATGATATACTCAATGATTAAGTGCCCTTGGGCTCAATCCATGGTGTCCAAACAACCAAGGAAAAAAAAGAAAAAAAAAACCACCACCACCATTTCTGGTTACACTTAAAACAGTGAATACCTATATCTCCCCTACTATTTTGTTTAGTATAAACAAACATAACTAGATAAGAGTTTGTTCCCCACATGGGTTCTGTTTCATCATTCTCAGAGCAAAGAGTCTACTTATTTGTTTATGAACTACCTTAGTATTCCTGGGATGCTAAAATAAAAAATAACAAATTTATTCCTCACAGTTCTGGGGACTGGAAAATGTAAGGTCATGGTACCAGCTTTCCTGATTCATAAATAACTTCCTGCTGTGTCCTCACTTACTGAAAGGGGCAGATAAGCGTCCTTGGCTTATTTTGAAGAACACTATCCCATTTTTAAAGATAGTAATCTCTGGCAATAGGCATGCACTGTATACAGGAATATAGGGCTCTGCCCTCATGACTTCATCATCTCCCATAGGTCCCACTTCCTGATGCCATCCCCTTGGAGCCTTAGAAATTCAACATATGAATTTGGGGGTTGGAAGTAGAAATACAAACATTCAGACCATAGCAAGAATTTTTGTTTAAGAAACTGGGTGGGGGCCTGGGGCTGAAGCTCAGTGGTAGAGTGCTTGCCTCACCCGTGTGAGGCACTGGATTTGATCCTCAGCACCACATTAAAAAATAAATTCATAAACAAAAATATTGTCTCCATCAACAACTAAAAAAAAAGAAAGAAAGAAAGAGGGGCTGTGGATGTGGCTCAAGTGGTAGCGTGCTCACCTGGCATGCTCGGTGCCCTGGGTTCGATCCTCAGCACCACATACAAATTAAAGATGTTGTTTCCGCTCAAAAAAAAACTTATAAAATAAATATCAAAAAATTCTCTCTCTCTCTCTCTCTCTCTCTCTTTAAAAAAAGAAAGAAAGAAACTGGGTGGGATTTGGAGGCGGTTGCTGGGGAATTTTGAGGAATTAGGAATATCCTATATGTAATGAATTCTTAGTAAGTTTCAAACAAAAACCAGGTAGTCTGACAACTTCTGAATATCAAAGAAAACTATCCATTTCTAGAACTTCAATTGCCAGGCTCCTCTGTGTTTGCAAAGTATCTTTGTAGCTAATCTGTCATTACTCACATTACTGATAATAGTTGAGAGATGCTATAAGACTCACTTGGCTTGAAATACCTTGGCCAATAACCTGGGTTTCCTCCTACTCTATTTGGTATAAATTGCCTAGTTATAGCCTCTATCAAAGGGTAATTTAAGTTATCTGGCAGGGGAGAAATGTCTCTCTTTGATGATTTGCAGCTGTTGAAGATTTCTAGTAACTAGCTTGACATAGAAATGTGGGGATGGTTCTCAAGAAATATCAGCTTAGAGGGCTGGGGTTGTGGCTCAGTGGTAAAGTGCTCGCCTAGCATGCAGAAGGCACTGGGTTCCATCTTCAGCACCACATAAGTGTAAAATGAAGATATTGTGTCCACCTAAAACTAAGAAATAAACATTTTTTTTAAAAAAAAGAAATATCAGCTTAGGGTTTAATTCTGCTAATTCTGGGTATTCTTAGATGACCCCTAAAGCTCAAGTGTTGAAGAGTTGGTCCCCAATGCAGCAGTGTTCAAAGATGGGGGTCTTTGAGAACAGATTAAATCACAAGGACTCTGACTTCAACAATGCATTCATTCATTTATGGTTCAGAGTTTACTGGGTTTTGAGTGAGAGGCTTTGTTACAAAAGCAAATTCTCCTTTGCTTCCTAGGCACCACGAGGTCAATAGCTTTGGTCTACCACATGCTCCCTCAGTGATGTTCTGCCTCACTATAGGCCTAAAAGCAACAGAATCAGCTAATCATAGAATGAAACCTCTGAAACTATAACCCAAATATAAATATTTTCTCTTTTCTAGTTGTATATCTTAAGTATTTTGTCAGTGACACAAAGCTGATCAACAAACTGAATTCCAATCTTTTCCTTGGACATATTACCACAAATCAGTTTGGATAATCACTTTGGCAGACACTGAGACTGACTGGGGCAGGATAGGTGTTCAATAAAATTTATTGCATATTCAGTTGAATGAATGGAAGCTTTACTGCATCAGTTCCAGCTGTGATTTGCATAGAACAGGGACCAACTCTAGTTATACAAAGCAAATAGAGAAATTCCTGGAAGGGTATCAGGAGTTCATAGAATTAAGGCAGTTATCTGGATTGTGGCAGATTGCAGAATCAAGGCAGTTCCAGGGAGCTGGCACAAATCCACAGGTTCATGAATAATCTTTCCCTAGAATTGCCATTAGCCCCACCTCCAGCATCCCTTCTGATCCAGGATTCAAATTCCTGGGACTTCAATGGTCTAAATTACCTGTTTGAAATAATTAACCCAAAGGAGATAAAAGAAGGGTCTTCAACTCCCAAGATGGGAGGCTGCAATGGAAGACACATACTAAGAATTGTTCCAATAAAGCCTTCACACAATAAGAAACATTTCAAAAAAGAATATGGTGGTAATAGAAGAGGGGAATTAGATATTGCACTGTGAAGAAAGACAAATGTCATTCACATTGATACTAAAAGGGAGATGGGCTGGGTGGGGGGGGCGGCGGTTACTGGTAAAGGAGGAAATATAAGGGTGTAGTTTCAGAAGAAGAAAAAAGTGACCATCACAGTCCTCATGTAGCTGGCCAGACAGCTACAAGAACCTGGACAATGGGGTACAGAAAATAAGTATTTCATGGAGTTCCCAGGCTAACATAGGAGCTGAACAAATATTTGTTCATTGAATTCACAAGAAAATGGAAACCTAAAACATGCTATTTAGATACAAGGAACTGAGTTTCGTTCTGTTAGCTCAGTGGGGAATGTGTCCCCATAGACAGTGACTCATCCTTAGAACCAGTTGAGACTTCCCATTTACTCTTAGGCCCTTATCAAAGATACTGGGTTATCTTTTGCCTTCTGTGTCAGAAGTATGGGGTCTCCATGAAGTTAGTCTTGGGCTTTCCCAGACTTCAGCTACACTGGAATGACTGCTTGCATGCTCCCAAGAGACATGCTTCTCTTTCTGGGTTTTCAGATAAAGAATCAGCCCTTAACCAGGTGAATGAGAAGTAATACTCTATTTATACATGTTGTGTCAAAATGCATTCTACTGTCATGTAGAATAGAACAATTAAAAAAAAAAGAATCAGCCCTTAATTCCTGGCAATTATTCATCTCTTTTTCTATAAGAATCTCTTTTCTAGCCAATCGCAGTGGTGCACAGCCAGTAATCCCAGTGGCTCGGGAGTCTGAGACAGGAGGATCGTGAGTTCAAAGCCAGCCTCAGCAATGGCGAGGTGCTAAGCAACTCGTGAGACCCTGTGTCTAAAGAAAATACAAAAAAGGGCTGGGAATGTGACATTGCAGTCAAGTGCCCTGAGTTCAATCCACAGACCCCCTCAAAAAAAGAATCTTCTCTGCTATACGCTGCCCAGTCATCTGGCCCAGCTGACGGTGACCTGTGGACTCTCTGACAGAAGAGTCACCTGGCCCTCGAATGCACCATGTCTTGTTCCTCCAGCGTTGACACTATGAAGAAGGTGGTTCATCAGCTCTGGCTGGAGGCCGGACTCAACCACATGAAGGTTTCCCAGGCAGTTGCTGACTTGAAAAAATTTTGTCTGCAGAATGCTCACCATGATCCCCTACTGACTGGAGTATCTTCATGTACAAGTTCCTTCAGACCCCAGAAAGTCTATTCTTTTTTGTAGTCATCTTTCTGAGGTTTCCCAAACCCACTGCTCAAGAACCAGTGAATATTCAAGAGAGCTTAATTTGAAGCCTGTACAAAAAATTTCCCTGTAACACATGTACCAAAATACAATCTTCTACTTTTGTCAATCCTTAACATCTACCTCTCTGAATTTTCATGAATTTCTATTTCACAATGGTAATTATTTTATATACACTGGCAGCAACATACAATAAAATATTTATTTATTTTTTAGTACCGGGGATTGAACCCAAGGGCATTCAACCACTGAGCCACATCCCCAGCCCTATTTTGTGTTTTTATTTAGAGACAGGATCTCACTGAGTTGTTTAGTGCCTTGCTTTTGCTGAGGCTGGCTTTGAACTCTCGTTCTCCTGTCTCAGTCTCCCCGGCTGCTAGGATTACAGGCACGTGCCACTACACCTGGCTCAAAATACTTGGTATTAAAAGAAAAAAAAAAACTTTCTTCTTGCTCTTGCAGAGAAGCCACATAACCCAGATATTGAATCCTGGTGTACTATAAATCTGAATTTCAATCTTAGGTCTTTCCCATATTTGCTGGTTGTCTCATCTTGTTGAATATGACCAGAGCCAGTTCATTACTCTGCGAAACTCCTGTCCTACAGGAATTTTGAGTGAAAATATACTTAAAGTTCCAGACACATAAAATACTGGATTTCTCATGATACCCAGCCATTAGGTCGTGTCCAAAAGATAGACCTATTAAAAATAATGCTCAAGGGCTGGGGATGTACCTCAGTGATAAATTGGTTGCTTGCATGAGGCCCTGGGTTCAATTCCCAGCATTTAAAACAAAAGAAAAGTTCAAGATACCACCTCCCCTCACTCCAAAAGAATATGTTAGACAGGTGTGGTGGCACCTGTGATCCAAGTGGCTTTGGAGGATGAGGCAGGAGAACTGTGGGTTCAAAGCCAGCCTTAGCAACTTAGTGAGGCCTTAAGAAACTCAGTGAGACTCTATCTCTAAATAAAATACAAAAACATGCTGGGGATGTTGCTCAGTGGCTAAGCACCCCTGGGTTCAATTCCCAGTACCAAAAAAAAAAAAAAAAAAAAAAAAGAATATGTTAGCTGGAACATGAGACTGATCAAATTATGTGCATGCAAGGAAATGGTATAATGAATCCCAGTATTATGTAAAATTTTACTAATAAAAATAAATAAATAGATTGCAATTTTTTACTTGGGGGAAAAAAAAGCAATGTATTTTCTTATCAACAACCCCAGAGTAAATCTGTAAATCAGATGGCTGGCATCATAAGTGTATCTGGTGGGTACAAATAATCATTTTCTAGAAACCCATTATTTTGTCAAAAAGCAACATTTCATTAGGTACTATCAGAGCTTGAATAAAATTTCCCAGTAAAATCTCTCCATTCTGGTCCAACGGTGTCATTCAGTGATGGAGCAATTGCCTAGCTCATGTGAGGCTCTGGGTTTGATCCACAGCACAGGGATCTCCCAAATCCTTTAAAGAAACAAGTGGTTCGGTACACAAAGATGTTTGTTAGATAGAAGGAAGGTCACCACAGTGTAAAGGTAACGTGTAAAGCTTGAAATTACTACAGAGAATTAAATAAATTATAATATAAATTATAATAATTTGTTATAGATTTTTATGTAGCCGTCGTTTAGAGATTCTGCAGAAATATATTTACTCACAAGTGGCTTTCTGAGGTAGTAGCATGCAGTGAGAGTGATCTGTCAGAGATTCCACCACGGGTATGGTCGGGCCAAAAGCACAGAAGGCAATGGTGCAGCCCATCACCCTCTTCTTCAGATGCTTGCAAAATAGGTGCCAATTTCAGGGGTGGTTCTATGAGCAAATGAATATAATGATAAGAGCTGTATCATTGGTTTTGATGAGTACATGAGCATTGTATCAGATGATGAGAACAGATTTATTTTAAAACATTCAAGAAAACAACTGGGTTGGATCATACTAAAAGAAGATAATATTGGGCTGGGTACAGTGGCGCCTGCCTGTAATCCCTGCAGCTTGGGAGGCTAAGACAGGAGGATCTCAGATTCAAAGCCAGCCTCAGTAAAATCAAGGTGCTAAGCAACTCAGTGAGACCCTGTCTCTAAAATAAAATACCAAATAGATCTGGGGATATGGGCTCAGTGGTCAAGTGTCATGAGTTCAATCCCCAGTACCCCCCCACCCAGAAAAAGAGATAATATTATTCTGTCACAAAGTGCCTCCAACTAGAAATGATAACTGAAAGGCTGGGACTGTAGCTCAGTGGTAGAGCACCCGAATCACACATGTGAGGCACTGGGTTTGATCCTCAGTACCACATAAAAATAAATAAAGACATTGGGTCCAACTACAACTAATATATATATATATATATATATATATATATATATATATATATATATATACATATATTTGGGGGAAACATTTTTTTCATATAGTTTTTGTTACCTTTTTGATATTATCAGATGACAATGCTGTGGGGTTGATTTTATTTTAAAAAGTTCTGGGCCAGGACAGTGGCACATGCCTAAATTCAGGAGGCTGAGACAAGACTATCACAAGTTGAAGGCTAGCCTTAGCAACTTAATAAAAAGTAAAAAGAAATGATCATTGCATCCTTTTTGCCTTGATATTAGCCTCTTCAAGGACCCCATTTTTTGGTACAGGGGATTGAAATAGGGGCTTTCACATGCTAGGCAAGTGCTCTACTAACGAGCACCATACCCAGCCAATCCCCCTTGATTTTAGACAGGGTCCACCTGAGTTGCCCAAGCTGGCATCAAATTTGCCATCTTCCTGCCTCAGCCTTTTGCGTAGTGGGGATGAGGAGACATGTCCTGCAATGACTGGCTGAGACTAGATTTTTCAAAAAACTTTTTCTCAAGGATAAATCTTAAGAAGATACAGGAACAAAACTGTGTCCAGAAAAACAATTTAAAATGTATATTGAAGGCATGTCTCCCACATGAGCTTTTGGAGGACACACAATATCAAACCATGATACACTGGGTAGAGGATTATAGGCTGGTGGGTTTTCCTTTCAACACTTCAAAATTTCACTCAACTCTCTTTCTCTAGCACATTTTAGGAGAAGTCCACTAAGATTCTTATCTTGGCTCCTGTATGAGTAAGATGATTTCTTTAAATACCATCTCTTTGGCTTTGATTTTCAGCAATTTGAAAGATGGTAGGTGTAGATTTTGGGTATTTGCCTTGTTTGATGTTCTCAGAACTCCCTGTATCTATTACTTCATAAAAGTTTTCTGTCATTATTACTCGAAGTGTTTCCTCAACTCTGTTCTATTTTGCTTCTCCTCCTCCTATTCCAACTGCACGTGTGTTTATCTTTTGCAATTGCCCCGTTGTTCTTAAATTTTCTGTTTCAATTTTTCTTTTCTCTTTGCAATTTTGCCTGAGAAATTTCTTCTGACCTATCTGCAAGTTCACTAATATTCTCCCCAGTCATGTCCAGGGTACTAGTGAGCCCATCAAAGGTGTTAAGCATTCATCTTAGTCATTTTATCTCCAGTCTTTCCTTTTTTTTCTTGTTTACCATTTCCATCATCAGCTTACATTATCTATCTTTTCTTGAATATTCTTGTTCAGCTCTAACCCTCTATAACCCTTAGGATCTCAATCATAGTTGTTTCAAATCCCTGTCTGATAATTCCCACAGCCTCATCATTTGAGGGTCTCATTCGAATGCTTGCTTTATGTCCTTTCTTCTTGCTTTTTAGTATGTATACCTTATAATTATTTTTGATTGAAAGCTAGACAGTGTACTGAATAATAGGAACTGAGGTAAATAGGCCATTTATTTGGTGAGATTTTGTGCTCATCTGTCTAGAAGTTCAGTCATGTTTAGTGTTTTCTGTTGCCAAAGAGGCCAGAAACTTTCAGATTCCTATAATGTGCTTATTTTCATTTCTTGCCAGAAAGAATTTGTGTCTTCAACTCTTTCATCTCTAATTCTCTAAAGTTGTGCGGAGGCTTTTTGGTATAGTGGCACAGTAGAGAGGAAGGAAGGATTCTGTGGTCTATGATTAGATCATGGTGTTGAGTGAGCCTGTATTGCTGGGGTGTGACTTTCACTGGTGTTTCCTACTTTTCCACCACCACTAGCACCTTGCAGGAGATAAGAGCCTGGAGTAGGAGAAACGCCTTCCCCCTTGAGGGACAAGGCTCTGGTGAAATCCTTGTACTTGGAGAGTAGGTTTCTGTTCTGGAGAATGGTGGCTCTTTTCACAATGGTTACCTCCATGTCCAGGATCACTATTCTCAAGGGACCTAAATGTGGTCTGCCCTCTGGGATTCACCAATCAGGGCTCCTTTCCATTATTGCCAGCACCCATCTCAGGCACTGATACCATGCTCCAACTTCATTCCCTTTCTACTCAGCCCCCTGACTGCAACTCCTCCTGGAGTCACTTGCTTGGTGGTTGGTGGCAAGGACTCTGGAGCCAGACCTCATAAGTCCAAATCACAGCTCTACAACTGTCCAGCAGGGAGACCTTGGGTAGCACTTAGCACCTGGTCACTCAATTTCCCTATCTGTAAAACAAGGAATTGTGGGTTAATTCATGTAAACCACATAGAACAGTGGTTGTGCCACAAAGTGCCCTGTGTGCTGAGGACAGACCACGATATATGCTGATGTAGAAGGGGAAAAGGTACACTCATACACTGCTGGTGGGACTGCAAATTGGTGCAACCCAATCTGGAAAGCAGTATGGAGATTCCTTAGAAAACTTGGAATAGAACCACCATTTGACCCAGCTATCCCTCTCTTAGGTCTATACCTAAATGACTTAAAATCAGCATATTACAGGGACACAGTCACATCAATGTTTATAGCAGCTCAATTCACAATTGCTAAACTGTGGAAACAGCCTGGATGCCCGTCAATAGATGAATGGATAGAGAAACTGTGGTATATATACCTAATGGAATATTACTCAGCATTAAAAGAGAATAAAATTACGACATGTAATGAATGGAGTTAGAGAATATCATGCTAAATCAAGTAAGCCAATCCCAAAAATCCAAAGGCTGAATATTCTCTCTGATAAGGAAAAATGGAGGAACTTTGATGGGGCAAAGGGGAGGCAGAGGTGAGGAGGGGGCATGGGGGTAGGAAAGATGGTGGAATGAGATGGACATCATTACCCTAGGTACATGTATGAATGCACATATGGTGTGAACGCTACATCAGGTACAACCATAGAAATGTAAATTTGTGCTGCAGTTGTGTACAATGAATTAAAATGCATGGTGCTGTCATATATATCTAATGAAAAATACAAAACAAAAAGAGAAACCCTAAGGCTAGCATGGTCTGCTCCAAAGCTCAATAGACCTGGTAGTTATGATTCTAGTACCACTCCTAACCTTTTTCCATGACCCAATGCATGTCATCCCTTCTTCTTGTGCTACAACCGAAATTGACATAAAACTTGGTGGTAGACTGTGACCCAAACATCACTTCATTCTCAGTAGAAACACAACTGACCAAGAGAAATCTGAAAAAAAAAATATTCAACATTACTAATCACTAGAGAAATGCAATTAAAATCATAATGGGATACCCTCTCGCACCTATTAGAATGGTTATTATCAAAAAGACAAAAGAACCAGTGGCACATGCCTTAATCTCAGGAACTCAGGAGGCTGAGGCAGGAGGATTATAAATTCAAGGTAAACCTCAGCAACTCAGTGAGACCTGATCTCAAAATAAAAAGTAAAAAGGTCTCCAGATGGCTATCAGGGTTAAAGTCCCCCTGGGTTCAACCCCCATCATAAATAAAAGAAAAAGAAAGACAAAAGATTTTAAGTACTGGTCAGGATGTGGAGAAACTAGAATTCTTGTACTATGTTTGGGGGAATGTAAATTAGTACAGTCATTATGGAAATTAGTATGGGAAGTTTCTTTAAAACTTAAAAATAGAGCTCAGTTGGGAGAGTGCTTGCCTTGCATGGACAAGGCCCTGGGTTCAATCCCCAGCACCAAAAAAAACAAAAACAAAAAACAAAAAACTACCCTATGGTCCAGCCAATCGGTGTATGAATGGATACAGAAAATGTGGTTTAGAAATATAAGGGGATACTCTTTAGTATTTAAAAAAATATAAGGAAATTCTGTCATTTATGACAAATGAATGAGGCCAAAGGACGTTTTATTGGGGGAAATAGCCACGCACAGGGCAACAATCACATGATCTCACCTACATGTGGAATCTATAAAAGTTGAACTCATAGAAACAGAGAGCAGAATGGTGACTGCCAGGGGCCCAGGAGTGGCTGGGCTGTGGAGGGGGAAGATGCTGGTCCCAGGAGAACAAATTACACTTAGATGAGAGGGATGAGTTTAAGGGATCTATTGTGCAATATAATGACTACAGTTAATAATAACATACAACAGAATGAGTACAGTTGATAATGTTATCTACACTAAAAATGACTCAAAGAGTAGATTTTAAGGGTCCTCACCACAAATAAGAATATGAAGTAATGTATATGTTAAAAAGCTTGACTCAGACGTTCTTCAATGTAACATTTTTCAAATTATGTTATATGCCATAAATATGTACAAATTATTATTAGTATTGTTATTATCATCATCATCAGGGATTGAACCTAGAATTGTTTAACCATTGAGTCACATCCCCAGCTCATTTTATTTTTGAGAGAGAATTACATCATAAATCCCACCATGGAAGTGAGTAAACTGGGAAGATATTTAATTGGTAGATTTCTACCTCCTTCCCCAAACTGGAGCTCTGTTACAACAAAAAGGAAGAAGTGGAGCTAGGATGAGCAATGAGCACTGTTGACTCCAATTAGCACTGGGCCTGAAAGGGGGATGACCATCACCAAACTTCTCCTCATGCCATCTTCACATAATTTATGGCCTCTGTATTAGCCTGCTTTCTGTTGCTCTAACAAAATACCCGAGAACAGATAATTTATAAGGAGGTAAGTTTTATTTAACTCAGTATCCAAGATTTGGCAGCTCCTGCAAGTGATCTCTGGTGACGGTGTTCACCAGATTGTGTGTCAGAAAACAGAGAGGGACCAATCTGGCTCTTTTGATAACAACTCCCTCTTACAGGAGCAAATGGGGGCCCATGAGAAGTCCATTACTCCCTTGAGAGGGCATCTTGCAGAGTGACTGAGTTACCTCCCACTAGGCCCACCTCTTTCAGGTTCTACCACCTCATCACTGAGGACCAACCCTCCAGCCTTTGAACCTTTGGGACAAACCACATCATATCATCACAAGCTCCAACAAAGCTACCATCATAAGAGCAGGATGTCCCAGTCTACAACATGTGCGTATGTGGGGGTTGGGGAAGGTAGATCTCACAAGTCACTGGAAGCAGCCAGAGCCCCCATTCCAGAACCTCTGTGATGTCACTTCTGTTGTCATGGCAGTCTGGGTGCCAACCCAGAAGAGTTCGTTGGTGGCTTCAGTCTGTGAGGCTTGGTGGTCTAGCCATGGCCTCTTCACAGAGTATCACGCCCCCAAATGAACCTCCGATCGAATCCTCATGGCTGAAACCAAGCCTGTTTCCAGCTTTTAATGCAATGCTTCTTATTACAATAAGTGGCATCTTCTTCGCCTTTCCGTGAGTCTCCCATGGAAGGTGTCAGTGTCTTAGACACAGAAGAGAAAATAGACAAGGACAGTACAGAGGCAGGGAGGGAAATGGAGAGAGAGGGTCAGCAGGGGAAGGAGGATATAGAGTTAGAGGGAACCCAATGTGAAAGCACAGAGGTCTGGAGTGCCTGACGCATTTAGGGAACTATGAGAGACTGGTAATGCTGGTGACATTTTGTGGAGTCTCCATGGTCTGTCTCTAACCTGGATATTTAGCTCAGTCCTTAAGGCGAGTGAGTCCTACATCAGGTGAACTAGGCCTTGTGGGGAGCTCTGGGTTTCCCCAGACTAGGACTGAGTCTGGCTCTGGTTTCAGGTGCCGGTGGTTGGCTCAGAATGGGCAGTGGGAATTTGCCGTGGTTTCGGGCCTATTCTTTATACTGTCCTTCTGCAGCCTCATTTTCCTCAACGGGTCAGACCCAGGCATTTTGCACAAAGGTAAGGCCTCAGACCCCTGGAGAAGGAGGTGGTATCCCAAGGGCTGATGCCTATAGGGGTGATTACAAACATGCTAACCCCCCTCAACCCCACCCCCCACCCCCGTGGCCTCAGGAGCCCTTCCCTCCATGTCATCATTACTTGGGCCCTGGCACTTCATTTCCCAAGCCACTGAAGTGCGAAAAAACAGAATCCTGGAGGTGTTCCAGCTGTTTTCGAAGGAAGGACTGGGCAGGCTGGCAAGAGAGGCCAGCAGGCCCTTCCAAACCACGCAGTTCACTCCTCCGCCTTCCCATTTTACACACGACTTCAAGCACTGATCACTATTCCAAAAGGGGAGAGCTCTGTATAGAGCTCCTGTGGCTGGACAGCCCTTTCTCTCTGACTGCCGCCCATCTGAGTGGTCAGCTTGCTCAACAGGGACCGGGATTCCCCTGCCCTCCTCCTCCCCACCCTTCTTGTTGCCCAATGATGCTATGGGGCGGCCCCAAGCAGTAGAGTGGTGGAAGGGCCTCCTGCCACTGCCCAAATCTCTTCCCCTGCCAGGCTCCTTAGAAGAGGACCCCAACATTCAATACATAGCACGAGTGAACAACACGGCCTTTCGCCTGCAGTGGTGCTCGAAGTGTTCTTTCCATCGTCCACCCCGGACCCACCACTGTCCCTTCTGTAATATCTGTGTGGAGGTAAGTACTCCTCCTTCCTGTCCACTCACCAACCCATCCCAGGGCACCTGGCCAGGACCAGGAACCTCACATCATATGTGGTCCAGGGGTGGGCATGAGATCATCTTCCCACACTGCTACAAGTGGCTCTCAGCCACTCTTGGTCACTTATATATGTTATTGCCTCCAGTTCTGCACTTGTCCTGAGACGCTGGCCTTGCTTGCACAGGTGCTGACATGCAAAGGGCACCATCTGTGCTGAGCCTGGTGGAGTCAAGGGGAGGAAAGGCAGTGACTGTCCCACTAGCTTGCTGATACTAGATACCCATAACTTTAGGCCGGCTGCTGCCCTGTTCTGGGTATTGTTGCCTGTCCACCTCTGGGTGTCCAATTGAGGGTTTCCTGGGTTCCGAGTGCTCTTCTCTCATGTGCACACCTTGCACGGGTTTCCAATACAGAAGGCTGGCTGGGCTAGAAATTCTTCTCATCCTTACCCAGTATCTGAAAAAATACAGCTTCACAGCTTTTCTGTATCCTGCTCAAAGTGACACCAGGCAGGTCTTGTCTCTAGAGACCTCACTCATGACAAATGACCTGATGAGCCATGGCGTCCTAACTGTGCTCTATCCATGGACGTGCTGGTTTCACCCTGGAGATGGGAGCTCACGTGCAGGGCCAAGAGCAGGAGGTCTAGGGGCTGGGTTGAGGGGGGGCCTCAAGATTTGGGGGTATTGGGCTAAGCCAAATAGACCCTCAAGGTCTGCCTTCTCTCCCCTAGGACTTTGACCACCACTGCCTGTGGGTAAACAATTGTGTAGGTCAAAGAAATTTCCGCGTATTCGTGCTGCTGCTGGTGTCCCTGTGCCTTTATCTGGTTGTTCTTCTGGCTACCAGTGTGCTTTTTCTCATTTGTACAAGACACATGCCCTTGTCGCTGGACTCAGCCATGGCGTATCCACCCAGTCCCAAGGGCCCACACTGGGAAGAGAATGGGTTGTGGGGAGGGATGGGCAGCCAAGGGGCAGGACAGCCAAGAGGTGGGGTTAACCGAGGGAGGGCTGATGTTGTGGGCAGGGCTAAAGGGAGAAGCTACTTGGGAGGACCTATGAAGGACAGATGGAAGGCGAGTGGGGTCAGGGAGATGGGCGTGGTAGGATGGACTATGGAGTTAAGAATCTAGGGAGGCCAAGAAGTGGGGTAATGAAGGTTGAAAAGGGTCAAGTGGGAGGCCAGCATGGTGGGGTGAGGTTTCTCTTGGGTGTGCTGGATTAATTGTCCAGTCCAGGGAGGAAAAAGTGGGTGGGCGGGGCCAGCCAGGGCGGGGCTAATGAGGGCTGTGGGTCGTTGGGCGGGGCCAGGAGAGAACAGTTTGTCTGTTCTTCTTAGCTTGTGTATGCACAGCATCGCAGTAGCTGTACCCGTCTTGGTACTCCTGCTGCCTGTCATTCTGCTCCTGATGATACAGGCTGTGTCGGTGAGCAAGGTAAGCGAGTACTGCAATACCAGACGGTGCGGAGGCATCTTGCATCTTTGGGAATCCGGCACTTTCGGCTGATCTTCACTGCCCTTGGTCCTGATGGTGCCTCATGAGTCCTTCCAGACCCACCCCTTAAGATGCAGCTCAGATCTTTCCTCCCCCTGGAGCTCAGTGGCCATTCTTCCTCGTGGGTGCATTGCATGGAGAGCCTGTTATTTGAGGGATGGGTGCATCCTGCGCTTGTGTTGATAAGAACCCTGTGATCAGAATAACACCAGCAGACACCTAGGGAAACGCTTGAGACGGGGGTCGGTCCTGAGTGGTGTAGCAGCCTGCAAGAAACTGAGTTTGGCGAGGCCAGCATTGTAGAGGAGGACGTGCCACTCTTCCTGTCCTAGGTGTGATTTTGCAAAGGTGGAAGACAGGAGGGTGTTGTCTGTGAGAGGCACACCTTTGCAAAAAGGCAGAGAAACCCGAATGTAGGATGTTAAGGAAATGAGGAAGGAACGATTCTAAATCAAACCCAAGGTGCCAGATAATTTATAAGGAGGAGTCAAGATTAAAAAGCCCCTAAAAGTTGAGCGTGAAATTTAGTTTTGATGAAGTGGAAACCTGGGAGCCATGGTGGGATTTAAAAAAAAAAAAAACAACAAAAACTCATTTATTGAGGAATAAATTAAAACTGCAAAATTCACCCTTTTAGTCTAGGATACGGGATTTTGACAACTGGATACTGTCCTGCATTCTCCAGCATGATCAAGTTTAGGCAGTTTCTTTACTCCAGAATATCCTTTCATTCACCTGTTGTTGTCAGTCTCTCTCCCTATGTCCTTCTTTTTTTTCTTTTTTTCCAGGATCACATGTAAATGGAGTCATTGCCTTCTTTTCTCTGGCTTTATTTATTTAGGACAATGTATTTGAGATTCATCCATGTTGTCGCTCATATCAGTATTTTATTTCTTTTATTGCTGTGTAGAAGCGTATGGATGCCCTATAGATTGTTTATACATTCATCAAACGAAGGATTTTTTACATTATGTCTAGTTTTTGCGAGTATTTTTGTTTGTTTTGTTTTGTTTGTTTCATACTAGAAATTGAACCGGGGGGTGTTTAATCACTGAGGCACATCCCTAGCACCCCTCCCATTATGTTTAAATTTTTTTTTTTTTTAATTTTGAGACAGGGTCTCACTAAGTTGCTTAGCGCATCACTAAGTTGCTGAGGCTGACTTTGAACTTGCCATCCTCTTGCTTCAGGCTCCCAAGCCTCTGGGATTATAGGTGTGGGCCACTATGCCTAGCTAGTTTGGGGTAGTTATAAATAAAGGTGCCCCAAACATTGATGCACAGGCATGTGAACATAAGTTTTCATTTTTGTTGAATAAATTCTTAAGGGTGGCATTGCTGAGTCATAAGGTAAAGACGTGTGGAACTTTGTAGGAAATTGCCAAATTTGTCTTCCAAAACAACTGTAAGATTTCTAAATTCTACCAGCAATGTTGGGAATTCCAGTTGCTTCACATCCTCACCAACATTTCACACTTTTTTTTTCAAATATATTTTAGGTATCAGTTGACCTTGTATTTATTTATATGCAGTGCTAAGAATCGAATTCAGTGCCTCACACACACTAGGCAAGCATTGTACCACTGAGCCACAATCCCAGCCCCTCACACTGTCCTTTGTTATTTTGTTTTGTCTTTTAATCAAACCTGTCTTATTAAATGAGTCGTAGTATTTCATTAAGGTTCCAGGTTGTGTTTTCCTAATGAGTAATGATGTTGAGCCTATTTTCATGTCTGTTTGGCCTTCAGTGGGTCTTTGGTAAAATGTTTACTCCTGGCAGGGCACAGTGGTGCACACCTGTAATCCCAGCAGCTTGGGAGGCTGAGACAGGAGGATTCCGAGTTCAAAGCCAGCCTCAGCAAAGCGAGGCACTAAGCAACTCTGTGAGACCCTGTCTCTAATAAAATACAAAAAAAAAAAGGACTGGGGATGTGGCTCAGTGGTTGACTGTCCCTGTATTCAACCCGTGGTACCCACTCCCCCCCCCAAAGCGTTTACTCCAATCTTTTGCCCATGTGAAAAAACGGTTGTATTCTTATTGAGTTTTAAGAGTTTTCTACATCAGATTCAGATCTAGGTTTTGCACATCTCTTCTTGCAATCTGTGACTTGTCATTCCATTTTCTTCATAGCATCTTCCCAAGAGCAGGAGTCCTTAGTGTTGTTTTTCTAGGACTAGGGGTTGAATCCGGGGTGCTCAACCACTGAGTTCTCCCTCAGCATTTTGTGGCTGTTGTACATTCTACATAGAAAATTGTCATCTGTGAAGAACAGTTTCATTACCTTCTTTCCAATCTGTGTATCTTTATTGCTTTTTCTTTTTAGTGTGAATAGGAATGATAGGGGTGGGCATCTCTGCCCTGGGATTCCTTTAGTATGGCAATCTCTTGACTAAAGGCTCTTTCAGTAAGACTGGTGGGCAGCATCAGTGGGGGAGGGGACGCTGCAGACCCCGAGACAGTGAACAGACAGAGGAGCCTACCTGCTCATCAACTCCCATCCTTTTAGTCCCCAGCCCACCACTGCCATATCTGGTCCTCCTCCCACCTGAGACTCTGTGCTTGGCCCTTATTCATCAGCCCTGTGGTCTGCCTTTACTTTGAGCTTGACCTTTACTGCTTTGTGTACTGAAGGCCTTCAGCCCAGATTTTCCTGGGCCATGTGATTTTTGACAAGGAAACTATGATGGGGCCTCCCCAGTGCCCCTGTCCTCCCAGATAGTGAAATTCAGTTAAGGCGTAATTTTAGAAAAAAAAAATGAGAGGTGGGGAAATGAAGTGGGAGTGGGGTGGTGACATTGTCTTTGGAGCAATTGAGCAGCACAAGGAAGAGTTTAAAAGGTATCTGAAAGGGGCTGGGGTTGTAGCTCAGTGGCAGAGAACTTGCCTAGCATGTGTGAGGCACTGAGTTTGATCCTCAGCACCCCATACAAAGTAAAAAAAATAATAAGGTCTATCAACAACTAAAAAATATTTTTTTTAAAAAGGGGGGTGTGTGGAAGGATGAGGTAAGAGGACAGGTGTGGCCAATGGAGACAGAACAAGGATCTTGCACAGGGAGGCACAGGATGATGAGGAGCCCTGAGAAGGCAGGAGAAAGGAGTGCAGTGTCAGCACTGTCTGCGGAGAGCTGCTCACAAGTGGGTCAAGGGAGGTCACTCTTCCTAGGAGCATAGGAAGGCAGGAGGCCCTGGGTCACTCTTGGGCTCCCCTGCCCTTAGAATCTTGCTCCAGGCCTGGGCTGAGCCCTGGCTAAGCTGACTGACTTAGGAGGAGTCACTGGGAGATGGCCTTGCCCAGTCCTGCTGATTCTGAGCTCCTCTTCCCATCCCCATCTCCCTCCAGGGCAAATCACTCCGGAACAACAACCCCTTTGACCAGGGCTGTGCCAACAACTGGTATTTGACCATTTGTATGCCAGTGGGACCCAAGTGAGTTGGTAAACTGAAGGCTCAAGTGGTGGATCTCTGGGGCTGGTGGGAGTGGGGTGAGATAAAGCTGGGTTTTCTTCTTTGGTCCCTGACCCCAGCTCCCAGGCCCTGTCACCCATTGTCCTTTCCTTTGGGGTTTTCTCCAGGGCACTCTGGGAGCCTCTGGGAACGTCCCTATTCATTGCCCTTCTAGGTTCTTGCCCTAAGAAATGGAGTAGAGGGGAAATGCAGCCTGGATGAGACTCCTGGCTGGGAACCCTGGGCTCTGTGCTTTCCAAGCTGAGGGTGAGGGTGGTCAGGGGGACCAGGCCAAGGTGGGTAGTGACTCCCTGCATTTGGTCTATCACGCCCCAGGTACATGTCTGCAGCTACTTGGATGCAGCAGGCGGAAGGCACGGAGTGGGACCCTGAGCAAGGGGACCCAGTGCACACACGGTTCTCGCCACAATATTCCCGTCAACACCGTCCCACAGAGCTCCCTGGGCCCACATCTCCAACACATGGGCAGGGCCCCCCAGGGAGTGGCGAGGCTGCAGCTTTACAGGAGGTGAGGAATAGTGGGTGTGCATTGGGAGAAGGATGTCTGTGGGTCACACATGTGTTGGGGGAGGCTCCTGAGGTTGGGCTGGCCCTGAAGCTGAAGCACATGGAGCTTAAGGAACAGAAATATGAACCTGAGTGTGCGGGTTCCAGGTTTCAGAGTACTCCCAGGTGTTGCTGAATAGACAAAGAGAAAAGACTGCACCACTAATTTGCTAGTTGGCCTTGGCCAGTCCCTTACCTTTCTAGGCCTCAGTTTCCTCAGTTATTAATGAGGACTGAGACTAGTAATTTATGTTTTAAAGGAGATTCTTTTTTGGGGGGGAGGGGGACAGGGAATTGAACTCAGGGCACTCGACCCCTGAGCCACATCCCCAGCACTGTTTTGTATTTTATTTAGAGACAGGTTCTCACTAAGTTACTTAGTGCCTCAATTTTGCTGAGGCTGGCTTTGAACTTGTGATCCTCCTGCCTCAGCCTCCCAGGCCACTAGAATTATAGTCATGTGCCACTGTGCCTGGCCCTTTATTTTTTTTTTTATGGAAATTTGTACTTGAAATCCCATGTGAAATATATGAAGTGGAGCATTAGGAGTGCAGTAGGGTAGATAACCCATGGTGCCCACCAAGGGCCCTTGCATTACTTGGGGTAAAAGCCCTCTCCTTTGTCCTGTCTCCTGGGGCCCAGAGCCATGAATGTGAACTGCAGGGTAGAATCTAGAAAGAACACCCATGTATTGACTTATGTGTTTAGATTTCCATCAGCCCGATGCCGCAGCAAAAAGCCCACAGAGAAGACTTGGCCTCCCATCCACGAGCCTCTCACTCACCCATTCAAACTGCTGGATACCAGGACATCTGAACTTCATCTTTTGAGCCTCCATGTGGAGGCCTCTCGTAGCTGAGCCCTCAATCACTCCCCTATTGGGAGTGCTAAGACTTCCATTCCTGTTGTACATTTGTAAATAGTTTTTACTTCTTCCTATGGCTGCTCTGTCTGTTTGTTCTAGGTTTAGAGAAGCGGTGTTTCCTGGGGATGTAGGGAGGCTCTGAGGGGTTGGAACAAAGCCCTCTTGGAAGGGAAAGATCCTTGCTCTCTGAGAACCCAAGCTAGGGAACCAACATTGTCTAGCTCATTGACCTTGAGCAAGACACTTGTCATTTCTCTCATCCTTAAAATGTGGCAACAGTAATAATCACAGTGACTGACCTGGCTGGCTTCCTGGCAAGGGCTGGAGATGGGAGGAGAGAAAACCCCCAGCTAGCACTAGGGATGGAGCAAGCCCTGTCCTGCAGCATCCCTGTCTGACTACAGGGGGTGCCAGCTGCCCAGGAATTTGAAAACCAAGTCTGGCCCAGCCCTCTAGTGGGAGGTGAGCCAGCCTGAGTCAGTCTGGAGCCCCCTCCTGGGCGCCTCCTCCCCAGATGTGGGAGGGTGGGGGCATTCATCCTGCATCTCTCCTGCAACTGTGTCCCACCCTGGTCCCTTCCTCCTGGGGTGCATCAGGTGCTGGTTCTGGTCCTGTCCCTGGGGTAGACTCAGGAATTTTGAGTCTGCAGGCCCCAGAGTGTTGGGCAGGGGGCACATCAAACCGTGTGTCTGTTAGTCTCCAGAGTGTGATCTTGGGACTGGGAATAATATCACCTTCGTAGTAGGTTGTTGGAGGAGGAGGTGAGGTGTTTCATCTAGTGCACAGCAGGCAAGCAATGGATGCAGCTGGAATGATTTATGGTTATTTTCTCCACTAGTTGGGCGACCCAACCATGTCAGAATTTCCAGAGTACTATTAGTGGTTGTGGGGCTCTCTGAATTTGTATCAAGGACCCCATATCATCTTGACACATGAAGCATCAGGACAGACAAACTATACTGCTTCTTTCCATACTTGTATCTGGGTGAAACCATCTTGTGCGATAAAGGTGGAGGCAAAAGGATGTCACCCAAGGGGTCAGATGCATGTCCCTAGGGTGTGTGTGTGTGTGTGTGTGTGTGTGTGTGTGTGTGTGAGAGAGAGAGAGAGAGAGAGAGAGAGAGTATGCACATGTTTGGTATGAGCTCATCCTCGGGGGTGTGTTCGCCCAGCCCCTTATCCTTTCTGACCAACTTTAGGAGGTGGGTGACCTATGATGCAGGATGTGTCTCCAAGTCTCCAGACCACAAAGTCCCATGACAAGACTGCTCTTCCCTCTTCCTTTCCTCCTCAACCTCTCCTGGGAAGCCCAGGCCCAGCCCCACCCCCCTGCCCTGGCTTGAACTCCAACACTTCTCATCCCCTTTCCCTGTCCCAATATCTATCTCCCTGGGCTCAAGTCCTTTTGGGGCTTAAGGCTTTTCTCAAATCTTATTCCTGCTCACTTCCTCTGTCTGGGAAGCCCAAGTTCATGGGCACATGGCAGAGAAAGAGGGGAGGAGTCCCTGTGCCCAGGTTTTAGTGCCTGTGAATCTGTGTGTGCAGTAGGGATGGCTCAACCCTGCTGACCAACAGGGGGAAAGGCCGAGTGGGGAAGCCAGAGGCTCCCAAGCTCATTCCCAAAGGACAGCCCTCCCAATAAACTGGATCTGAGTGAGGGAGGAGAGAGGTGGTCCAGGAGCCTGGGCCAAGGCCTGGATGTGCATCATGGAACTGCCTGGGTGGGGGAGTGCTGGAGGGAGTCCAGCTCCAAGCGGGGCCCAGAAGGCCAGGCCCCAGTCTCTGAGGGGTTCATGCTGCCTCCTCCAGCCCCACTGGCTGTCCCCCTGCCATCCTGCCATTCCCCCTGCCATCCTGCCTGGTTCAGGTCTGCACTCATTGGCTCCCTGCCTTCAGGTATACAGGGCCTCACTCAGTCTCAGGCAAGGGCCTTTTAAGTCCTAAGCTAGATGTGACACATCTCCTTGACAATCTGGTCCTCAGTTTCCCCACTAGAAAAGGATGTAATTTCCCTCAGATTCTCAAAAGAGGACATGGCCTTTTCAAAGGCAAAGACTTCCTGCTCTGGGATGAAGATTTTAGGTGTGTCCGCCCCCTGCCCCCAGCCTAGGATTCCTAGGATTTCCTTAAGAAAGACCCTTGGATCAGGCTCATTGCTTCTTGAGCATTAAGTGGGACATAGAACATTCCTTCCTTTGACGTCCTCCACCATACCCTCTACCCTAAGCCTTGGGCCAGTCTTGTGACTCCTTGCCAAGTTGAGAGGACCTAACTGGGCTGCACCGCCTTCCCTTTTTGCCCCCTTCTCATTTCTGCTGAATGTGCCCTTGATTCTCAGACATGCCCCACCCAATCCTTGGCCCATGGATAAGGCAAGGGGTGTTATAGGGGACCAGTTATGGGGCCCACTGTCCACCTACCCAGGAAACTCTGCCATCCCTGGGCCAGAGCCAAGAAATGGCCCCCACGCCTGCAGGGCTACCAGGTGCCCACAAGCTCCTAGAACCGTAATGCCAGATTCGTGGGACCCCAATAGACCTCCAGGAGCCGAATCTGATGCAATTATACAAGAGTCTTTATTGCAGGCTCGCGCCTGGACTCCCAACCGTTTGCAATACAGCGGTCCTGAGTAGTGAGTCCCAACCCTTAGTTAGTGAGAATTTATAGGTTTTGGGGGGATACACTATGCATCACAACATCACACAGAAAATCATTTTATACCGCGGGAAAATCAAACAACAATTCTTAACATTGATGAGCACATTCACTGGCCGGAACACGTTGGGTAAGGGTAGTGGGTGAATTCAAATGATGGATATATTTGAACTGATTGGTTTAGGCCCGGAAGGGTTGCAAGAGTCTCTATGCCAAACTGCAGGGTTGCCTAATCATGTTATACATCACGGAAACTACTGGGAGGTCACCTGACATTTCAGATATTTTTCCTGTCTCCTGCTGATTGTTGGTTGCTAGGGGGTTGCTATGGGTCCTCACCTAGCTTAACTGAGTCAGGGTCACCTAGCACCACAGATCCCTTTTGTTAAACATCTCAGCAGGGTGGGTATGTGCCTAAGAACCTTCTGTGGGTTTTTCCAAGGACAAGAGTCATGCCCCCTCCCTCTGGACAGGCCTTGAGGTAGAAGCTGATTTCTCAAAAATGGAGTCACATCAGTTTCTCAGAACCTGGGATGGAGAGCCTAGCATCTCCAGACCTTTTCTCATGGGCCTCTTGGGAAGTCAGGGCATATAGGATGAGACTCAACCTAGTCACCCAGCTCTACCGCCAACTAATGTGCCACAGGAGAATCTGTCTTCCCTTTGCTAAAACTTGGAGTCCTCAAGGTAATCATAGATATCACACTGAGGATCACAGACTCTTAAGTCTTTAGGGAGGGTAGGGACTCCGGGATACCTCATCCAGCTGTCTGCCACCCCCAGTTTTGCAGATGGGGCTCTTAGGTCCTGCAGAGGGAAGAGTTTGCCCAAGATAACCTGGTGGCATCAGCCTGATGGCTTTCTCTGGTTCCCAGGGGACCACTCTCATTCCTGCTTCCAGGGCCATTCCAGCAGGGGAAGGGCTTGGACAGTGACCACAGGGCCCCACTCTCTAGGCAAACTTAGAGCTGGCAGTGAAGTTCAGCACAGGGCTGTCTACTGAAAAGGCGGCCAGTTTGAACCCCTCTCCAACCCTGCACTGTGCCCATAGTGCTCCTGCTGCCTCTGGCTCAGCCCTGTCCTGCTCTGCCCTGAGGGTCCCACCCAAGAAGGCCTGCAAGTGGCTGAGGGTGAGGCAAGGCTAGGACCCCTGGGGCAGAGGAGCTGGTTGTCTGAGGAAGTGGGGGTGTCCTGCCCCTTTTACACACTTTAGAATTCCTTTGTTCTCATGCCTTCACTTCCTCACCACCTGCTTACTTGACCTAAAAGATGGAGTGATCCAAGGGCCAGAAGGAAGTGGATCAGGGGTCCTGGCAAGAAGGGAGCAGCCTAGGAGGCATTCATTAACAGCCCCTACAACTCCCTGCAGGGAGGAATAATCCCTGGAGGCTGGTAACCTTGGCAACAGGTGGAAAAGGGGAAGTGCTCTAGAGGTATTAACATTTTATTACTTTTCCTTTCAAACCAGCCTCCATCTTTCTGATCTGACCCATTATTTATTACTTGCACTGTCCTTTTGTCCCCACCAACAACACTTTCTGAATATGTGTCCTATGAAGACAATGAAATTTGATTCCACGTGTACAGACCACTGATTACTTCAATTTTCCTTACTTCCAATCACCTCTCCCCGTACCTTGGACCTCCCTGCTTCGTTATCATAAATATCCCTAAACCTTATGGGGGAGAGATCTGAGACTTGATCTGTCTTCTGGCTTGGCTGCCTCCTAAATAAACCTTTTCTCATTTGCAAAACTGGTCATTTTGAGATAGTAATTTGGGAAGACAGAGAGACATACTAAGTGTCAAAAGCAGCGCCATAAACCGCTAAATGTGAAAGGCTCCCTCCAACACTTGCAACTTTGAGGGCAATGTGCAAAGGAGGGTGTAAAATTGTGTAGCTCTACCCTGCCTCCACCTCTAGACCAGACCCTAGCTATCCTCCCTCTGCAAATACTAACACCCCATACCAACAGGTTGCTGTCTGTCTCTCTGGAGATAGCCTGCTTTTCCCCAAAGGGGTCTCTCTCTTAAGATAAGCCCCCATTCTTCCTTGAATATGTATCGACTTCACAAATAAAACTCTGTCTCTGCCTTTGACTGGTGCATGGTAAAATTCTTTTCTGTCATGTCTGCAAGAACGCTGCTGTCCCTGAGTCAAGTTCTCCCTTTCTCTGGAAACTTCTCAGACCATTCTTCAGAGAAATATCTTCTCCTGTGACAGGTTCAGTGATTGGCATGCCATCTATGGGAGGCGGGTGGCCAGGACCATGCCTAATTCAGTAACTGACTGTCATGGAGAAGAGATCTCTTCCAAGAAGGGCAGCAAAGAATTTCAGCATGAGTCTGGCAAAGGCAGAGACAAAGGTTTATTTAGAAAGTAGATACACATTTAAGGGAGAATGCCATCTGTCTCAAGAGTGAGAAGCCCCTCCTTGAGTTGGAGGTCCAACATATGTAGAAGGGCCATAGTCAGGGACAGGACTGAGGTGGAGACAGGGTGGAGCTGCACAATTGTAAGCTCAGTTTTCCCTGAGTTTATGTATTTCCCTCATTTTACAAGGACATGAGCCAAGAGCCTGTCAAGATTTTAACACAGTGACTCCCACTGCTTGCCTGTCCTCAAGCTTGTCTCTTTTGTCTAAAGAAAACACAGAGACCAAGCTAGAATTTCATGGGACCAAGCAAATGGGGAAAGGGCCGAGAAAGGAGTGCAGGTTTGGGGTTTGGGGAGGGAATACTGAGAAGATAGCTCTGGCTGTCTCCCTATTCATTCGTACCTACTCCCTTTCTTGCAGTTTTGGAGAGAATACAGGTATGGGGGGAAGGCTGCAAAAGGGGTGGGGGGAGGCTTTCTTTTTGCCCCAGTGGTATCTGAAGAGCCAAAGTGGGCAGCAGGACAGAAGCTGACTCTCTTGCCTAGCTGACTCACAGTTTTTATTATTTGATTGCTTGTTTTCTTTTGACTGACTATGCCTACCCTCAATTTTGCCTAAACACACACACTGGCTCATTAATTTAGAGGCATATGCTGAATACCCACCAGTGACAAGAGTAAGATGTGACCCCGTGCTCATTGTTCACAGACCTAGAAAGGGAGATGGACACTTAAAGAGTTAGTAAAAAAGATGAAAAGTGCCAAAACAAGTAGGACTGTCTGTGAATGTATTAATCATACCTTTATATTCTGCTTTTTGTTGTTATTGTTGTAGTTTTTAAATAAGGGACTGCTTCTTTGGGGTTATCCATTTCCTAAAGACAGTAAAAAACTGCCTAAGGCACACCTCTTATATGCATACCAACCACTGGGGGTGGGGGCTATACTTCTAACCTCTTCTTTTAGCAAGCTCTTAATGTTCCCTTTACCTAATTGCCCCAGGGCCAGGTACCAGATTGCAAGAGACATTCCTAAATGCTGCAGCCTATTGGAGTTAGCCAAACCAAACAATTCAAAACTTATGCTCCTTTACCCAGTCCTTCCCTTAAAAACCACAATAAAGGCTCTGACCTTGTTTTCTGACTGACCTGGTATTTCCCTGTGTGCTCCCCATTCACAGCCTGCAGTGCCTTCTGTTTGTAGGGATCAGTAGTATAAGTCCCTTCTTGCTTCATGACAGTACTTTCTTTGTCTATGTGACTTAACACACATTTCAAACAATCCTGGGATTGGGTATGATGGTGCATACCAGTAATCCCAGCAGTTCAGTAGGCTGAGACAGGAAGATAACAAGTTCAAAGCCACCTCAGCAATTTAGCAAGGCCCTGTCTCAAAATGAAAAATAAAAAAAAAGGCTGGGGATGTATGATATACTCAATGATTAAGTGCCCTTGGGCTCAATCCATTGTGTCCAAACAACCAAGGAAAAAAAAGAAAAAAAACAACCACCACCATTTCTGGTTACACTTAAAACAGTGAATACCTATATCTCCCCTACTATTTTGTTTAGTATAAACAAACATAACTAGATAAGAGTTTGTTCCCCACATGGGTTCTGTTTCATCATTCTCAGAGCAAAGAGTCTACTTATTTGTTTATGAACTACCTTAGTATTCCTGGGATGCTAAAATAAAAAATAACAAATTTATTCCTCACAGTTCTGGGGACTGGAAAATGTAAGGTCATGGTACCAGCTCTCCTGATTCATAAATAACTTCCTGCTGTGTCCTCACTTACTGAAAGGGGCAGATAAGCCCCCTTGGCTTATTTTGAAGAAAACTATCCAATTTTTAAAGATAGTAATCTCTGGCAATAGGCATGCACTGTATACAGGAATATAGGGCTCTGCCCTCATGACTTCATCATCTCCCATAGGTCCCACTTCCTGATGCCATCCCCTTGGAGCCTTAGAAATTCAACATATGAATTTGGGGGTTGTAAGTAGGAATACAAACATTCAGACCATAGAAAGAATTTTTGTTTAAGAAACTGGGTGGGGGCCTGGGGCTGAAGCTCAGTGGTAGAGCGCTTGCCTCACCCGTGTGAGGCACTGGATTTGATCCTCAGCACCACATTAAAAAATAAATTCATAAACAAAAATATTGTCTCAATCAACAACTAAAAAAAAAAGAAAGAAAGAAAGAGGGGCTGTGGATGTGGCTCAAGTGGTAGCGTGCTCACCTGGCATGCTCGGTGCCCTGGGTTCGATCCTCAGCACCACATACAAATTAAAGATGTTGTTTCCGCTCAAAAAAAAACTTATAAAATAAATATCAAAAAATTCTCTCTCTCTCTCTCTCTCTCTCTCTCTTTAAAAAAAGAAAGAAAGAAACTGGGTGGGATTTGGAGGCGGTTGCTGGGGAATTTTGAGGAATTAGGAATATCCTATATGTAATGAATTCTTAGTAAGTTTCAAACAAAAACCAGGTAGTCTGACAACTTCTGAATATCAAAGAAAACTATCCATTTCTAGAACTTCAATTGCCAGGCTCCTCTGTGTTTGCAAAGTATCTTTATAGCTAATCTGTCATTACTCACATTACTGATAATAGTTGAGAGATGCTATAAGACTCACTTGGCTTGAAATACCTTGGCCAATAACCTGGGTTTCCTCCTACTCTATTTGGTATAAATTGCCTAGTTATAGCCTCTATCAAAGGGTAATTTAAGTTATCTGGCAGGGGAGAAATGTCTCTCTTTGATGATTTGCAGCTGTTGAAGATTTCTAGTAACTAGCTTGACATAGAAATGTGGGGATGTTTCTCAAGAAATATCAGCTTAGAGGGCTGGGGTTGTGGCTCAGTGGTAAAGTGCTCACCTAGCATGCAGAAGGCACTGGGTTCCATCTTCAGCACCACATAAGTGTAAAATGAAGATATTGTGTCCACCTAAAACTAAGAAATAAACATTTTTTTTAAAAAAAAGAAATATCAGCTTAGGGTTTAATTCTGCTAATTCTGGGTATTCTTAGATGACCCCTAAAGCTCAAGTGTTGAAGAGTTGGTCCCCAATGCAGCAGTGTTCAAAGATGGGGGTCTTTGAGAACAGATTAAATCACAAGGACTCTGACTTCAACAATGCATTCATTCATTTATGGTTCAGAGTTTACTGGGTTTTGAGTGAGAGGCTTTGTTACAAAAGCAAATTCTCCTTTGCTTCCTAGGCACCACGAGGTCAATAGCTTTGGTCTACCACATGCTCCCTCAGTGATGTTCTGCCTCACTATAGGCCTAAAAGCAACAGAATCAGCTAATCATAGAATGAAACCTCTGAAACTATAACCCAAATATAAATATTTTCTCTTTTCTAGTTGTATATCTTAAGTATTTTGTCAGTGACACAAAGCTGATCAACAAACTGAATTCCAATCTTTTCCTTGGACATATTACCACAAATCAGTTTGGATAATCACTTTGGCAGACACTGAGACTGACTGGGGCAGGATAGGTGTTCAATAAAATTTATTGCATATTCAGTTGAATGAATGGAAGCTTTACTGCATCAGTTCCAGCTGTGATTTGCATAGAACAGGGACCAACTCTAGTTATACAAAGCAAATAGAGAAATTCCTGGAAGGGTATCAGGAGTTCATAGAATTAAGGCAGTTATCTGGATTGTGGCAGATTGCAGAATCAAGGCAGTTCCAGGGAGCTGGCACAAATCCACAGGTTCATGAATAATCTTTCCCTAGAATTGCCATTAGCCCCACCTCCAGCATCCCTTCTGATCCAGGATTCAAATTCCTGGGACTTCAATGGTCTAAATTACCTGTTTGAAATAATTAACCCAAAGGAGATAAAAGAAGGGTCTTCAACTCCCAAGATGGGAGGCTGCAATGGAAGACACATACTAAGAATTGTTCCAATAAAGCCTTCACACAATAAGAAACATTTCAAAAAAGAATATGGTGGTAATAGAAGAGGGGAATTAGATATTGCACTGTGAAGAAAGACAAATGTCATTCACATTGATACTAAAAGGGAGATGGGCTGGGTGGGGGGGGCGGCGGTTACTGGTAAAGGAGGAAATATAAGGGTGTAGTTTCAGAAGAAGAAAAAAGTGACCATCACAGTCCTCATGTAGCTGGCCAGACAGTTACAAGAACCTGGACAATAGGGTACAAAAAATAAGTATTTCATGGAGTTCCCAGGCTAACATAGGAGCTGAACAAATATTTGTTCATTGAATTCACAAGAAAATGGAAACCTAAAACATGCTATTTAGATACAAGGAACTGAGTTTCCTTCTGTTAGCTCAGTGGGGAATGTGTCCCCATAGACAGTGACTCATCCTTAGAACCAGTTGAGACTTCCCATTTACTCTTAGGCCCTTATCAAAGATACTGGGTTATCTTTTGCCTTCTGTGTCAGAAGTATGGGGTCTCCATGAAGTTAGTCTTGGGCTTTCCCAGACTTCAGCTACACTGGAATGACTGCTTGCATGCTCCCAAGAGACATGCTTCTCTTTCTGGGTTTTCAGATAAAGAATCAGCCCTTAACCAGGTGAATGAGAAGTAATACTCTATTTATACATGTTGTGTCAAAATGCATTCTACTGTCATGTAGAATAGAACAATTAAAAAAAAAAAAGAATCAGCCCTTAATTCCTGGCAATTATTCATCTCTTTTTCTATAAGAATCTCTTTTCTAGCCAATCGCAGTGGTGCACAGCCAGTAATCCCAGTGGCTCGGGAGTCTGAGACAGGAGGATCGTGAGTTCAAAGCCAGCCTCAGCAATGGCGAGGTGCTAAGCAACTCGTGAGACCCTGTGTCTAAAGAAAATACAAAAAAGGGCTGGGAATGTGACATTGCGGTCAAGTGCCCTGAGTTCAATCCACAGACCCCCTCAAAAAAAGAATCTTCTCTGCTGCACGCTGCCCAGTCATCTGGCCCAGCTGACGGTGACCTGTGGACTCTCTGACAGAAGAGTCACCTGGCCCTCGAATGCACCATGTCTTGTTCCTCCAGCGTTGACACTATGAAGAAGGTGGTTCATCAGCTCTGGCTGGAGGCCGGACTCAACCACATGAAGGTTTCCCAGGCAGTTGCTGACTTGAAAAAATTTTGTCTGCAGAATGCTCACCATGATCCCCTACTGACTGGAGTATCTTCATGTACAAGTTCCTTCAGACCCCAGAAAGTCTATTCCTTTTTGTAGTCATCTTTCTGAGGTTTCCCAAACCCACTGCTCAAGAACCAGTGAATATTCAAGAGAGCTTAATTTGAAGCCTGTACAAAAAATTTCCCTGTAACACATGTACCAAAATACAATCTTCTACTTTTGTCAATCCTCAACATCTACCTCTCTGAATTTTCATGAATTTCTATTTCACAATGGTAATTATTTTATATACACTGGCAGCAACATACAATAAAATATTTATTTATTTTTTAGTACCGGGGATTGAACCCAAGGGCATTCAACCACTGAGCCACATCCCCAGCCCTATTTTGTGTTTTTATTTAGAGACAGGATCTCACTGAGTTGTTTAGTGCCTTGCTTTTGCTGAGGCTGGCTTTGAACTCTCGTTCTCCTGTCTCAGTCTCCCCGGCTGCTAGGATTACAGGCACGTGCCACTACACCTGGCTCAAAATACTTGGTATTAAAGGAAAAAAAAAAAAAAACTTTCTTCTTGCTCTTGCAGAGAAGCCACATAACCCAGATATTGAATCCTGGTGTACTATAAATCTGATTTTCAATCTTAGGTCTTTCCCATATTTGCTGGTTGTCTCATCTTGTTGAATATGACCAGAGCCAGTTCATTACTCTGCGAAACTCCTGTCCTACAGGAATTTTGAGTGAAAATATACTTAAAGTTCCAGACACATAAAATACTGGATTTCTCATGATACCCAGCCATTAGGTCGTGTCCAAAAGATAGACCTATTAAAAATAATGCTCAAGGGCTGGGGATGTACCTCAGTGATAAATTGGTTGCTTGCATGAGGCCCTGGGTTCAATTCCCAGCATTTAAAACAAAAGAAAAGTTCAAGATACCACCTCCCCTCACTCCAAAAGAATATGTTAGACAGGTGTGGTGGCACCTGTGATCCAAGTGGCTTTGGAGGATGAGGCAGGAGAACTGTGGGTTCAAAGCCAGCCTTAGCAACATAGTGAGGCCTTAAAAAACTCAGTGAGACTCTATCTCTAAATAAAATACAAAAACATGCTGGGGATGTTGCTCAGTGGCTAAGCACCCCTGGGTTTAATTCCCAGTACCATAAAAAAAAAAAAAAAAGAATATGTTAGCTGGAACATGAGACTGATCAAATTATGTGCATGCAAGGAAATGGTATAATGAATCCCAGTATTATGTAAAATTTTACTAATAAAAATAAATAAATAGATTGCAATTTTTTACTTGGGGGAAAAAAAGCAATGTATTTTCTTATTAACAACCCCAGAGAAAATCTGTAAATCAGATGGCTGGCATCATAAGTGTATCTGGTGGGTACAAATAATCATTTTCTAAAAACCCATTATTTTGTCAAAAAGCAACATTTCATTAGGTACTATCAGAGCTTGAATAAAATTTCCCAGTAAAATCTCTCCATTCTGGTCCAACGGTGTCATTCAGTGATGGAGCAATTGCCTAGCTCATGTGAGGCTCTGGGTTTGATCCACAGCACAGGGATCTCCCAAATCCTTTAAAGAAACAAGTGGTTCGGTACACAAAGATGTTTATTAGATAGAAGGAAGGTCACCACAGTGTAAAGGTAACGTGTAAAGCTTGAAATTACTACAGAGAATTAAATAAATTATAATATAAATTATAATAATTTGTTATAGATTTTTATGTAGCCATCGTTAAGAGATTCTGCAGAAATATATTTACTCACAAGTGGCTTTCTGAGGTAGTAGCATGCAGTGAGAGTGGTCTGTCAGAGATTCCACCACGGGTATGGTCGGGCCAAAAGCACAGAAGGCAATGGTGCAGCCCATCACCCTCTTCTTCAGATGCTTGCAAAATAGGTGCCAATTTCAGGGGTGGTTCTATAAGCAAATGAATATAATGATAAGAGCTGTATCATTGGTTTTGATGAGTACATGAGCATTGTATCAGATGATGAGAACAGATTTATTTTAAAACAGTCAAGAAAACAACTGGGTTGGATCATACTAAAAGAAGATAATATTGGGCTGGGTACAGTGGCGCCTGCCTGTAATCCCTGCAGCTTGGGAGGCTAAGACAGGAGGATCTCAGATTCAAAGCCAGCCTCAGTAAAATCAAGGTGCTAAGCAACTCAGTGAGACCCTGTCTCTAAAATAAAATACCAAATAGGTCTGGGGATATGGGCTCAGTGGTCAAGTGTCATGAGTTCAATCCCCAGTACCCCCCCACCCAGAAAAAGAGATAATATTATTCTGTCACAAAGTGCCTCCAACTAGAAATGATAACTGAAAGGCTGGGACTGTAGCTCAGTGGTAGAACACCCGAATCACACATGTGAGGCAGTGGGTTTGATCCTCAGTACCACATAAAAATAAATAAAGACATTGGGTCCAACTACAACTAAATATACATATATATATATATTTGGGGGAAACATTTTTTTCATATAGTTTTTGTTACCTTTTTGATATTATCAGATGACAATGCTGTGGGGTTGATTTTATTTTAAAAAGTTCTGTGCCAGGACAGTGGCACATGCCTAAATTCAGGAGGCTGAGACAACACTATCACAAGTTGAAGGCTAGCCTTAGCAACTTAATAAAAAGTAAAAAGAAATCATCATTGCATCCTTTTTGCCTTGATATTAGCCTGTTCAAGGACCCCTTATTTTTGATTGAAAGCTAGACAGTGTACTGAATAATAGGAACTGAGGTAAATAGGCCATTTATTTGGTGAGATTTTGTGCTCATCTGTCTAGAAGTTCAGTCATGTTTAGTGTTTTCTGTTGCCAAAGAGGCCAGAAACTTTCAGATTCCTATAATGTGCTTATTTTCATTTCTTGCCCAGAAAGAATTTGTGTCTTCAACTCTTTCATCTCTAATTCTCTAAAGTTGTGTGGAGGCTTTTTGGTATAGTGGCACAGTAGAGAGGAAGGAAGGATTCTGTGGTCTATGATTAGATCATGGTGTTGAGTGAGCCTGTATTGCTGGGGTGTGACTTTCACTGGTGTTTCCTACTTTTCCACCACCACTAGCACCTTGCAGGAGATAAGAGCCTGGAGTAGGAGAAACGCCTTCCCCCTTGAGGGACAAGGCTCTGGTGAAATCCTTGTACTTGGAGAGTAGGTTTCTGTTCTGGAGAATGGTGGCTCTTTTCACAATGGTTACCTCCATGTCCAGGATCACTATTCTCAAGGGACCTAAATGTGGTGTGCCCTCTGGGATTCACCAATCAGGGCACCTTTCCATTATTGCCAGCACCCATCTCAGGCACTGATCCAATGCTCCAACTTCATTCCCTTTCTACTCAGCCCCCTGACTGCAACTCCTCCTGGAGTCACTTGCTTGGTGGTTGGTGGCAAGGACTCTGGAGCCAGGCCTCATAAGTCCAAATCACAGCTCTACAACTGTCCAGCAGGGAGACCTTGGGTAGCACTTAGCACCTGGTCACTCAATTTCCCTATCTGTAAAACAAGGAATTGTGGGTTAATTCATGTAAACCACATAGAACAGTGGTTGTGCCACAAAGTGCCCTGTGTGCTGAGGACAGACCACGATATATGCTGATGTAGAAGGGGAAAAGGTACACTCATACACTGCTGGTGGGACTGCAAATTGGTGCAACCCAATCTGGAAAGCAGTATGGAGATTCCTTAGAAAACTTGGAATAGAACCACCATTTGACCCAGCTATCCCTCTCTTAGGTCTATACCTAAATGACTTAAAATCAGCATATTACAGGGACACAGTCACATCAATGTTTATAGCAGCTCAATTCACAATTGCTAAACTGTGGAAACAGCCTGGATGCCCGTCAATAGATGAATGGATAGAGAAACTGTGGTATATATACCTAATGGAATATTACTCAGCATTAAAAGAGAATAAAATTATGACATGTAATGAATGGAGTTAGAGAATTTCATGCTAAATCAAGTAAGCCAATCCCAAAAATCCAAAGGCTGAATATTCTCTCTGATAAGGAAAAATGGAGGAACTTTGATGGGGCAAAGGGGAGGCAGAGGTGAGGAGGGGGCATGGGGGTAGGAAAGATGGTGGAATGAGATGGACATCATTACCCTAGGTACATGTATGAATGCACATATGGTGTGAACGCTACATCAGGTACAACCATAGAAATGTAAATTTGTGCTGCAGTTGTGTACAATGAATTAAAATGCATGGTGCTGTCATATATATCTAATGAAAAATACAAAACAAAAAGAGAAACCCTAAGGCTAGCATGGTCTGCTCCAAAGCTCAATAGACCTGGTAGTTATGATTCTAGTACCACTCCTAACCTTTTTCCATGACCCAATGCATGTCATCCCTTCTTCTTGTGCTACAACCGAAATTGACATAAAACTTGGTGGTAGACTGTGACCCAAACATCACTTCATTCTCAGTAGAAACACAACTGACCAAGAGAAATCTGAAAAAAAAAAATATTCAACATTACTAATCACTAGAGAAATGCAATTAAAATCATAATGGGATACCCTCTCGCACCTATTAGAATGGTTATTATCAAAAAGACAAAAGAACCAGTGGCACATGCCTTAATCTCAGGAACTCAGGAGGCTGAGGCAGGAGGATTATAAATTCAAGGTAAACCTCAGCAACTCAGTGAGACCTGATCTCAAAATAAAAAGTAAAAAGGTCTCCAGATGGCTATCAGGGTTAAAGTCCCCCTGGGTTCAACCCCCATCATAAATAAAAGAAAAAGAAAGACAAAAGATTTTAAGTACTGGTCAGGATGTGGAGAAACTAGAATTCTTGTACTATGTTTGGGGGAATGTAAATTAGTACAGTCATTATGGAAATTAGTATGGGAAGTTTCTTTAAAACTTAAAAATAGAGCTCAGTTGGGAGAGTGCTTGCCTTGCATGGACAAGGCCCTGGGTTCAATCCCCAGCACCAAAAAAAACAAAAACAAAAAACAAAAAACTACCCTATGGTCCAGCCAATCGGTGTATGAATGGATACAGAAAATGTGGTTTAGAAATATAAGGGGATACTCTTTAGTATTTAAAAAAATATAAGGAAATTCTGTCATTTATGACAAATGAATGAGGCCAAAGGACGTTTTATTGGGGGAAATAGCCACGCACAGGGCAACAATCACATGATCTCACCTACATGTGGAATCTATAAAAGTTGAACTCATAGAAACAGAGAGCAGAATGGTGACTGCCAGGGGCCCAGGAGTGGCTGGGCTGTGGAGGGGGAAGATGCTGGTCCCAGGAGAACAAATTTCACTTAGATGAGAGGGATGAGTTTAAGGGATCTATTGTGCAATATAATGACTACAGTTAATAATAACATACAACAGAATGAGTACAGTTGATAATGTTATCTACACTAAAAATGACTCAAAGAGTAGATTTTAAGGGTCCTCACCACAAATAAGAATATGAAGTAATGTATATGTTAAAAAGCTTGACTCAGACGTTCTTCAATGTAACATTTTTCAAATTATGTTATATGCCATAAATATGTACAAATTATTATTAGTATTGTTATTATCATCATCATCAGGGATTGAACCTAGAATTGTTTAACCATTGAGTCACATCCCCAGCTCATTTTATTTTTGAGAGAGAATTACATCATAAATCCCACCATGGAAGTGAGTAAACTGGGAAGATATTTAATTGGTAGATTTCTACCTCCTTCCCCAAACTGGAGCTCTGTTACAACAAAAAGGAAGAAGTGGAGCTAGGATGAGCAATGAGCACTGTTGACTCCAATTAGCACTGGGCCTGAAAGGGGGATGACCATCACCAAACTTCTCCTCATGCCATCTTCACATAATTTATGGCCTCTGTATTAGCCTGCTTTCTGTTGCTCTAACAAAATACCCGAGAACAGATAATTTATAAGGAGGTAAGTTTTATTTAACTCAGTATCCAAGATTTGGCAGCTCCTGCAAGTGATCTCTGGTGACGGTGTTCACCAGATTGTGTGTCAGAAAACAGGGAGGGACCAATCTGGCTCTTTTGATAACAACTCCCTCTTACAGGAGCAAATGGGGGCCCATGAGAAGTCCATTACTCCCTTGAGAGGGCATCTTGCAGAGTGACTGAGTTACCTCCCACTAGGCCCACCTCTTTCAGGTTCTACCACCTCATCACTGAGGACCAACCCTCCAGCCTTTGAACCTTTGGGACAAACCACATCATATCATCACAAGCTCCAACAAAGCTACCATCATCAGAGCAGGATGTCCCAGTCTACAACATGTGCGTATGTGGGGGTTGGGGAAGGTTGATCTCACAAGTCACTGGAAGCAGCCAGAGCCCCCATTCCAGAACCTCTGTGATGTCACTTCTGTTGTCATGGCAGTCTGGGTGCCAACCCAGAAGAGTTCGTTGGTGGCTTCAGTCTGTGAGGCTTGGTGGTCTAGCCATGGCCTCTTCACAGAGTATCACGCCCCCAAATGAACCTCCGATCGAATCCTCATGGCTGAAACCAAGCCTGTTTCCAGCTTTTAATGCAATGCTTCTTATTACAATAAGTGGCATCTTCTTCGCCTTTCCGTGAGTCTCCCATGGAAGGTGTCAGTGTCTTAGACACAGAAGAGAAAATAGACAAGGACAGTACAGAGGCAGGGAGGGAAATGGAGAGAGAGGGTCAGCAGGGGAAGGAGGATATAGAGTTAGAGGGAACCCAATGTGAAAGCACAGAGGTCTGGAGTGCCTGACGCATTTAGGGAACTATGAGAGACTGGTAATGCTGGTGACATTTTGTGGAGTCTCCATGGTCTGTCTCTAACCTGGATATTTAGCTCAGTCCTTAAGGCGAGTGAGTCCTACATCAGGTGAACTAGGCCTTGTGGGGAGCTCTGGGTTTCCCCAGACTAGGACTGAGTCTGGCTCTGGTTTCAGGTGCCGGTGGTTGGCTCAGAATGGGCAGTGGGAATTTGCCGTGGTTTCGGGCCTATTCTTTATACTGTCCTTCTGCAGCCTCATTTTCCTCAACGGGTCAGACCCAGGCATTTTGCACAAAGGTAAGGCCTCAGACCCCTGGAGAAGGAGGTGGTATCCCAAGGGCTGATGCCTATAGGGGTGATTACAAACATGCTAACCCCCCTCAACCCCACCCCCCACCCCCGTGGCCTCAGGAGCCCTTCCCTCCATGTCATCATTACTTGGGCCCTGGCACTTCATTTCCCAAGCCACTGAAGTGCGAAAAAACAGAATCCTGGAGGTGTTCCAGCTGTTTTCGAAGGAAGGACTGGGCAGGCTGGCAAGAGAGGCCAGCAGGCCCTTCCAAACCACGCAGTTCACTCCTCCGCCTTCCCATTTTACACACGACTTCAAGCACTGATCACTATTCCAAAAGGGGAGAGCTCTGTATAGAGCTCCTGTGGCTGGACAGCCCTTTCTCTCTGACTGTCGCCCATCTGAGTGGTCAGCTTGCTCAACAGGGACCGGGATTCCCCTGCCCTCCTCCTCCCCACCCTTCTTGTTGCCCAATGATGCTATGGGGCGGCCCCAAGCAGTAGAGTGGTGGAAGGGCCTCCTGCCACTGCCCAAATCTCTTCCCCTGCCAGGCTCCTTAGAAGAGGACCCCAACATTCAATACATAGCACGAGTGAACAACACGGCCTTTCGCCTGCAGTGGTGCTCGAAGTGTTCTTTCCATCGTCCACCCCGGACCCACCACTGTCCCTTCTGTAATATCTGTGTGGAGGTAAGTACTCCTCCTTCCTGTCCACTCACCAACCCATCCCAGGGCACCTGGCCAGGACCAGGAACCTCACATCATATGTGGTCCAGGGGTGGGCATGAGATCATCTTCCCACACTGCTACAAGTGGCTCTCAGCCACTCTTGGTCACTTATATATGTTATTGCCTCCAGTTCTGCACTTGTCCTGAGACGCTGGCCTTGCTTGCACAGGTGCTGACATGCAAAGGGCACCATCTGTGCTGAGCCTGGTGGAGTCAAGGGGAGGAAAGGCAGTGACTGTCCCACTAGCTTGCTGATACTAGATACCCATAACTTTAGGCCGGCTGCTGCCCTGTTCTGGGTATTGTTGCCTGTCCACCTCTGGGTGTCCAATTGAGGGTTTCCTGGGTTCCGAGTGCTCTTCTCTCATGTGCACACCTTGCACGGGTTTCCAATACAGAAGGCTGGCTGGGCTAGAAATTCTTCTCATCCTTACCCAGTATCTGAAAAAATACAGCTTCACAGCTTTTCTGTATCCTGCTCAAAGTGACACCAGGCAGGTCTTGTCTCTAGAGACCTCACTCATGACAAATGACCTGATGAGCCATGGCGTCCTAACTGTGCTCTATCCATGGGCGTGCTGGTTTCACCCTGGAGATGGGAGCTCACGTGCAGGGCCAAGAGCAGGAGGTCTAGGGGCTGGGTTGAGGGGGGGCCTCAAGATTTGGGGGTATTGGGCTAAGCCAAATAGACCCTCAAGGTCTGCCTTCTCTCCCCTAGGACTTTGACCACCACTGCCTGTGGGTAAACAATTGTGTAGGTCAAAGAAATTTCCGCGTATTCGTGCTGCTGCTGGTGTCCCTGTGCCTTTATCTGGTTGTTCTTCTGGCTACCAGTGTGCTTTTTCTCATTCGTACAAGACACATGCCCTTGTCGCTGGACTCAGCCATGGCGTATCCACCCAGTCCCAAGGGCCCACACTGGGAAGAGAATGGGTTGTGGGGAGGGATGGGCAGCCAAGGGGCAGGACAGCCAAGAGGTGGGGTTAACCGAGGGAGGGCTGATGTTGTGGGCAGGGCTAAAGGGAGAAGCTACTTGGGAGGACCTATGAAGGACAGATGGAAGGCGAGTGGGGTCAGGGAGATGGGCGTGGTAGGATGGACTATGGAGTTAAGAATCTAGGGAGGCCAAGAAGTGGGGTAATGAAGGTTGAAAAGGGTCAAGTGGGAGGCCAGCATGGTGGGGTGAGGTTTCTCTTGGGTGTGCTGGATTAATTGTCCAGTCCAGGGAGGAAAAAGTGGGTGGGCGGGGCCAGCCAGGGCGGGGCTAATGAGGGCTGTGGGTCGTTGGGCGGGGCCAGGAGAGAAGAGTTTGTCTGTTCTTCTTAGCTTGTGTATGCACAGCATCGCAGTAGCTGTACCCGTCTTGGTACTCCTGCTGCCTGTCATTCTGCTCCTGATGATACAGGCTGTGTCGGTGAGCAAGGTAAGCGAGTACTGCAATACCAGACGGTGCGGAGGCATCTTGCATCTTTGGGAATCCGGCACTTTCGGCTGATCTTCACTGCCCTTGGTCCTGATGGTGCCTCATGAGTCCTTCCAGACCCACCCCTTAAGATGCAGCTCAGATCTTTCCTCCCCCTGGAGCTCAGTGGCCATTCTTCCTCGTGGGTGCATTGCATGGAGAGCCTGTTATTTGAGGGATGGGTGCATCCTGCGCTTGTGTTGATAAGAACCCTGTGATCAGAATAACACCAGCAGACGCCTAGGGAAACGCTTGAGACGGGGGTCGGTCCTGAGTGGTGTAGCAGCCTGCAAGAAACTGAGTTTGGCGAGGCCAGCATTGTAGAGGAGGACGTGCCACTCTTCCTGTCCTAGGTGTGATTTTGCAAAGGTGGAAGACAGGAGGGTGTTGTCTGTGAGAGGCACACCTTTGCAAAAAGGCAGAGAAACCCGAATGTAGGATGTTAAGGAAATGAGGAAGGAACGATTCTAAATCAAACCCAAGGTGCCAGATAATTTATAAGGAGGAGTCAAGATTAAAAAGCCCCTAAAAGTTGAGCGTGAAATTTAGTTTTGATGAAGTGGAAACCTGGGAGCCATGGTGGGATTTAAAAAAAAAAAAAACAACAAAAACTCATTTATTGAGGAATAAATTAAAACTGCAAAATTCACCCTTTTAGTCTAGGATACGGGATTTTGACAACTGGATACTGTCCTGCATTCTCCAGCATGATCAAGTTTAGGCAGTTTCTTTACTCCAGAATATCCTTTCATTCACCTGTTGTTGTCAGTCTCTCTCCCTATGTCCTTCTTTTTTTTCTTTTTTTCCAGGATCACATGTAAATGGAGTCATTGCCTTCTTTTCTCTGGCTTTATTTATTTAGGACAATGTATTTGAGATTCATCCATGTTGTCGCTCATATCAGTATTTTATTTCTTTTATTGCTGTGTAGAAGCGTATGGATGCCCTATAGATTGTTTATACATTCATCAAACGAAGGATTTTTTACATTATGTCTAGTTTTTGCGAGTATTTTTGTTTGTTTTGTTTTGTTTGTTTCATACTAGAAATTGAACCGGGGGGTGTTTAATCACTGAGGCACATCCCTAGCACCCCTCCCATTATGTTTAAATTTTTTTTTTTTTAATTTTGAGACAGGGTCTCACTAAGTTGCTTAGCGCATCACTAAGTTGCTGAGGCTGACTTTGAACTTGCCATCCTCTTGCTTCAGGCTCCCAAGCCTCTGGGATTATAGGTGTGGGCCACTATGCCTAGCTAGTTTGGGGTAGTTATAAATAAAGCTGCCCCAAACATTGATGCACAGGCATGTGAACATAAGTTTTCATTTTTGTTGAATAAATTCTTAAGGGTGGCATTGCTGAGTCATAAGGTAAACACGTGTGGAACTTTGTAGGAAATTGCCAAATTTGTCTTCCAAAACAACTGTAAGGTTTCTAAATTCTACCAGCAATGTTGGGAATTCCAGTTGCTTCACATCCTCACCAACATTTCACACTTTTTTTTTTCAAATATATTTTAGGTATCAGTTGACCTTTTATTTATTTATATGCAGTGCTAAGAATCGAATTCAGTGCCTCACACACACTAGGCAAGCATTGTACCACTGAGCCACAACCCCAGCCCCTCACACTGTCCTTTGTTATTTTGTTTTGTCTTTTAATCAAACCTGTCTTATTAAATGAGTCGTAGTATTTCATTAAGGTTCCAGGTTGTGTTTTCCTAATGAGTAATGGTGTTGAGCCTATTTTCATGTCTGTTTGGCCTTCAGTGGGTCTTTGGTAAAATGTTTACTCCTGGCAGGGCACAGTGGCGCACACCTGTAATCCCAGCAGCTTGGGAGGCTGAGACAGGAGGATTCCGAGTTCAAAGCCAGCCTCAGCAAAGCGAGGAACTAAGCAACTCTGTGAGACCCTGTCTCTAATAAAATACAAAAAAAAAATGGACTGGAGATGTGGCTCAGTGGTTGAGTGTCCCTATATTCAATCCGTGGTACCCACTCCCCCCAAAAGCGTTTCCTCCAATCTTTTGCCCATTTGAAAAAACGGTTGTTTTCTTATTGAGTTTTAATAGTTTTCTACATCAGATTCAGATCTAGGTTTTGCACATCTCTTCTTGCAATCTGTGACTTGTCATTCCATTTTCTTCATAGCATCTTCCCAAGAGCAGGAGTCCTTAGTGTTGTTTTTCTAGGACTAGGGGTTGAATCCGGGGTGCTCAACCACTGAGTTCTCCCTCAGCATTTTGTGGCTGTTGTACATTCTACATAGAAAATTGTCATCTGTGAAGAACAGTTTCATTACCTTCTTTCCAATCTGTGTATCTTTATTGCTTTTTCTTTTTAGTGTTGAATAGGAATGATAGGGGTGGGCGTCTCTGCCCTGGGATTCCTTTAGTATGGCAATCTCTTGACTAAAGGCTCTTTCAGTAAGACTGGTGGGCAGCATCAGTCGGGGAGGGGACGCTGCAGACCCCGAGACAGTGAACAGAGGAGCCTACCTGCTCATCACCTCCCATCCTTTTAGTCCCCAGCCCACCACTGCCATATCTGGTATTCCTCCCACCTGAGACTCTGTGCTTGGCCCTTATTCATCAGCCCTGTGGTCTGCCTTTACTTTGAGCTTGACCTTTACTGCTTTGTGTACTGAAGGCCTTCAGCCCAGATTTTCCTGGGCCATGTGATTTTTGACTAGGAAACTATGATGGGGCCTCCCCACTGCCCCTGTCCTCCCAGATAGTGAAATTCAGTTAAGGCATAATTTTAGAAAAAAAAAAATGAGAGGTGGGGAAATGAAGTGGGAGTGGGGTGGTGACATTGTCTTTGGAGCAATTGAGCAGCACAAGGAAGAGTTTAAAAGGTATCTGAAAGGGGCTGGGGTTGTAGCTCAGTGGCAGAGAACTTGCCTAGCATGTGTGAGGCACTGAGTTTGATCCTCAGCACCCCATACAAATTAAAAAAAAATAATAATAAGGTCTATCAACAACTAAAAAATATTTTTTTTAAAAAGGGGGGTGTGTGGAAGGATGAGGTAAGAGGACAGGTGTGGCCAATGGAGACAGAACAAGGATCTTGCACAGGGAGGCACAGGATGATGAGGAGCCCTGAGAAGGCAGGAGAAAGGAGTGCAGTGTCAGCACTGTCTGCGGAGAGCTGCTCACAAGTGGGTCAAGGGAGGTCACTCTTCCTAGGAGCATAGGAAGGCAGGAGGCCCTGGGTCACTCTTGGGCTCCCCTGCCCTTAGAATCTTGCTCCAGGCCTGGGCTGAGCCCTGGCTAAGCTGACTGACTTAGGAGGAGTCACTGTGAGATGGCCTTGCCCAGTCCTGCTGATTCTGAGCTCCTCTTCCCATCCCCATCTCCCTCCAGGGCAAATCACTCCGGAACAACAACCCCTTCGACCAGGGCTGTGCCAACAACTGGTATTTGACCATTTGTATGCCAGTGGGACCCAAGTGAGTTGGTAAACTGAAGGCTCAAGTGGTGGATCTCTGGGGCTGGTGGGAGTGGGGTGAGATAAAGCTGGGTTTTCTTCTTTGGTCCCTGACCCCAGCTCCCAGGCCCTGTCACCCATTGTCCTTTCCTTTGGGGTTTTCTCCAGGGCACTCTGGGAGCCTCTGGGAACGTCCCTATTCATTGCCCTTCTAGGTTCTTGCCCTAAGAAATGGAGTAGAGGGGAAATGCAGCCTGGATGAGACTCCTGGCTGGGAACCCTGGGCTCTGTGCTTTCCAAGCTGAGGGTGAGGGTGGTCAGGGGGACCAGGCCAAGGTGGGTAGTGACTCCCTGCATTTGGTCTATCACGCCCCAGGTACATGTCTGCAGCTACTTGGATGCAGCAGGTGGAAGGCACGGAGAGGGACCCTGAGCAAGGGGACCCAGTGCACACACGGTTCTCGCCACAATATTCCCGTCAACACCGTCCCACAGAGCTCCCTGGGCCCACATCTCCAACACATGGGCAGGGCCCCCCAGGGAGTGGCGAGGCTGCAGCTTTACAGGAGGTGAGGAATAGTGGGTGTGCATTGGGAGAAGGATGTCTGTGGGTCACACATGTGTTGGGGGAGGCTCCTGAGGTTGGGCTGGCCCTGAAGCTGAAGCACATGGAGCTTAAGGAACGGAAATATGAACCTGAGTGTGCGGGTTCCAGGTTTCAGAGTACTCCCAGGTGTTGCTGAATAGACAAAGAGAAAAGAGTGCACCACTAATTTGCTAGTTTGCCTTGGCCAGTCCCTTACCTTTCTAGGCCTCAGTTTCCTCAGTTATTAATGAGGACTGAGACTAGTAATTTATGTTTTAAAGGAGATTCTTTTTTGGGGGGGAGGAGGACAGGGAATTGAACTCAGGGCACTCGACCCCTGAGCCACATCCCCAGCCATATTTTGTATTTTATTTAGAGACAGGTTCTCACTAAGTTACTTAGTGCCTCACTTTTGCTGAGGCTGGCTTTGAACTTGTGATCCTCCTGCCTCAGCCTTCAAGGCCACTAGAATTATAGTCATGTGCCACTGTGCCTGGCTCTTTTTTTTTTATGGAAATTTGTACTTGAAATCCCATGTGAAATATATGAAGTGGAGCATTAGGAGTGCAGTAGGGTAGAAAACCCAGGGTGCCCACCAAGGGCCCTTGCATTACTTGGGGTACCAGCCCTCTCCTTTGTCCTGTCTCCTGGGGCCCATAGCCATGACTGTGAACTGCAGGGTAGAAGCTAGAAAGAACACCCATGTATTGACTTATGTGTTTAGATTTCCATCAGCCCGATGCCGCAGCAAAAAGCCCACAGAGAAGACTTGGCCTCCCATCCACGAGCCTCTCACTCACCCATTCACACTGCTGGATACCAGGACATCTGAACTTCATCTTTTGAGCCTCCATGTGGAGGCCTCTCGTAGCTGAGCCCTCAATCACTCCCCTATTGGGAGTGCTAAGACTTCCATTCCTGTTGTACATTTGTAAATAGTTTTTACTTCTTCCTATGGCTGCTCTGTCTGTTTGTTCTAGGTTTAGAGAAGCGGTGTTTCCTGGGGATGTAGGGAGGCTCTGAGGGGTTGGAACAAAGCCCTCTTGGAAGGGAAAGATCCTTGCTCTCTGAGAACCCAAGCTAGGGAGCCAACATTGTCTAGCTCATTGACCTTGAGCAAGACACTTGTCATTTCTCTCATCCTTAAAATGTGGCAACAGTAATAATCACAGTGACTGACCTGGCTGGCTTCCTGGCAAGGGCTGGAGATGGGAGGAGAGAAAACCCCCAGCTAGCACTAGGGATGGAGCAAGCCCTGTCCTGCAGCATCCCTGTCTGACTACAGGGGGTGCCAGCTGCCCAGGAATTTGAAAACCAAGTCTGGCCCAGCCCTCTAGTGGGAGGTGAGCCAGCCTGAGTCAGTCTGGAGCCCCCTCCTGGGCGCCTCCTCCCCAGATGTGGGAGGGTGGGGGCATTCATCCTGCATCTCTCCTGCAACTGTGTCCCACCCTGGTCCCTTCCCCCTGGGGTGCATCAGGTGCTGGTTCTGGTCCTGTCCCTGGGGTAGGCTCAGGAATTTTGAGTCTGCAGGCCCCAGAGTGTTGGGCAGGGGGCACATCAAACCGTGTGTCTGTTAGTCTCCAGAGTGTGATCTTGGGACTGGGCATAATATCACTTTCGTAGTAGGTTGTTGGAGGAGGAGGTGAGGTGTTTCATCTAGTGCACAGCAGGCAAGCAATGGATGCAGCTGGAATGATTTATGGTTATTTTCTCCACTAGTTGGGCGACCCAACCATGTCAGAATTTCCAGAGTACTATTAGTGGTTGTGGGGCTCTCTGAATTTGTATCAAGGACCCCATATCATCTTGCCACATGAAGCATCAGGACAGAAAAACTATACTGCTTCTTTCCATACTTGTATCTGGGTGAAACCATCTTGTGTGATAAAGGTGGAGGCAAAAGGATGTCACCCAAGGGGTCAGATGCATGTCCCTAGGGTGTGTGTGTGTGTGTGTGTGTGTGTGTGTGTGTGTGTGTGTGAGAGAGAGAGAGAGAGAGAGAGAGAGAGAGAGAGAGAGAGAGAGAGAGTATGCACATGTTTGGTATGAGTTCATCCTCGGGGGTGTGTTCGCCCAGCCCCTTATCCTTTCTGACCAACTTTAGGAGGTGGGTGACCTATGATGCAGGATGTGTCTCCAAGTCTCCAGACCACAAAGTCCCACGACAAGACTGCTCTTCCCTCTTCCTTCCCTCCTCAACCTCTCCTGGGAAGCCCAGGCCCAGCCCCACCCCCCTGCCCTGGCTTGAACTCCAACACTTCTCATCCCCTTTCCCTGTCCCAATATCTATCTCCCTGGGCTCAAGTCCTTTTGGGGCTTAAGGCTTTTCTCAAATCTTATTCCTGCTCACTTCCTCTGTCTGGGAAGCCCAAGTTCATGGGCACATGGCAGAGAAAGAGGGGAGGAGTCCCTGTGCCCAGGTTTTAGTGCCTGTGAATCTGTGTGTGCAGTAGGGATGTCTCAACCCTGCTGACCAACAGGGGGAAAGGCCGAGTGGGGAAGCCAGAGGCTCCCAAGCTCATTCCCAAAGGACAGCCCTCCCAATAAACTGGATCTGAGTGAGGGAGGAGAGAGGTGGTCCAGGAGCCTGGGCCAAGTCCTGGATGTGCATCATGGAACTGCCTGGGTGGGGGAGTGCTGGAGGGAGTCCAGCTCCAAGCGGGGCCCAGAAGGCCAGGCCCCAGTCTCTGAGGAGTTCATGCTGCCTCCTCCAGCCCCGCTGGCTGTCCCCCTGCCATCCTGCCTATCCCCCTGCCATCCTGCCTGGTTCAGGTCTGCACTCATTGGCTCCCTGCCTTCAGGTATACAGGGCCTCACTCAGTCTCAGGCAAGGGCCTTTTAAGTCCTAAGCTAGATGTGACACATCTCCTTGACAATCTGGTCCTCAGTTTCCCCACTAGAAAAGGATGTAATTTCCCTCAGATTCTCAAAAGAGGACATGGCCTTTCCAAAGGCAAAGACTTCCTGCTCTGGGATGAAGATTTTAGGTGTGTCCGCCCCCTGCCCCCAGCCTAGGATTCCTAGGATTTCCTTAAGAAAGACCCTTGGATCAGGCTCATTGCTTCTTGAGCATTAAGTGGGACATAGAACATTCCTTCCTTTGACGTCCTCCACCATACCCTCTACCCTAAGCCTTGGGCCAGTCTTGTGCCTCCTTGCCAAGTTGAGAGGACCCAACTGGGCTGCACCCCCTTCCCTTTTTGCCCCCTTCTCATTTCTGCTGAATGTGCCCTTGATTCTCAGACATGCCCCACCCAATCCTTGGCCCATGGATAAGGCAAGGGGTGTTATAGGGGACGAGTTATGGGGCCCACTGTCCACCTACCCAGGAAACTCTGCCATCCCTGGGCCAGAGCCAAGAAATGGCCCCCACGCCTGCAGGGCTACCAGGTGCCCACAAGCTCCTAGAACCGTAATGCCAGATTCGTGGGACCCCAATAGACCTCCAGGAGCCGAATCTGATGCAATTACACAAGAGTCTTTATTGCAGGCTCGCGCCTGGACTCTCAACCGTTTGCAATTCAGCGGTCCTGAGTAGTGAGTCCCAACCCTTAGTTAGTGAGAATTTATAGGTTTTGGGGGGATACACTATGCATCACAACATCACACAGAAAATCATTTTATACCGCGCGAAAATCAAACAACAATTCTTAACATTGATGAGCACATTCACTGGCCGGAACACGTTGGGTAAGGGTAGTGGGTGAATTCAAATGATGGATATATTTGAACTGATTGGTTTAGGCCCGGAAGGGTTGCAAGAGTCTCTATGCCAAACTGCAGGGTTGCCTAATCATGTTATACATCACGGAAACTACTGGGAGGTCACCTGACATTTCAGATATTTTTCCTGTCTCCTGCTGATTGGTGGTTGCTAAGGGGTTGCTATGGGTCCTCACCTAGCTTAACTGAGTCAGGGTCACCTAGCACCACAGATCCCTTTTGTTAAACAACTCAGCAGGGTGGGTATGTGCCTAAGAACCTTCTGTGGGTTTTTCCAAGGACAAGAGTCATGCCCCCTCCCTCTGGACAGGCCTTGAGGTAGAAGCTGATTTCTCAAAAATGGAGTCACATCAGTTTCTCAGAACCTGGGATGGAGAGCCTAGCATCTCCAGACCTTTCCTCATGGGCCTCTTGGGAAGTCAGGGCATATAGGATGAGACTCAACCTAGTCACCCAGCTCTGCCGCCAACTAATGTGCCACAGGAGAATCTGTCTTCCCTTTGCTAAAACTTGGAGTCCTCAAGGTAATCATAGATATCACACTGAGGGTCACAGACTCTTAAGTCTTTAGGGAGGGTAGGGACTCCGGGATACCTCATCCAGCTGTCTGCCACCTCCAGTTTTGCAGATGGGGCTCTTAGGTCCTGCAGAGGGAAGAGTTTGCCCAAGATAACCTGGTGGCATCAGCCTGATGGCTTTCTCTGGTTCCCAGGGGACCACTCTCATTCCTGCTTCCAGGGCCATTCCAGCAGGGGAAGGGCTTGGACAGTGACCACAGGGCCCCACTCTCTAGGCAAACTTAGAGCTGGCAGTGAAGTTCAGCACAGGGCTGTCTACTGAAAAGGCGGCCAGTTTGAACCCCTCTCCAACCCTGCACTGTGCCCATAGTGCTCCTGCTGCCTCTGGCTCAGCCCTGTCCTGCTCTGCCCTGAGGGCCCCACCCAAGAAGGCCTGCAAGTGGCTGAGGGTGAGGCAAGGCTAGGACCCCTGGGGCAGAGGAGCTGGTTGTCTGAGGAAGTGGGGGTGTCCTGCCCCTTTTACACACTTTAGAATTCCTTTGTTCTCATGCCTTCACTTCCTCACAACCTGCTTACTTGACCTAAAAGATGGAGTGATCCAAGGGCCAGAAGGAAGTGGATCAGGGGTCCTGGCAAGAAGGGAGCAGCCTAGGAGGCATTCATTAACAGCCCCTACAACTCCCTGCAGGGAGGAATAATCCCTGGAGGCTGGTAACCTTGGCAACAGGTGGAAAAGGGGAAGTGCTCTAGAGGTATTAACATTTTATTACTTTTCCTTTCAAACCAGCCTCCATCTTTCTGATCTGACCCATTATTTATTACTTGCACTGTCCTTTTGTCCCCACCAACAACACTTTCTGAATATGTGTCCTATGAAGACAATGAAATTTGATTCCACGTGTACAGACCACTGATTACTTCAATTTTCCTTACTTCCAATCACCTCTCCCCGTACCTTGGACCTCCCTGCTTCGTTATCATAAATATCCCTAAACCTTATGGGGGAGAGATCTGAGACTTGATCTGTCTTCTGGCTTGGCTGCCTCCTAAATAAACCTTTTCTCGTTTGCAAAACTGGTCATTTTGAGATAGTAATTTGGGAAGACAGAGAGACATACTAAGTGTCAAAAGCAGCGCCATAAACCGCTAAATGTGAAAGGCTCCCTCCAACACTTGCAACTTTGAGGGCAATGTGCAAAGGAGGGTGTAAAATTGTGTAGCTCTACCCTGCCTCCACCTCTAGACCAGACCCTAGCTATCCTCCCTCTGCAAATACTAACACCCCATACCAACAGGTTGCTGTCTGTATCTCTGGAGATAGCCTGCTTTTCCCCAAAGGGGTCTCTCTCTTAAGATAAGCCCCCATTCTTCCTTGAATATGTATCGACTTCACAAATAAAACTCTGTCTCTGCCTTTGACTGGTGCATGGTAAAATTCTTTTCTGTCATGTCTGCAAGAACGCTGCTGGCCCTGAGTCAAGTTCTCCCTTTCTCTGGAAACTTCTCAGACCATTCTTCAGAGAAATATCTTCTCCTGTGACAGGTTCAGTGATTGGCATGCCATCTATGGGAGGCGGGTGGCCAGGACCATGCCTAATCAGTAACTGACTGTCATGGAGAAGAGATCTCTTCCAAGAAGGGCAGCAAAGAATTTCAGCATGAGTCTGGCAAAGGCAGAGACAAAGGTTTATTTAGAAAGTAGATACACATTTAAGGGAGAATGCCATCTGTCTCAAGAGTGAGAAGCCCCTCCTTGAGTTGGAGGTCCAACATATGTAGAAGGGCCATAGTCAGGGACAGGACTGAGGTGGAGACAGGGTGGAGCTGCACAATTGTAAGCTCAGTTTTCCCTGAGTTTATGTATTTCCCTCATTTTACAAGGACATGAGCCAAGAGCCTGTCAAGATTTTAACACAGTGACTCCCACTGCTTGCCTGTCCTCAAGCTTGTCTCTTTTGTCTAAAGAAAACACAGAGACCAAGCTAGAATTTCATGGGACCAAGCAAATGGGGAAAGGGCCGAGAAAGGAGTGCAGGTTTGGGGTTTGGGGAGGGAATACTGAGAAGATAGCTCTGGCTGTCTCCCTATTCATTCGTACCTACTCCCTTTCTTGCAGTTTTGGAGAGAATACAGGTATGGGGGGAAGGCTGCAAAAGGGGTGGGGGGAGGCTTTCTTTTTGCCCCAGTGGTATCTGAAGAGCCAAAGTGGGCAGCAGGACAGAAGCTGACTCTCTTGCCTAGCTGACTCACAGTTTTTATTATTTGATTGCTTGTTTTCTTTTGACTGACTATGCCTACCCTCAATTTTGCCTAAACACACACACTGGCTCATTAATTTAGAGGCATATGCTGAATACCCACCAGTGACAAGAGTAAGATGTGACCCCGTGCTCATTGTTCACAGACCTAGAAAGGGAGATGGACACTTAAAGAGTTAGTAAAAAAGATGAAAAGTGCCAAAACAAGTAGGACTGTCTGTGAATGTATTAATCATACCTTTATATTCTGCTTTTTGTTGTTATTGTTGTAGTTTTTAAATAAGGGACTGCTTCTTTGGGGTTATCCATTTCCTAAAGACAGTAAAAAACTGCCTAAGGCACACCTCTTATATGCATACCAACCACTGGGGGTGGGGGCTATACTTCTAACCTCTTCTTTTAGCAAGCTCTTAATGTTCCCTTTACCTAATTGCCCCAGGGCCAGGTACCAGATTGCAAGAGACATTCCTAAATGCTGCAGCCTATTGGAGTTAGCCAAACCAAACAATTCAAAACTTATGCTCCTTTACCCAGTCCTTCCCTTAAAAACCACAATAAAGGCTCTGACCTTGTTTTCTGACTGACCTGGTATTTCCCTGTGTGCTCCCCATTCACAGCCTGCAGTGCCTTCTGTTTGTAGGGATCAGTAGTATAAGTCCCTTCTTGCTTCATGACAGTACTTTCTTTGTCTATGTGACTTAACACACATTTCAAACAATCCTGGGATTGGGTATGATGGTGCATACCAGTAATCCCAGCAGTTCAGTAGGCTGAGACAGGAAGATAACAAGTTCAAAGCCACCTCAGCAATTTAGCAAGGCCCTGTCTCAAAATGAAAAATAAAAAAAAAGGCTGGGGATGTATGATATACTCAATGATTAAGTGCCCTTGGGCTCAATCCATGGTGTCCAAACAACCAAGGGAAAAAAAAAAAAAACAACCACCACCATTTCTGGTTACACTTAAAACAGTGAATACCTATATCTCCCCTACTATTTTGTTTAGTATAAACAAACATAACTAGATAAGAGTTTGTTCCCCACATAGGTTCTGTTTCATCATTCTCAGAGCAAAGAGTCTACTTATTTGTTTATGAACTACCTTAGTATTCCTGGGATGCTAAAATAAAAAATAACAAATTTATTCCTCACAGTTCTGGGGACTGGAAAATGTAAGGTCATGGTACCAGCTTTCCTGATTCATAAATAACTTCCTGCTGTGTCCTCACTTACTGAAAGGGGCAGATAAGCGTCCTTGGCTTATTTTGAAGAACACTATACCATTTTTAAAGATAGTAATCTCTGGCAATAGGCATGCACTGTATACAGGAATATAGGGCTCTGCCCTCATGACTTCATCATCTCCCATAGGTCCCACTTCCTGATGCCATCCCCTTGGAGGCTTAGAAATTCAACATATGAATTTGGGGGTTGGAAGTAGGAATACAAACATTCAGACCATAGCAAGAATTTTTGTTTAAGAAACTGGGTGGGGGCCTGGGGCTGAAGCTCAGTGGTAGAGTGCTTGCCTCACCCGTGTGAGGCACTGGATTTGATCCTCAGCACCACATTAAAAAATAAATTCATAAACAAAAATATTGTCTCCATCAACAACTAAAAAAAAAGAAAGAAAGAAAGAAAGAGGGGCTGTGGATGTGGCTCAAGTGGTAGCGTGCTCACCTGGCATGCTCGGTGCCCTGGGTTCGATCCTCAGCACCACATACAAATTAAAGATGTTGTTTCCGCTCAAAAAAATCTTATAAAATAAATATCAAAAAATTCTCTCTCTCTCTCTCTCTCTCTCTCTCTCTCTCTCTCTCTCTCTCTCTCTTTAAAAAAAGAAAGAAAGAACCTGGGTGGGATTTGGAGGCGGTTGCTGGGGAATTTTGAGGAATTAGGAATATCCTATATGTAATGAATTCTTAGTAAGTTTCAAACAAAAACCAGGTAGTCTGACAACTTCTGAATATCAAAGAAAACTATCCATTTCTAGAACTTCAATTGCCAGGCTCCTCTGTGTTTGCAAAGTATCTTTATAGCTAATCTGTCATTACTCACATTACTGATAATAGTTGAGAGATGCTATAAGACTCACTTGGCTTGAAATACCTTGGCCAATAACCTGGGTTTCCTCCTACTCTATTTGGTATAAATTGCCTAGTTATAGCCTCTATCAAAGGGTAATTTAAGTTATCTGGCAGGGGAGAAATGTCTCTCTTTGATGATTTGCAGCTGTTGAAGATTTCTAGTAACTAGCTTGACATAGAAATGTGGGGATGGTTCTCAAGAAATATCAGCTTAGAGGGCTGGGGTTGTGGCTCAGTGGTAAAGTGCTCGCCTAGCATGCAGAAGGCACTGGGTTCCATCTTCAGCACCACATAAGTTTAAAATGAAGATATTGTGTCCACCTAAAACTAAGAAATAAACATTTTTTTTTAAAAAAAGAAATATCAGCTTAGGGTTTAATTCTGCTAATTCTGGGTATTCTTAGATGACCCCTAAAGCTCAAGTGTTGAAGAGTTGGTCCCCAATGCAGCAGTGTTCAAAGATGGGGGTCTTTGAGAACAGATTAAATCACAAGGACTCTGACTTCAACAATGCATTCATTCATTTATGGTTCAGAGTTTACTGGGTTTTGAGTGAGAGGCTTTGTTACAAAAGCAAATTCTCCTTTGCTTCCTAGGCACCACGAGGTCAATAGCTTTGGTCTACCACATGCTCCCTCAGTGATGTTCTGCCTCACTATAGGCCTAAAAGCAACAGAATCAGCTAATCATAGAATGAAACCTCTGAAACTATAACCCAAATATAAATATTTTCTCTTTTCTAGTTGTATATCTTAAGTATTTTGTCAGTGACACAAAGCTGATCAACAAACTGAATTCCAATCTTTTCCTTGGACATATTACCACAAATCAGTTTGGATAATCACTTTGGCAGACACTGAGACTGACTGGGGCAGGATAGGTGTTCAATAAAATTTATTGCATATTCAGTTGAATGAATGGAAGCTTTACTGCATCAGTTCCAGCTGTGATTTGCATAGAACAGGGACCAACTCTAGTTATACAAAGCAAATAGAGAAATTCCTGGAAGGGTATCAGGAGTTCATAGAATTAAGGCAGTTATCTGGATTGTGGCAGATTGCAGAATCAAGGCAGTTCCAGGGAGCTGGCACAAATCCACAGGTTCATGAATAATCTGTCCCTAGAATTGCCATTAGCCCCACCTCCAGCATCCCTTCTAATCCAGGATTCAAATTCCTGGGACTTCAATGGTCTAAATTACCTGTTTGAAATAATTAACCCAAAGGAGATAAAAGAAGGGTCTTCAACTCCCAAGATGGGAGGCTGCAATGGAAGACACATACTAAGAATTGTTCCAATAAAGCCTTCACACAATCAGAAAAATTTCAAAAAAGAATATGGTGGTAATAGAAGAGGGGAATTAGATATTGCACTGTGAAGAAAGACAAATGTCATTCACATTGATACTAAAAGGGAGATGGGCTGGGTGGGGGGGGCGGCGGTTACTGGTAAAGGAGGAAATATAAGGGTGTAGTTTCAGAAGAAGAAAAAAGTGACCATCACAGTCCTCATGTAGCTGGCCAGACAGCTACAAGAACCTGGACAATGGGGTACAGAAAATAAGTATTTCAAGGAGTTCCCAGGCTAACATAGGAGCTGAACAAATATTTGTTCATTGAATTCACAACAAAATGGAAACCTAAAACATGCTATTTAGATACAAGGAACTGAGTTTCCTTCTGTTAGCTCAGTGGGGAATGTGTCCCCATAGACAGTGACTCATCCTTAGAACCAGTTGAGACTTCCCATTTACTCTTAGGCCCTTATCAAAGATACTGGGTTATCTTTTGCCTTCTGTGTCAGAAGTATGGGGTCTCCATGAAGTAAGTCTTGGGCTTTCCCAGACTTCAGCTACACTGGAATGACTGCTTGCATGCTCCCAAGAGACATGCTTCTCTTTCTGGGTTTTCAGATAAAGAATCAGCCCTTAACCAGGTGAATGAGAAGTAATACTCTATTTATACATGTTGTGTCAAAATGCATTCTACTGTCATGTAGAATAGAACAATTAAAAAAAAAAAAAAAGAATCAGCCCTTAATTCCTGGCAATTATTCATCTCTTTTTCTATAAGAATCTCTTTTCTAGCCAATCGCAGTGGTGCACAGCCAGTAATCCCAGTGGCTCGGGAGTCTGAGACAGGAGGATCGTGAGTTCAAAGCCAGCCTCAGCAATGGCGAGGTGCTAAGCAACTCGTGAGACCCTGTGTCTAAAGAAAATACAAAAAAGGGCTGGGAATGTGACTCTGCGGTCAAGTGCCCTGAGTTCAATCCACAGACCCCCTCAAAAAAAGAATCTTCTCTGCTACACGCTGCCCAGTCATCTGGCCCAGCTGACGGTGACCTGTGGACTCTCTGACAGAAGAGTCACCTGGCCCTCGAATGCACCATGTCTTGTTCCTCCAGCGTTGACACTATGAAGAAGGTGGTTCAGCAGCTCTGGCTGGAGGCCGGACTCAACCACATGAAGGTTTCCCAGGCAGTTGCTGACTTGAAAAAATTTTGTCTGCAGAATGCTCACCATGATCCCCTACTGACTGGAGTATCTTCATGTACAAGTTCCTTCAGACCCCAGAAAGTCTATTCCTTTTTGTAGTCATCTTTCTGAGGTTTCCCAAACCCACTGCTCAAGAACCAGTGAATATTCAAGAGAGCTTAATTTGAAGCCTGTACAAAAAATTTCCCTGTAACACATGTACCAAAATGCAATCTTCTACTTTTGTCAATCCTTAACATCTACCTCTCTGAATTTTCATGAATTTCTATTTCACAATGGTAATTATTTTATATACACTGGCAGCAACATACAATAAAATATTTATTTATTTTTTAGTACCGGGGATTGAACCCAAGGGCATTCAACCACTGAGCCACATCCCCAGCCCTATTTTGTGTTTTTATTTAGAGACAGGATCTCACTGAGTTGTTTAGTGCCTTGCTTTTGCTGAGGCTGGCTTTGAACTCTCGTTCTCCTGTCTCAGTCTCCCCGGCTGCTAGGATTACAGGCACGTGCCACTACACCTGGCTCAAAATACTTGGTATTAAAAGAAAAAAAAAAACTTTCTTCTTCCTCTTGCAGAGAAGCCACATAACCCAGATATTGAATCCTGGTGTACTATAAATCTGAATTTCAATCTTAGGTCTTTCCCATATTTGCTGGTTGTCTCATCTTGTTGAATATGACCAGAGCCAGTTCATTACTCTGCGAAACACCTGTCCTACAGGAATTTTGAGTGAAAATATACTTAAAGTTCCAGACACATAAAATACTGGATTTCTCATGATACCCAGCCATTAGGTCGTGTCCAAAGGTAGACCTATTAAAAATAATGCTCAAGGGCTGGGGATGTACCTCAGTGATAAATTGGTTGCTTGCATGAGGCCCTGGGTTCAATTCCCAGCATTTAAAACAAAAGAAAAGTTCAAGATACCACCTCCCCTCACTCCAAAAGAATATGTTAGACAGGTGTGGTGGCACCTGTGATCCCAGTGGCTTTGGAGGATGAGGCAGGAGAACTGTGGGTTCAAAGCCAGCCTTAGCAACTTAGTGAGGCCTTAAGAAACTCAGTGAGACTCTATCTCTAAATAAAATACAAAAATATGCTGGGGATGTTGCTCAGTGGCTAAGCACCCCTGGTTTCAATTCCCAGTACCCAAAAAAAAAAAAAAAGAATATGTTAGCTGGAACATGAGGCTGATCAAATTATGTGCATGCAAGGATATGGTATAATGAATCCCAGTATTATGTAAAATTTTACTAATAAAAATAAATAAATAGATTGCAATTTTTTACTTGGGGGAAAAAAAGCAATGTATTTTCTTATCAACAACCCCAGAGTAAATCTGTCAATCAGATGGCTGGCATCATAAGTGTATCTGGTGGGTACAAATAATCAATTTCTAGAAACCCATTATGTTGTCAAAAAGCAACATTTCATTAGGTACTATCAGAGCTTGAATAAAATTTCCCAGTAAAATCTCTCCATTCTGGTCCAACGGTGTCATTCAGTGATGGAGCAATTGCCTAGCTCATGTGAGGCTCTGGGTTTGATCCACAGCACAGGGATCTCCCAAATCCTTTAAAGAAACAAGTGGTTCGGTACACAAAGATGTTTGTTAGATAGAAGGAAGGTCACCACAGTGTAAAGGTAACGTGTAAAGCTTGAAATTACTACAGAGAATTAAATAAATTATAATATAAATTATAATAATTTGTTATAGATTTTTATGTAGCCGTCGTTAAGAGATTCTGCAGAAATATATTTACTCACAAGTGGCTTTCTGAGGTAGTAGCATGCAGTGAGAGTGGTCTGTCAGAGATTCCACCACGGGTATGGTCGGGCCAAAAGCACAGAAGGCAATGGTGCAGCCCATCACCCTCTTCTTCAGATGCTTGCAAAATAGGTGTCAATTTCAGGGGTGGTTCTATGAGCAAATGAATATAATGATAAGAGCTGTATCATTGGTTTTGATGAGTACATGAGCATTGTATCAGATGATGAGAACAGATTTATTTTAAAACAGTCAAGAAAACAACTGGGTTGGATCATACTAAAAGAAGATAATATTGGGCTGGGTACAGTGGCGCCTGGCTGTAATCCCTGCAGCTTGGGAGGCTAAGACAGGAGGATCTCAGATTCAAAGCCAGCCTCAGTAAAATCAAGGTGCTAAGCAACTCAGTGAGACTCTGTCTCTAAAATAAAATACCAAATAGGTCTGGGGATATGGGCTCAGTGGTCAAGTGTCATGAGTTCAATCCCCAGTATCCCCCCACCCAGAAAAAGAGATAATATTATTCTGTCACAAAGTGCCTCCAACTAGAAATGATAACTGAAAGGCTGGGACTGTAGCTCAGTGGTAGAGCACCCGAATCACACATGTGAGGCACTGGGTTTGATCCTCAGTACCACATAAAAATAAATAAAGACATTGTGTCCAACTACAACTAATATATATATATATATATATATATATATATATATATATATATATATATATATATATATACATATATTTGGGGGAAACATTTTTTTCATATAGTTTTTGTTACCTTTTTGATATTATCAGATGACAATGCTGTGGGGTTGATTTTATTTTAAAAAGTTCTGGGCCAGGACAGTGGCACATGCCTAAATTCAGGAGGCTGAGACAAGACTATCACAAGTTGAAGGCTAGCCTTAGCAACTTAATAAAAAGTAAAAAGAAATAATCATTGCATCCTTTTTGCCTTGATATTAGCCTCTTCAAGGACCCCATTTTTTGGTACAGGGGATTGAAATAGGGGCTTTCACATGCTAGGCAAGTGCTCTACTAACGAGCACCATACCCAGCCAATCCCCCTTGATTTTAGACAGGGTCCACCTGAGTTGCCCAAGCTGGCATCAAATTTGCCATCTTCCTGCCTCAGCCTTTTGCGTAGTGGGGATGAGGAGACATGTCCTGCAATGACTGGCTGAGACTAGATTTTTCAAAAAACTTTTTCTCAAGGATATCTCTTAAGAAGATACAGGAACAAAACTGTGTCCAGAAAAACAATTTAAAATGTATATTGAAGGCATGTCTCCCACATGAGCTTTTGGAGGACACACAATATCAAACCATGATACACTGGGTAGAGGATTATAGGCTGGTGGGTTTTCCTTTCAACACTTCAAAATTTCACTCAACTCTCTTTCTCTAGCACATTTTAGGAGAAGTCCACTAAGATTCTTATCTTGGCTCCTGTATGAGTAAGATGATTTCTTTAAATACCATCTCTTTGGCTTTGATTTTCAGCAATTTGAAAGATGGTAGGTGTAGATTTTGGGTATTTGCCTTGTTTGATGTTCTCAGAACTCCCTGTATCTATTACTTCATAAAAGTTTTCTGTCATTATTACTCGAAGTGTTTCCTCAACTCTGTTCTATTTTGCTTCTCCTCCTCCTATTCCAACTGCACGTGTGTTTATCTTTTGCAATTGCCCCGTTGTTCTTAAATTTTCTGTTTCAATTTTTCTTTTCTCTTTGCAATTTTGCCTGAGAAATTTCTTCTGACCTATCTGCAAGTTCACTAATATTCTCCCCAGTCATGTCCAGGGTACTAGTGAGCCCATCAAAGGTGTTAAGCATTCATCTTAGTCATTTTATCTCCAGTCTTTCCTTTTTTTTCTTGTTTACCATTTCCATCATCAGCTTACATTATCTATCTTTTCTTGAATATTCTTGTTCAGCTCTAACCCTCTATAACCCTTAGGATCTCAATCATAGTTGTTTCAAATCCCTGTCTGATAATTCCCACAGCCTCATCATTTGAGGGTCTCATTCGAATGCTTGCTTTATGTCCTTTCTTCTTGCTTTTTAGTATGTATACCTTATAATTATTTTTGCCTTGATATTAGCCTCTTCAAGGACCCCTTATTTTTGACTGAGAGCTAGACAGTGTACTGAATAATAGGAACTGAGGTAAATAGGCCATTTATTTGGTGAGATTTTGTGCTCATCTGTCTAGAAGTTCAGTCATGTTTAGTGTTTTCTGTTGCCAAAGAGGCCAGAAACTTTCAGATTCCTATAATGTGCTTATTTTCATTTCTTGCCAGAAAGAATTTGTGTCTTCAACTCTTTCATCTCTAATTCTCTAAAGTTGTGCGGAGGCTTTTTGGTATAGTGGCACAGTAGAGAGGAAGGAAGGATTCTGTGGTCTATGATTAGATCATGGTGTTGAGTGAGCCTGTATTGCTGGGGTGTGACTTTCACTGGTGTTTCCTACTTTTCCACCACCACTAGCACCTTGCAGGAGATAAGAGCCTGGAGTAGGAGAAACGCCTTCCCCCTTGAGGGACAAGGCTCTGGTGAAATCCTTGTACTTGGAGAGTAGGTTTCTGTTCTGGAGAATGGTGGCTCTTTTCACAATGGACCTCCATGTCCAGGATCACTATTCTCAAGGGACCTAAATGTGGTCTGCCCTCTGGGATTCACCAATCAGGGCTCCTTTCCATTATTGCCACCACCCATCTCAGGCACTGATACCATGCTCCAACTTCATTCCCTTTCTACACAGCCCCCTGACTGCAACTCCTCCTGGAGTCACTTGCTTGGTGGTTGGTGGCAAGGACTCTGGAGCCAGACCTCATAAGTCCAAATCACAGCTCTACAACTGTCCAGCAGGGAGACCTTGGGTAGCACTTAGCACCTGGTCACTCAATTTCCCTATCTGTAAAACAAGGAATTGTGGGTTAATTCATGTAAACCACATAGAACAGTGGTTGTGCCACAAAGTGCCCTGTGTGCTGAAGACAGACCACGATATATGCTGATGTAGAAGGGGAAAAGGTACACTCATACACTGCTGGTGGGACTGCAAATTGGTGCAACCCAATCTGGAAAGCAGTATGGAGATTCCTTAGAAAACTTGGAATAGAACCACCATTTGACCCAGCTATCCCTCTCTTAGGTCTATACCTAAATGACTTAAAATCAGCATATTACAGGGACACAGTCACATCAATGTGTATAGCAGCTCAATTCACAATTGCTAAACTGTGGAAACAGCCTGGATGCCCGTCAATAGATGAATGGATAGAGAAACTGTGGTATATATACCTAATGGAATATTACTCAGCATTAAAAGAGAATAAAATTACGACATGTAATGAATGGAGTTAGAGAATATCATGCTAAATCAAGTAAGCCAATCCCAAAAATCCAAAGGCTGAATGTTCTCTCTGATAAGGAAAAATGGAGGAACTTTGATGGGGCAAAGGGGAGGCAGAGGTGAGGAGGGGGCATGGGGGTAGGAAAGATGGTGGAATGAGATGGACATCATTACCCTAGGTACATGTATGAATGCACATATGGTGTGAACGCTACATCAGGTACAACCATAGAAATGTAAATTTGTGCTGCAGTTGTGTACAATGAATTAAAATGCATGGTGCTGTCATATATATCTAATGAAAAATACAAAACAAAAAGAGAAACCCTAAGGCTAGCATGGTCTGCTCCAAAGCTCAATAGACCTGGTAGTTATGATTCTAGTACCACTGCTAACCTTTTTCCATGACCCAATGCATGTCATCCCTTCTTCTTGTGCTACAACAGAAATTGACATAAAACTTGGTGGTAGACTGTGACCCAAACATCACTTCATTCTCAGTAGAAACACAACTGACCAAGAGAAATCTGAAAAAAAATATTCAACATTACTAATCACTAGAGAAATGCAATTAAAATCATAATGGGATACCCTCTCGCACCTATTAGAATGGTTATTATCAAAAAGACAAAAGAACCAGTGGCACATGCCTTAATCTCAGGAACTCAGGAGGCTGAGGCAGGAGGATTATAAATTCAAGGTAAACCTCAGCAACTCAGTGAGACCTGATCTCAAAATAAAAAGTAAAAAGGTCTCCAGATGGCTATCAGGGTTAAAGTCCCCCTGGGTTCAACCCCCATCATAAATAAAAGAAAAAGAAAGACAAAAGATTTTAAGTACTGGTCAGGATGTGGAGAAACTAGAATTCTTGTACTATGTTTGGGGGAATGTAAATTAGTACAGTCATTATGGAAATTAGTATGGGAAGTTTCTTTAAAACTTAAAAATAGAGCTCAGTTGGGAGAGTGCTTGCCTTGCATGGACAAGGCCCTGGGTTCAATCCCCAGCACCAAAAAAAACAAAAACAAAAAACAAAAAACTACCCTATGGTCCAGCCAATCGGTGCATGAATGGATACAGAAAATGTGGTTTAGAAATATAAGGGGATACTCTTTAGTCTTTAAAAAAAATATAAGGAAATTCTGTCATTTATGACAAATGAATGAGGCCAAAGGACGTTTTATTGGGGGAAATAGCCACGCACAGGGCAACAATCACATGATCTCACCTACATGTGGAATCTATAAAAGTTGAACTCATAGAAACAGAGAGCAGAATGGTGACTGCCAGGGGCCCAGGAGTGGCTGGGCTGTGGAGGGGGAAGATGCTGGTCCCAGGAGAACAAATTACACTTAGATGAGAGGGATGAGTTTAAGGGATCTATTGTGCAATATAATGACTACAGTTAATAATAACATACAACAGAATGAGTACAGTTGATAATGTTATCTACACTAAAAATGACTCAAAGAGTAGATTTTAAGGGTCCTCACCACAAATAAGAATATGAAGTAATGTATATGTTAAAAAGCTTGACTCAGACGTTCTTCAATGTAACATTTTTCAAATTATGTTATATGCCATAAATATGTACAAATTATTATTAGTATTGTTATTATCATCATCATCAGGGATTGAACCTAGGATTGTTTAACCATTGAGTCACATCCCCAGCTCATTTTATTTTTGAGAGAGAATTACATCATAAATCCCACCATGGAAGTGAGTAAACTGGGAAGATATTTAATTGGTAGATTTCTACCTCCTTCCCCAAACTGGAGCTCTGTTACAACAAAAAGGAAGAAGTGGAGCTAGGATAGGCAATGAACACTGTTGACTCCAATTAGCACTGGGCCTGAAAGGGGGATGACCATCACCAAACTTCTCCCCATGCCATCTTCACATAATTTATGGCCTCTGTATTAGCCTGCTTTTTGTTGCTCTAACAAAATACCCGAGAACAGATAATTTATAAGGAGGTAAGTTTTATTTAACTCAGTATCCAAGATTTGGCAGCTCCTGCAAGTGATCTCTGGTGAGGGTGTTCACCAGATTGTGTGTCAGAAAACAGGGAGGGACCAATCTGGCTCTTTTGATAACAACTCCCTCTTACAGGAGCAAATGGGGGCCCATGAGAAGTCCATTACTCCCTTGAGAGGGCATCTTGCAGAGTGACTGAGTTACCTCCCACTAGGCCCACCTCTTTCAGGTTCTACCACCTCATCACTGAGGACCAACCCTCCAGCCTTTGAACCTTTGGGACAAACCACATCATATCATCACAAGCTCCAACAAAGCTACCATCATCAGAGCAGGATGTCCCAGTCTACAACATGTGCGTATGTGGGGGTTGGGGAAGGTTGATCTCACAAGTCACTGGAAGCAGCCAGAGCCCCCATTCCAGAACCTCTGTGATGTCACTTCTGTTGTCACGGCAGTCTGGGTGCCAACCCAGAAGAGTTCGTTGGTGGCTTCAGTCTGTGAGACTTGGTGGTCTAGCCATGGCCTCTTCACAGAGTATCACGCCCCCAAATGAACCTCCGATCGAATCCTCATGGCTGAAACCAAGCCTGTTTCCAGCTTTTAATGCAATGCTTCTTATTACAATAAGTGGCATCTTCTTCGCCTTTCCGTGAGTCTCCCATGGAAGGTGTCAGTGTCTTAGACACAGAAGAGAAAATAGACAAGGACAGTACAGAGGCAGGGAGGGAAGTGGAGAGAGAGGGTCAGCAGGGGAAGGAGGATATAGAGTTAGAGGGAACCCAATGTGAAAGCACAGAGGTCTGGAGTGCCTGACGCATTTAGGGAACTATGAGAGACTGGTAATGCTGGTGACATGGTCTGATGACATGGCTGGAGTCTCCATGGTCTGTCTCTAACCTGGATATTTAGATCAGTCCTTAAGGCGAGTGAGTCCTACCTCAGGTGAACTAGGCCTTGTGGGGAGCTCTGGGTTTCCCCAGACTAGGACTGAGTCTGGCTCTGGTTTCAGGTGCCGGTGGTTGGCTCAGAATGGGCAGTGGGAATTTGCCGTGGTTTCGGGCCTATTCTTTATACTGTCCTTCTGCAGCCTCATTTTCCTCAACGGGTCAGACCCAGGCATTTTGCACAAAGGTAAGGCCTCAGACCCCTGGAGAAGGAGGTGGTATCCCAAGGGCTGATGCCTATATGGGTGATTTCAAACATGCTAACCCCCCTCAACCCCACCCCCCGTCCCCGTGGCCTCAGGAGCCCTTCCCTCCATGTCATCATTACTTGGGCCCTGGCACTTCATTTCCCAAGCCACTGAAGTGCGAAAAAACAGAATCCTGGAGGTGTTCCAGCTGCTTTCGAAGGAAGGACTGGGCAGGCTGGCAAGAGAGGCCAGCAGGCCCTTCCAAACCACGCAGTTCACTCCTCCGCCTTCCCATTTTACACACGACTTCAAGCACTGATCACTATTCCAAAAGGGGAGAGCTCTGTATAGAGCTCTTGTGGCTGGACAGCCCTTTCTCTCTGACTGCCGCCCATCTGAGTGGTCAGCTTGCTCAACAGGGACCGGGATTCCCCTGCCCTCCTCCTCCCCACACTTCTTGTTGCCCAATGATGCTATGGGGCGGCCCCAAGCAGTAGAATGGTGGATGGGCCTCCTGCCACTGCCCAAATCTCTTCCCCTGCCAGGCTCCTTAGAAGAGGACCCCAACATTCAATACATAGCACGAGTGAACAACACGGCCTTTCGCCTGCAGTGGTGCTCGAAGTGTTCTTTCCATCGTCCACCCCGGACCCACCACTGTCCCTTCTGTAATATCTGTGTGGAGGTAAGTACTCCTCCTTCCTGTCCACTCACCAACCCATCCCAGGGCACCTGGCCAGGACCAGGAACCTCACATCATATGTGGTCCAGGGGTGGGTATGAGATCATCTTCCCACACTGCTACAAGTGGCTCTCAGCCACTCTTGGTCACTTATATATGTTATTGCCTCCAGTTCTGCACTTGTCCTGAGACGCTGGCCTTGCTTGCACAGGTGCTGACATGCAAAGGGCACCATCTGTGCTGAGCCTGGTGGAGTCAAGGGGAGGAAAGGCAGTGACTGTCCCACTAGCTTGCTGATACTAGATACCCATAACTTTAGGCCGGCTGCTGCCCTGTTTTGGGTATTGTTGCCTGTCCACCTCTGGGTCCAATTGAGGGTTTCCTGGGTTCCGAGTGCTCTTCTCTCATGTGCACACCTTGCACGGGTTTCCAAGTACAGAAGGCTGGCTGGGCTAGAAATTCTTCTCATCCTTACCCAGTATCTGAAAAAATACAGCTTCACAGCTTTTCTGTATCCTGCTCAAAGTGACACCAGGCAGGTCTTGTCTCTAGAGACCTCACTCATGACAAATGACCTGATGAGCCATGGCGTCCTAACTGTGCTCTATCCATGGACGTGCTGGTTTCACCCTGGAGATGGGAGCTCACGTGCAGGGCCAAGAGCAGGAGGTCTAGGGGCTGGGTTGAGGGGGGGCCTCAAGATTTGGGGGTATTGGGCTAAGCCAAATAGACCCTCAAGGTCTGCCTTCTCTCCCCTAGGACTTTGACCACCACTGCCTGTGGGTAAACAATTGTGTAGGTCAAAGAAATTTCCGCGTATTCGTGCTGCTGCTGGTGTCCCTGTGCCTTTATCTGGTTGTTCTTCTGGCTACCAGTGTGCTTTTTCTCATTCATACAAGACACATGCCCTTGTCGCTGGACTCAGCCATGGCGTATCCACCCAGTCCCAAGGGCCCACACTGGGAAGAGAATGGGTTGTGGGGAGGGACGGACAGCCAAGGGGCAGGACAGCCAAGAGGTGGGGTTAACCGAGGGAGGGCTGATGTTGTGGGCAGTGCTAAAGGGAGAAGCTACTTGGGAGGACCTATGAAGGACAGATTGAAGGCGAGTGGGATCAGGGAGATGGGCGTGGTAGGATGGACTATGGAGTTAAGAATCTAGGGAGGCCAAGAAGTGGGGTAATGAAGGTTGAAAAGGGTCAAGTGGGAGGCCAGCATGGTGGGGTGAGGTTTCTCTTGGGTGTGCTGGATTAATTGTCCAGTCCAGGGAGGAAAAAGTGGGTGGGCGGGGCCAGCCAGGGCGGGGCTAATGAGGGCTGTGGGTCGTTGGGCGGGGCCAGGAGAGAACAGTTTGTCTGTTCTTCTTAGCTTGTGTATGCACAGCATCGCAGTAGCTGTACCCGTCTTGGTACTCCTGCTGCCTGTCATTCTGCTCCTGGTGATACAGGCTGTGTCGGTGAGCAAGGTAAGCGAGTACTGCAATACCAGACGGTGCGGAGGCATCTTGCATCTTTGGGAATCCGGCACTTTCGGCTGATCTTCACTGCCCTTGGTCCTGATGGTGCCTCATGAGTCCTTCCAGACCCACCCCTTAAGATGCAGCTCAGATCTTTCCTCCCCCTGGAGCTCAGTGGCCATTCTTCCTCGTGGGTGCATTGCATGGAGAGCCTGTTATTTGAGGGATGGGTGCATCCTGCGCTTGTGTTGATAAGAACCCTGTGATCAGAATAACACCAGCAGACACCTAGGGAAACGCTTGAGACGGGGGTCGGTCCTGAGTGGTGTAGCAGCCTGCAAGAAACTGAGTTTGGCGAGGCCAGCATTGTAGAGGAGGACGTGCCACTCTTCCTGTCCTAGGTGTGATTTTGCAAAGGTGGAAGACAGGAGGGTGTTGTCTGTGAGAGGCACACCTTTGCAAAAAGGCAGAGAAACCCGAATGTAGGATGTTAAGGAAATGAGGAAGGAACGATTCTAAATCAAACCCAAGGTGCCAGATAATTTATAAGGAGGAGTCAAGATTAAAAAGCCCCTAAAAGTTGAGCGTGAAATTTAGTTTTGATGAAGTGGAAACCTGGGAGCCATGGTGGGATTTAAAAAAAAAAAAAACAACAAAAACTCATTTATTGAGGAATAAATTAAAACTGCAAAATTCACCCTTTTAGTCTAGGATACGGGATTTTGACAACTGGATACTGTCCTGCATTCTCCAGCATGATCAAGTTTAGGCAGTTTCTTTACTCCAGAATATCCTTTCATTCACCTGTTGTTGTCAGTCTCTCTCCCTATGTCCTTCTTTTTTTTCTTTTTTTCCAGGATCACATGTAAATGGAGTCATTGCCTTCTTTTCTCTGGCTTTATTTATTTAGGACAATGTATTTGAGATTCATCCATGTTGTCGCTCATATCAGTATTTTATTTCTTTTATTGCTGTGTAGAAGCGTATGGATGCCCTATAGATTGTTTATACATTCATCAAACGAAGGATTTTTTACATTATGTCTAGTTTTTGCGAGTATTTTTGTTTGTTTTGTTTTGTTTGTTTCATACTAGAAATTGAACCGGGGGGTGTTTAATCACTGAGGCACATCCCTAGCACCCCTCCCATTATGTTTAAATTTTTTTTTTTTTTAATTTTGAGACAGGGTCTCACTAAGTTGCTTAGCGCATCACTAAGTTGCTGAGGCTGACTTTGAACTTGCCATCCTCTTGCTTCAGGCTCCCAAGCCTCTGGGATTATAGGTGTGGGCCACTATGCCTAGCTAGTTTGGGGTAGTTATAAATAAAGCTGCCCCAAACATTGATGCACAGGCATGTGAACATAAGTTTTCATTTTTGTTGAATAAATTCTTAAGGGTGGCATTGCTGAGTCATAAGGTAAAGACGTGTGGAACTTTGTAGGAAATTGCCAAATTTGTCTTCCAAAACAACTGTAAGATTTCTAAATTCTACCAGCAATGTTGGGAATTCCAGTTGCTTCACATCCTCACCAACATTTCACACTTTTTTTTTCAAATATATTTTAGGTATCAGTTGACCTTGTATTTATTTATATGCAGTGCTAAGAATCGAATTCAGTGCCTCACACACACTAGGCAAGCATTGTACCACTGAGCCACAACCCCAGCCCCTCACACTGTCCTTTGTTATTTTGTTTTGTCTTTTAATCAAACCTGTCTTATTAAATGAGTCGTAGTATTTCATTAAGGTTCCAGGTTGTGTTTTCCTAATGAGTAATGATGTTGAGCCTATTTTCATGTCTGTTTGGCCTTCAGTGGGTCTTTGGTAAAATGTTTACTCCTGGCAGGGCACAGTGGCGCACACCTGTAATCCCAGCAGCTTGGGAGGCTGAGACAGGAGGATTCCGAGTTCAAAGCCAGCCTCAGCAAAGCGAGGCACTAAGCAACTCTGTGAGACCCTGTCTCTAATAAAATACAAAAAAAAAAAAAAAGGACTGGGGATGTGGCTCAGTGGTTGACTGTCCCTATATTCAATCCGTGGTACCCACTCCCCCCCAAAAGCGTTTACTCCAATCTTTTGCCCATTTGAAAAAACGGTTGTTTTCTTATTGAGTTTTAAGAGTTTTCTACATCAGATTCAGATCTAGGTTTTGCACATCTCTTCTTGCAATCTGTGACTTGTCATTCCATTTTCTTCATAGCATCTTCCCAAGAGCAGGAGTCCTTAGTGTTGTTTTTCTAGGACTAGGGGTTGAATCCGGGGTGCTCAACCACTGAGTTCTCCCTCAGCATTTTGTGGCTGTTGTACATTCTACATAGAAAATTGTCATCTGTGAAGAACAGTTTCATTACCTTCTTTCCAATCTGTGTATCTTTATTGCTTTTTCTTTTTAGTGTTGAATAGGAATGATAGGGGTGGGCATCTCTGCCCTGGGATTCCTTTAGTATGGCAATCTCTTGACTAAAGGCTCTTTCAGTAAGACTGGTGGGCAGCATCAGTGGGGGAGGGGACGCTGCAGACCCCGAGACAGTGAACAGACAGAGGAGCCTACCTGCTCATCACCTCCCTTCCTTTTAGTCCCCAGCCCACCACTGCCATATCTGGTCCTCCTCCCACCTGAGACTCTGTGCTTGGCCCTTATTCATCAGCCCTGTGGTCTGCCTTTACTTTGAGCTTGACCTTTACTGCTTTGTGTACTGAAGGCCTTCAGCCCAGATTTTCCTGGGCCATGTGATTTTTGACTAGGAAACTATGATGGGGCCTCCCCACTGCCCCTGTCCTCCCAGATAGTGAAATTCAGTTAAGGCATAATTTTAGAAAAAAAAATGAGAGGTGGGGAAATGAAGTGGGAGTGGGGTGGTGACATTGTCTTTGGAGCAATTGAGCAGCACAAGGAAGAGTTTAAAAAGTATCTGAAAAGGGCTGGGGTTGTAGCTCAGTGGCAGAGAACTTGCCTAGCATGTGTGAGGCACTGAGTTTGATCCTCAGCACCCCATACAAATTTAAAAAAATTAATAAGGTCTATCAACAACTAAAAAATATTTTTTTTAAAAAGGGGGGTGTGTGGAAGGATGAGATAAGAGGACAGGTGTGGCCAATGGAGACAGAACAAGGATCTTGCACAGGGAGGCACAGGATGATGTGGAGCCCTGAGAAGGCAGGAGAAAGGAGTGCAGTGTCAGCACTGTCTGCGGAGAGCTGCTCACAAGTGGGTCAAGGGAGGTCACTCTTCCTAGGAGCATAGGAAGGCAGGAGGCCCTGGGTCACTCTTGGGCTCCCCTGCCCTTAGAATCTTGCTCCAGGCCTGGGCTGAGCCCTGGCTAAGCTGACTGACTTAGGAGGAGTCACTGGGAGATGGTCTTGCCCAGTCCTGCTGATTCTGAGCTCCTCTTCCCATCCCCATCTCCCTCCAGGGCAAATCACTCCGGAACAACAACCCCTTCGACCAGGGCTGTGCCAACAACTGGTATTTGACCATTTGTATGCCAGTGGGACCCAAGTGAGTTGGTAAACTGAAGGCTCAAGTGGTGGATCTCTGGGGCTGGTGGGAGTGGGGTGAGATAAAGCTGGGTTTTCTTCTTTGGTCCCTGACCCCAGCTCCCAGGCCCTGTCACCCATTGTCCTTTCCTTTGGGGTTTTCTCCAGGGCACTCTGGGAGCCTCTGGGAACGTCCCTATTCATTGCCCTTCTAGGTTCTTGCCCTAAGAAATGGAGTAGAGGGGAAATGCAGCCTGGATGAGACTCCTGGCTGGGAACCCTGGGCTCTGTGCTTTCCAAGCTGAGGGTGAGGGTGGTCAGGGGGACCAGGCCAAGGTGGGTAGTGACTCCCTGCATTTGGTCTATCACGCCCCAGGTACATGTCTGCAGCTACTTGGATGCAGCAGGCGGAAGGCACGGAGTGGGACCCTGAGCAAGGGGACCCAGTGCACACACGGTTCTCGCCACAATATTCCCGTCAACACCGTCCCACAGAGCTCCCTGGGCCCACATCTCCAACACATGGGCAGGGCCCCCCAGGGAGTGGCGAGGCTGCAGCTTTACAGGAGGTGAGGAATAGTGGGTGTGCATTGGGAGAAGGATGTCTGTGGGTCACACATGTGTTGGGGGAGGCTCCTGAGGTTGGGCTGGCCCTGAAGCTGAAGCACATGGAGCTTAAGGAACGGAAATATGAACCTGAGTGTGCGGGTTCCAGGTTTCAGAGTACTCCCAGGTGTTGCTGAATAGACAAAGAGAAAAGACTGCACCACTAATTTGCTAGTTGGCCTTGGCCAGTCCCTTACCTTTCTAGGCCTCAGTTTCCTCAGTTATTAATGAGGACGGAGACTAGTAATTTATGTTTTAAAGGAGATTCTTTTTTGGGGGGGAGGGGGACAGGGAATTGAACTCAGGGCACTCGACCCCTGAGCCACATCCCCAGCCCTATTTTGTATTTTATTTAGAGACAGGTTCTCACTAAGTTACTTAGTGCCTCAATTTTGCTGAGGCTGGCTTTGAACTTGTGATCCTCCTGCCTCAGCCTCCCAGGCCACTAGAATTATAGTCATGTGCCACTGTGCCTGGCCCTTTATTTTTTTTTTAATGGAAATTTGTACTTGAAATCCCATGTGAAATATATGAAGTGGAGCATTAGGAGTGCAGTAGGGTAGATAACCCATGGTGCCCACCAAGGGCCCTTGCATTACTTGGGGTACCAGCCCTCTCCTTTGTCCTGTCTCCTGGGGCCCAGAGCCATGACTGTGAACTGCAGGGTAGAAGCTAGAAAGAACACCCATGTATTGACTTATGTGTTTAGATTTCCATCAGCCCGATGCCGCAGCATAAAGCCCACAGAGAAGACTTGGCCTCCCATCCACGAACCTCTCACTCACCCATTCACACTGCTGGATACCAGGACATCTGAACTTCATCTTTTGAGCCTCCATGTGGAGGCCTCTCGTAGCTGAGCCCTCAATCACTCCCCTATTGGGAGTGCTAAGACTTCCATTCCTGTTGTACATTTGTAAATAGTTTTTACTTCTTCCTATGGCTGCTCTGTCTGTTTGTTCTAGGTTTAGAGAAGCGGTGTTTCCTGGGGATGTAGGGAGGCTCTGAGGGGTTGGAACAAAGCCCTCTTGGAAGGGAAAGATCCTTGCTCTCTGAGAACCCAAGCTAGGGAGCCAACATTGTCTAGCTCATTGACCTTGAGCAAGACACTTGTCATTTCTCTCATCCTTAAAATGTGGCAACAGTAATAATCACAGTGACTGACCTGGCTGGCTTCCTGGCAAGGGCTGGAGATGAGAGGAGAGAAAACCCCCAGCTAGCACTAGGGATGGAGCAAGCCCTGTCCTGCAGCATCCCTGTCTGACTACAGGGGGTGCCAGCTGCCCAGGAATTTGAAAACCAAGTCTGGCCCAGCCCTCTAGTGGGAGGTGAGCCAGCCTGAGTCAGTCTGGAGCCCCCTCCTGGGCGCCTCCTCCCCAGATGTGGGAGGGTGGGGGCATTCATCCTGCATCTCTCCTGCAACTGTGTCCCACCCTGGTCCCTTCCCCCTGGGGTGCATCAGGTGCTGGTTGTGGTCCTGTCCCTGGGGTAGACTCAGGAATTTTGAGTCTGCAGGCCCCAGAGTGTTGGGCAGGGGGCACATCAAACCGTGTGTCTGTTAGTCTCCAGAGTGTGACCTTGGGACTGGGAATAATATCACCTTCGTAGTAGGTTGTTGGAGGAGGAGGTGAGGTGTTTCATCTAGTGCACAGCAGGCAAGCAATGGATGCAGCTGGAATGATTTATGGTTATTTTCTCCACTAGTTGGGCGACCCAACCATGTCAGAATTTCCAGAGTACTATTGGTGGTTGTGGGGCTCTCTGAATTTGTATCAAGGACCCCATATCATCTTGCCACATGAAGCATCAGGACAGACAAACTATACTGCTTCTTTCCATACTTGTATCTGGGTGAAACCATCTTGTGTGATAAAGGTGGAGGCAAAAGGATGTCACCCAAGGGGTCAGATGCATGTCCCTAGGGTGTGTGTGTGTGTGTGTGTGTGTATGTGTGTGAGAGAGAGAGAGAGAGAGAGAGAGAGAGAGAGAGAGAGAGAGAGAGAGAGTATGCACATGTTTGGTATGAGCTCATCCTCGGGGGTGTGTTCGCCCAGCCCCTTATCCTTTCTGACCAACTTTAGGAGGTGGGTGACCTATGATGCAGGATGTGTCTCCAAGTCTCCAGACCACAAAGTCCCACGACAAGACTGCTCTTCCCTCTTCCTTTCCTCCTCAACCTCTCCTGGGAAGCCCAGACCCAGCCCCACCCGCCTGCCCTGGCTTGAACTCCAACACTTCTCATCCCCTTTCCCTGTCCCAATATCTATCTCCCTGGGCTCAAGTCCTTTTGGGGCTTAAGGCTTTTCTCAAATCTTATTCCTGCTCACTTACTCTGTCTGCGAAGCCCAAGTTCAAGTGCACATGGCAGAGAAAGAGGGGAGGAGTCCCTGTGCCCAGGTTTTAGTGCCTGTGAACCTGTGTGTGCAGTAGGGATGGCTCAACCCTGCTGACCAACAGGGGGAAAGGCCGAGTGGGGAAGCCAGAGGCTCCCAAGCTCATTCCCAAAGGACAGCCCTCCCAATAAACTGGATCTGAGTGAGGGAGGAGAGAGGTGGTCCAGGAGCCTGGGCCAAGGCCTGGATGTGCATCATGGAACTGCCTGGGTGGGGGAGTGCTGGAGGGAGTCCAGCTCCAAGCGGGGCCCAGAAGGCCAGGCCCCAGTCTCTGAGGAGTTCATGCTGCCTCCTCCAGCCCCGCTGGCTGTCCCCCTGCCATCCTGCCTATCCCCCTGCCATCCTGCCTGGTTCAGGTCTGCACTCATTGGCTCCCTGCCTTCAGGTATACAGGGCCTCACTCAGTCTCAGGCAAGGGCCTTTTAAGTCCTAAGCTAGATGTGACACATCTCCTTGACAATCTGGTCCTCAGTTTCCCCACTAGAAAAGAATGTAATTTCCCTCAGACTCTCAAAAGAGAACATGACCTTTCCAAAGGCAAAGACTTCCTGCTCTGGGATGAAGATTTTAGGAGTGTCCGCCCCCTGCCCCCAGCCTAGGATTCCTAGGATTTCCTTAAGAAAGACCCTTGGATCAGGCTCATTGCTTCTTGAGCATTAAGTGGGACATAGAACATTCCTTCCTTTGACGTCCTCCACCATACCCTCTACCCTAAGCCTTGGGATAGTCTTGTGACTCCTTGCCAAGTTGAGAGGACCCAAATGGGCTGCACCCTCTTCCCTTTTTGCCCCCTTCTCATTTCTGCTGAATGTGCCCTTGATTCTCAGACGTGCCCCACCCAATCCTTGGCCCATGGATAAGGCAAGGGGTGTTATAGGGGACCAGTTATGGGGCCCATTGTCCACCTACCCAGGAAACTCTGCCATACCTGGGCCAGAGCCAAGAAATGGCCCCCACGCCTGCAGGGCTACCAGGTGCCCACAAGCTCCTAGAACCTTAATGCCAGATTCGTGGGACCCCAATAGAACTCCAGGAGCCGAATCTGATGCAATTACACAAGAGTCTTTATTGCAGGCTCGCACCTGGACTCTCAACCGTTTACAATGCAGCGGTCCTGAGTAGTGAGTCCCAACCCTTAGTTAGTGAGAATTTATAGGTTTTGGGGGGATACACTATGCATCACAACATCACACAGAAAATCATTTTATACCGCGGGAAAATCAAACAACAATTCTTAACATTGATGAGCACATTCACTGGCCGGAACAAGTTGGGTAAGCGTAGTGGGTGAATTCAAATGGTGGATATATTTGAACTGATTGGTTTAGGCCCGGAAGGGTTGCAAGAGTCTCTATGCCAAACTGCAGGGTTGCCTAATCATGTTATACATCACGGAAACTACTGGGAGGTCACGTAACATTTCAGATATTTTTCCTGTCTCCTGCTGATTGGTGGTTGCTAGGGGGTTGCTATGGGTCCTCACCTAGCTTAACTGAGTCAGGGTCACCTAGCACCACAGATCCCTTTTGTTAAACAACTCAGCAGGGTGGGTATGTGCCTAAGAACCTTCTGTGGGTTTTTCCAAGGACAAGAGTCATGCCCCCTCCCTCTGGACAGGCCTTGAGGTAGAAGCTGATTTCTCAAAAATGGAGTCACATCAGTTTCTCAGAACCTGCGATGGAGAGCCTAGCATCTCCAGACCTTTCCTCATGGGCCTCTTGGGAAGTCAGGGCATATAGGATGAGACTCAACCTAGTCACCCAGCTCTGCCGCCAACTAATGTGCCACAGGAGAATCTGTCTTACCTTTGCTAAAACTTGGAGTCCTCAAGGTAATCATAGATATCACACTGAGGGTCACAGACTCTTAAGTCTTTAGGGAGGGTAGGGACTCAGGGATACCTCATCCAGCTGTCTGCCACCCCCAGTTTTGCAGATGGGGCTCTTAGGTCCTGCAGAGGGAAGAGTTTGCCCAAGATAACCTGGTGGCATCAGCCTGATGGCTTTCTCTGGTTCCCAGGGTACCACTCTCATTCCTGCTTCCAGGGCCATTCCAGCAGGGGAAGGGCTTGGACAGTGACCACAGGGCCCCACTCTCTAGGCAAACTTAGAGCTGGCAGTGAAGTTCAGCACAGGGCTGTCTACTGAAAAGGCGGCCAGTTTGAACCCCTCTCCAACCCTGCACTGTGCCCATAGTGCTCCTGCTGCCTCTGGCTCAGCCCTGTCCTGCTCTGCCCTGAGGGCCCCACCCAAGAAGGCCTGCAAGTGGCTGAGGGTGAGGCAAGGCTAGGACCCCTGGGGCAGAGGAGCTGGTTGTCGGAGGAAGTGGGGGTGTCCTGCCCCTTTTACACACTTTAGAATTCCTTTGTTCTCATGCCTTCAAATCCTCACAACCTGCTTACTTGACCTAAAAGATGGAGTGATCCAAGGGCCAGAAGGAAGTGGATCAGGGGTCCTGGCAAGAAGGGAGCAGTCTAGGAGGCATTCATTAACAGCCCCTACAACTCCCTGCAGCGAGGAATAATCCCTGGAGGCTGGTAACCTTGGCAACAGGTGGAAAAGGGGAAGTGCTCTAGAGGTATTAACATTTTATTACTTTTCCTTTCAAACCAGCCTCCATCTTTCTGATCTGACCCATTATTTATTACTTGCACTGTCCTTTTGTCCCCACCAACAACACTTTCTGAATATGTGTCCTATGAAGACAATGAAATTTGATTCCACGTGTACAGACCACTGATTACTTCAATTTTCCTTACTTCCAATCACCTCTCCCCGTACCTTCGACCTCCCTGCTTCGTTATCATAAATATCCCTAAACCTTATGGGGGAGAGATCTGAGACTTGATCTGTCTTCTGGCTTGGCTGCCTCCTAAATAAACCTTTTCTCGTTTGCAAAACTGGTCATTTTGAGATAGTAATTTGGGAAGACAGAGAGACATACTAAGTGTCAAAAGCAGCGCCATAAACCGCTAAATGTGAAAGGCTCCCTCCAACACTTGCAACTTTGAGGGCAATGTGCAAAGGAGGGTGTAAAATTGTGTAGCTCTACCCTGCCTCCACCTCTAGACCAGCCCCTAGCTATCCTCCCTCTGCAAATACTAACACCCCATACCAACAGGTTGCTGTCTGTCTCTCTGGAGATAGCCTGCTTTTCCCCAAAGGGGTCTCTCTCTTAAGATAAGCCCCCATTCTTCCTTGAATATGTATCGACTTCACAAATAAACCTCTGTCTCTGCCTTTGACTGGTGCATGGTAAAATTCTTTTCTGTCATGTCTGCAAGAACCCTGCTGGCCTTGAGTCAAGTTCTCCCTTTCTCTGGAAACTTCTCAGACCATTCTTCAGAGAAATATCTTCTCCTGTGACAGGTTCAGTGATTGGCATGCCATCTATGGGAGGCGGGTGGCCAGGACCATGCCTAATTCAGTAACTGACTGTCATGGAGAAGAGATCTCTTCCAAGAAGGGCAGCAAAGAATTTCAGCATGAGTCTGGCAAAGGCAGAGACAAAGGTTTATTTAGAAAGTAGATACACATTTAAGGGAGAATGCCATCTGTCTCAAGAGTGAGAAGCCCCTCCTTGAGTTGGAGGTCCAACATATGTAGAAGGGCCATTGTCAGGGACAGGACTGAGGTGGAGACAGGGTGGAGCTGCACAATTGTAAGCTCAGTTTTCCCTGAGTTTATGTATTTCCCTTATTTTACAAGGACATGAGCCAAGAGCCTGTCAAGATTTTAACACAGTGACTCCCACTGCTTCCCTTCCTCAAGCTTGTCTCTTTTGTCTAAAGAAAACACATAGACCAAGCTAGAATTTCATAGGACCAAGCAAATGGGGAAAGGGCCGAGAAAGGAGTGCAGGTTTGGGGTTTGGGGAGGGAATACTGAGAAGATAGCTCTGGCTGTCTCCCTATTCATTCGTACCTACTCCCTTTCTTGCAGTTTTGGAGAGAATACAGGTATGGGGGGAAGGCTGCAAAAGGGGTGGGGGGAGGCTTTCTTTTTGCCCCAGTGGTATCTGAAGAGCCAAAGTGGGCAGCAGGACAGAAGCTGACTCTCTTGCCTAGCTGACTCACAGTTTTTATTATTTGATTGCTTGTTTTCTTTTGGCTGACTATACCTACCCTCACTTTTGCCTAAACACACACACTGGCTCATTAATTTAGAGGCATATGCTGAATACCCACCAGTGACAAGAGAAAGATGTGACCCCGTGCTCATTGTTCACAGACCTAGAAAGGGAGATGGACACTTAAAGAGTTAGTAAAAAAGATGAAAAGTGTCAAAACAAGTAGGACTGTCTGTGAATGTATTAATCATACCTTTATATTCTGCTTTTTGTTGTTATTGTTGTAGTTTTTAAATAAGGGACTGCTTCTTTGGGGTTATCCATTTCCTAAAGACAGTAAAAAACTGCCTAAGGCACACCTCTTATATGCATACCAACCACTGGGGGTGGGGGCTATACTTCTAACCTCTTCTTTTAGCAAGCTCTTAATGTTCCCTTTACCTAATTGCCCCAGGGCCAGGTACCAGATTGCAAGAGACATTCCTAAATGCTGCAGCCTATTGGAGTTAGCCAAACCAAACAATTCAAAACTTATGCTCCTTTACCCAGTCCTTCCCTTAAAAACCACAATAAAGGCTCTGACCTTGTTTTCTGACTGTCCTGGTATTTCCCTGTGTGCTCCCCATTCACAGCCTGCAGTGCCTTCTGTTTGTAGGGATCAGTAGTATAAGTCCCTTCTTGCTTCATGACAGTACTTTCTTTGTCTATGTGACTTAACACACATTTCAAACAATCCTGGGATTGGGTATGATGGTGCATACCAGTAATCCCAGCAGTTCAGTAGGCTGAGACAGGAAGATAACAAGTTCAAAGCCACCTCAGCAATTTAGCAAGGCCCTGTCTCAAAATGAAAAATAAAAAAAAGGCTGGGGATGTATGATATACTCAATGATTAAGTGCCCTTGGGCTCAATCCATGGTGTCCAAACAACCAAGGAAAAAAAAAAAAGCAACCACCACCATTTCTGGTTACACTTAAAACAGTGAATACCTATATCTCCCCTACTATTTTGTTTAGTATAAACAAACATAACTAGATAAGAGTTTGTTCCCCACATGGGTTCTGTTTCATCATTCTCAGAGCAAAGAGTCTACTTATTTGTTTATGAACTACATTAGTATTCCTGGGATGCTAAAATAAAAAATAACAAATTTATTCCTCACAGTTCTGGGGACTGGAAAATGTAAGGTCATGGTACCAGCTTTCCTGATTCATAAATAACTTCCTGCTGTGTCCTCACTTACTGAAAGGGGCAGATAAGCGTCCTTGGCTTATTTTGAAGAACACTATCCCATTTTTAAAGATAGTAATCTCTGGCAATAGGCATGCACTGTATACAGGAATATAGGTCTCTGCCCTCATGACTTCATCATCTCCCATAGGTCCCACTTCCTGATGCCATCCACTTGGAGGCTTAGAAATTCAACATATGAATTTGGGGGTTGGAAGTAGGAATACAAACATTCAGACCATAGCAAGAATTTTTGTTTAAGAAACTGGGTGGGGGCCTGGGGCTGAAGCTCAGTGGTAGAGCGCTTGCCTCACCCGTGTGAGGCACTGGATTTGATCCTCAGCACCACATTAAAAAATAAATTCATAAAAAAAATATTGTCTCCATCAACAACTAAAAAAAAAAGAAAGAAAGAAAGAGGGGCTGTGGATGTGGCTCAAGTGGTAGCGTGCTCACCTGGCATCCTCGGTGCCCTGGGTTCGATCCTCAGCACCACATACAAATTAAAGATGTTGTGTCCGCTCAAAAAAAAAAACTATAAAATAAATATCAAAAAATTCTCTCTCTCTCTCTCTCTCTCTCTCTCTCTCTCTCTCTCTCTCTTTAAAAAAAGAAAGAAAGAAACTGGGTTGGATTTGGAGGCGGTTGCTGGGGAATTTTGAGGAATTAGGAATATCCTATATGTAATGAATTCTTAGTAAGTTTCAAACAAAAACCAGGTAGTCTGACAACTTCTGAATATCAAAGAAAACTATCCATTTCTAGAACTTCAATTGCCAGGCTCCTCTGTGTTTGCAAAGTATCTTTATAGCTAATCTGTCATTACTCACATTACTGATAATAGTTGAGAGATGCTATAAGACTCACTTGGCTTGAAATACCTTGGCCAATAACCTGGGTTTCCTCCTACTCTATTTGGTATAAATTGCCTAGTTATAGCCTCTATCAAAGGGTAATTTAAGTTATCTGGCAGGGGAGAAATGTCTCTCTTTGATGATTTGCAGCTGTTGAAGATTTCTAGTAACTAGCTTGACATAGAAATGTGGGGATGTTTCTCAAGAAATATCAGCTTAGAGGGCTGGGGTTGTGGCTCAGTGGTAAAGTGCTCGCCTAGCATGCAGAAGGCACTGGGTTCCATCTTCAGCACCACATAAGTGTAAAATGAAGATATTGTGTCCACCTAAAACTAAGAAATAAACATTTTTTTAAAAAAAGAAATATCAGCTTAGGGTTTAATTCTGCTAATTCTGGGTATTCTTAGATGACCCCTAAAGCTCAAGTGTTGAAGAGTTGGTCCCCAATGCAGCAGTGTTCAAAGATGGGGGTCTTTGAGAACAGATTAAATCACAAGAACTCTGACTTCAACAATGCATTCATTCATTTATGGTTCAGAGTTTACTGGGTTTTGAGTGAGAGGCTTTGTTATAAAAGCAAATTCTCCTTTGCTTCCTAGGCACCACGAGGTCAATAGCTTTGGTCTACCACATGCTCCCTCATTGATGTTCTGCCTCACTATAGGCCTAAAAGCAACAGAATCAGCTAATCATAGAATGAAACCTCTGAAACTATAACCCAAATATAAATATTTTCTCTTTTCTAGTTGTATATCTTAAGTATTTTGTCAGTGACATAAAGCTGATCAACAAACTGAATTCCAATCTTTTCCTTGGACATATTACCACAAATCAGTTTGGATAATCACTTTGGCAGACACTGAGACTGACTGGGGCAGGATAGGTGTTCAATAAAATTTATTGCATATTCAGTTGAATGAATGGAAGCTTTACTGCATCAGTTCCAGCTGTGATTTGCATAGAACAGGGACCAACTCTAGTTATACAAAGCAAATAGAGAAATTCCTGGAAGGGTATCAGGAGTTCATAGAATTAAGGCAGTTATCTGGATTGTGGCAGATTGCAGAATCAAGGCAGTTCCAGGGAGCTGGCACAAATCCACAGGTTCATGAATAATCTGTCCCTAGAATTGCCATTAGCCCCACCTCCAGCATCCCTTCTGATCCAGGATTCAAATTCCTGGGACTTCAATGGTCTAAGAAACCTGTTTGAAATAATTAACCCAAAGGAGATAAAAGAAGGGTCTTCAACTCCCAAGATGGGAGGCTGCAATGGAAGACACATACTAAGAATTGTTCCAATAAAGCCTTCACACAATAAGAAACATTTCAAAAAAGAATATGGTGGTAATAGAAGAGGGGAATTAGATATTGCACTGTGAAGAAAGACAAATGTCATTCACATTGATACTAAAAGAGAGATGGGCTGGGTGGGGGGGGGCGGCGGTTACTGGTAAAGGAGGAAATATAAGGGTGTAGTTTCAGAAGAAGAAAAAAGTGACCATCACAGTCCTCATGTAGCTGGCCAGACAGCTACAAGAACCTGGACAATGGGGTACAGAAAATAAGTATTTCATGGAGTTCCCAGGCTAACATAGGAGCTGAACAAATATTTGTTCATTGAATTCACAACAAAATGGAAACCTAAAACATGCTATTTAGATACAAGGAACTGAGTTTCCTTCTGTTAGCTCAGTGGGGAATGTGTCCCCATAGACAGTGACTCATCCTTAGAACCAGTTGAGACTTCCCATTTACTCTTAGGCCCTTATCAAAGATACTGGGTTATCTTTTGCCTTCTGTGTCAGAAGTATGGGGTCTCCATGAAGTTAGTCTTGGGCTTTCCCAGACTTCAGCTACACTGGAATGACTGCTTGCATGCTCCCAAAAGACATGCTTCTCTTTCTGGGTTTTCAGATAAAGAATCAGCCCTTAACCAGGTGAATGAGAAGTAATACTCTATTTATGCATGTTGTGTCAAAATGCATTCTACTGTCATGTAGAATAGAACAATTAAAAAAAAAGAATCAGCCCTTAATTCCTGGCAATTATTTATCTCTTTTTCTATAAGAATCTCTTTTCTAGCCAATCGCAGTGGTGCACAGCCAGTAATCCCAGTGGCTCGGGAGTCTGAGACAGGAGGATTGAGTTCAAAGCCAGCCTCAGCAATGGCGAGGTGCTAAGCAACTCGTGAGACCCTGTGTCTAAAGAAAATACAAAAAAGGGCTGGGAATGTGACTCTGCGGTCAAGTGCCCTGAGTTCAATCCACAGACCCCCTCAAAAAAAGAATCTTCTCTGCTACACGCTGCCCAGTCATCTGGCCCAGCTGACGGTGACCTGTGGACTCTCTGACAGAAGAGTCACCTGGCCCTCGAATGCACCATGTCTTGTTCCTCCAGCGTTGACACTATGAAGAAGGTGGTTCAGCAGCTCTGGCTGGAGGCCGGACTCAACCACATGAAGGTTTCCCAGGCAGTTGCTGACTTGAAAAAATTTTGTCTGCAGAATGCTCACCATGATCCCCTACTGACTGGAGTATCTTCATGTACAAGTTCCTTCAGACCCCAGAAAGTCTATTCCTTTTTGTAGTCATCTTTCTGAGGTTTCCCAAACCCACTGCTCAAGAACCAGTGAATATTCAAGAGAGCTTAATTTGAAGCCTGTACAAAAAATTTCCCTGTAACACATGTACCAAAATACAATCTTCTACTTTTGTCAATCCTTAACATCTACCTCTCTGAATTTTCATGAATTTCTATTTCACAATGGTAATTATTTTATATACACTGGCAGCAACATACAATAAAATATTTATTTATTTTTTAGTACCGGGGATTGAACCCAAGGGCATTCAACCACTGAGCCACATCCCCAGCCCTATTTTGTGTTTTTATTTAGAGACAGGATCTCACTGAGTTGTTTAGTGCCTTGCTTTTGCTGAGGCTGGCTTTGAACTCTCGTTCTCCTGTCTCAGTCTCCCCGGCTGCTAGGATTACAGGCACGTGCCACTACACCTGGCTCAAAATACTTGGTATTAAAAGAAAAAAAAAAACTTTCTTCTTCCTCTTGCAGAGAAGCCACATAACCCAGATATTGAATCCTGGTGTACTATAAATCTGAATTTCAATCTTAGGTCTTTCCCATATTTGCTGGTTGTCTCATCTTGTTGAATATGACCAGAGCCAGTTCATTACTCTGCGAAACTCCTGTCCTACAGGAATTTTGAGTGAAAATATACTTAAAGTTCCAGACACATAAAATACTGGATTTCTCATGATACCCAGCCATTAGGTCGTGTCCAAAAGATAGACCTATTAAAAATAATGCTCAAGGGCTGGGGATGTACCTCAGTGATAAATTGGTTGCTTGCATGAGGCCCTGGGTTCAATTCCCAGCATTTAAAACAAAAGAAAAGTTCAAGATACCATCTCCCCTCACCCCAAAAGAATATGTTAGACAGGTGTGGTGGCACAGTGATCCCAGTGGCTTTGGAGGATGAGGCAGGAGAACTGTGGGTTCAAAGCCAGCCTTAGCAACTTAGTGAGGCCTTAAGAAACTCAGTGAGACTCTATCTCTAAATAAAATACAAAAACATGCTGGGGATGTTGCTCAGTGGCTAAGCACCCCTGGGTTCAATTCCCAGTACCAAAAAAAAAAAAAAAAAAGAATATGTTAGCTGGAACATGAGACTGATCAAATTATGTGCATGCAAGGATATGGTATAATGAATCCCAGTATTATGTAAAATTTTACTAATAAAAATAAATAAATAGATTGCAATTTTTTACTTGGGGGAAAAAAAGCAATGTATTTTCTTATCAACAACCCCAGAGTAAATCTGTAAATCAGATGGCTGGCATCATAAGTGTATCTGGTGGGTACAAATAATCATTTTCTAGAAACCCATTATTTTGTCAAAAAGCAACATTTCATTAGGTACTATCAGAGCTTGAATAAAATTTCCCAGTAAAATCTCTCCATTCTGGTCCAACGGTGTCATTCAGTGATGGAGCAATTGCCTAGCTCATGTGAGGCTCTGGGTTTGATCCACAGCACAGGGATCTCCCAAATCCTTTAAAGAAACAAGTGGTTCGGTACACAAAGATGTTTGTTAGATAGAAGGAAGGTCACCACAGTGTAAAGGTAACGTGTAAAGCTTGAAATTACTACAGAGAATTAAATAAATTATAATATAAATTAATAATTTTTTATAGATTTTTATGTAGCCGTCGTTTAGAGATTCTGCAGAAATATATTTACTCACAAGTGGCTTTCTGAGGTAGTAGCTTGCAGTGAGAGTGGTCTGTCAGAGATTCCACCACGGGTATGGTCAGGCCAAAAGCACAGAAGGCAATGGTGCAGCCCATCACCCTCTTCTTCAGATGCTTGCAAAATAGGTGCCAATTTCAGGGGTGGTTCTATGAGCAAATGAATATAATGATAAGAGCTGTATCATTGGTTTTGATGAGTACATGAGCATTGTATCAGATGATGAGAACAGATTTATTTTAAAACAGTCAAGAAAACAACTGGGTTGGATCATACTAAAAGAAGATAATATTGGGCTGGGTACAGTGGCGCCTGGCTGTAATCCCTGCAGCTTTTGAGGCTAAGACAGGAGGATCTCAGATTCAAAGCCAGCCTCAGTAAAATCAAGGTGCTAAGCAACTCAGTGAGACCCTGTCTCTAAAATAAAATACCAAATAGGTCTGGGGATATGGGCTCAGTGGTCAAGTGTCATGAGTTCAATCCCCAGTACCCCCCCCCCAGAAAAAGAGATAATATTATTCTGTCACAAAGTGCCTCCAACTAGAAATGATAACTGAAAGGCTGGGACTGTAGCTCAGTGGTAGAGCACCCAAATCACACATGTGAGGCACTGGGTTTGATCCTCAGTACCACATAAAAATAAATAAAGACATTGTGTCCAACTACAACTAAATATATATATACATACATATATTTGGGGGAAACATTTTTTTCATATAGTTTTTGTTACCTTTTTGATATTATCAGATGACAATGCTGTGGGGTTGATTTTATTTTAAAAAGTTCTGGGCCAGGACAGTGGCACATGCCTAAATTCAGGAAGCTGAGACAAGACTATCACAAGTTGAAGGCTAGCCTTAGCAACTTAATAAAAAGTAAAAAGAAATGATCATTGCATCCTTTTTGCCTTGATATTAGCCTCTTCAAGGACCCCATTTTTTGGTACAGGGGATTGAAATAGGGGCTTTCACATGCTAGGCAAATGCTCTACTAACGAGCACCATACCCAGCCAATCCCCCTTGATTTTAGACAGGGTCCACCTGAGTTGCCCAAGCTGGCATCAAATTTGCCATCTTCCTGCCTCAGCCTTTTGTGTAGTGGGGATGAGGAGACATGTCCTGCAATGACTGGCTGAGACTAGATTTTTCAAAAAACTTTTTCTCAAGGATATCTCTTAAGAAGATACAGGAACAAAACTGTGTCCAGAAAAACAATTTAAAATGTATATTGAAGGCATGTCTCCCACATGAGCTTTTGGAGGACACACAATATCAAACCATGATACACTGGGTAGAGGATTATAGGCTGGTGGGTTTTCCTTTCAACACTTCAAAATTTCACTCAACTCTCTTTCTCTAGCACATTTTAGGAGAAGTCCACTAAGATTCTTATCTTGGCTCCTGTATGAGTAAGATGATTTCTTTAAATACCATCTCTTTGGCTTTGATTTTCAGCAATTTGAAAGATGGTAGGTGTAGATTTTGGGTATTTGCCTTGTTTGATGTTCTCAGAACTCCCTGTATCTATTACTTCATAAAAGTTTTCTGTCATTATTACTCGAAGTCTTTCCTCAACTCTGTTCTATTTTGCTTCTCCTCCTCCTATTCCAACTGCACGTGTGTTTATCTTTTGCAATTGCCCCGTTGTTCTTAAATTTTCTGTTTCAATTTTTCTTTTCTCTTTGCAATTTTGCCTGAGAAATTTCTTCTGACCTATCTGCAAGTTCACTAATATTCTCCCCAGTCATGTCCAGGGTACTAGTGAGCCCATCAAAGGTGCTAAGCATTCATCTTAGTCATTTTATCTCCAGTCTTTCCTTTTTTTTCTTGTTTACCATTTCCATCATCAGCTTACATTATCTATCTTTTCTTGAATATTCTTGTTCAGCTCTAACCCTCTATAACCCTTAGGATCTCAATCATAGTTGTTTCAAATCCCTGTCTGATAATTCCCACAGCCTCATCATTTGAGGGTCTCATTCGAATGCTTGCTTTATGTCCTTTCTTCTTGCTTTTTAGTATGTATACCTTATAATTATTTTTGACTGAAAGCTAGACAGTGTACTGAATAATAGGAACTGAGGTAAATAGGCCATTTATTTGGTGAGATTTTGTGCTCATCTGTCTAGAAGTTCAGTCATGTTTAGTGTTTTCTGTTGCCAAAGAGGCCAGAAACATTCAGATTCCTATAATGTGCTTATTTTCATTTCTTGCCCAGAAAGAATTTGTGTCTTCAACTCTTTCATCTCTAATTCTCTAAAGTTGTGCGGAGGCTTTTTGGTATAGTGGCACAGTAGAGAGGAAGGAAGGATTCTGTGGTCTATGATTAGATCATGGTGTTGAGTGAGCCTGTATTGCTGGGGTGTGACTTTCACTGGTGTTTCCTACTTTTCCACCACCACTAGCACCTTGCAGGAGATAAGAGCCTGGAGTAGGAGAAACGCCTTCCCCCTTGAGGGACAAGGCTCTGGTGAAATCCTTGTACTTGGAGAGTAGGTTTCTGTTCTGGAGAATGGTTGCTCTTTTCACAATGGTTACCTCCATGTCCAGGATCACTATTCTCAAGGGACCTAAATGTGGTCTGCCCTCTGGGATTCACCAATCAGGGCTCCTTTCCATTATTGGCAGCACCCAACTCAGGCACTGATCCCATGCTCCAACTTCATTCCCTTTCTACTCAGCCCCCTGACTGCAACTCCTCCTGGAGTCACTTGCTTGGTGGTTGGTGGCAAGGACTCTGGAGCCAGACCTCATAAGTCCAAATCACAGCTCTACAACTGTCCAGCAGGGAGACCTTGGGTAGCACTTAGCACCTGGTCACTCAATTTCCCTATCTGTAAAACAAGGAATTGTGGGTTAATTCATGTAAACCACATAGAACAGTGGTTGTGCCACAAAGTGCCCTGTGTGCTGAAGACAGACCACGATATATGCTGATGTAGAAGGGGAAAAGGTACACTCATACACTGCTGGTGGGACTGCAAATTGGTGCAACCCAATCTGGAAAGCAGTATGGAGATTCCTTAGAAAACTTGGAATAGAACCACCATTTGACCCAGCTATCCCTCTCTTAGGTCTATACCTAAATGACTTAAAATCAGCATATTACAGGGACACAGTCACATCAATGTTTATAGCAGCTCAATTCACAATTGCTAAACTGTGGAAACAGCCTGGATGCCCGTCAATAGATGAATGGATAGAGAAACTGTGGTATATATACCTAATGGAATATTACTCAGCATTAAAAGAGAATAAAATTACGACATGTAATGAATGGAGTTAGAGAATATCATGCTAACTCAAGTAAGCCAATCCCAAAAATCCAAAGGCTGAATGTTCTCTCTGATAAGGAAAAATGGAGGAACTTTAATGGGGCAAAGGGGAGGCAGAGGTGAGGAGGGGGCATGTGGGTAGGAAAGATGGTGGAATGAGATGGACATCATTACCCTAGGTACATGTATGAATGCACATATGGTGTGAACGCTACATCAGGTACAACCTTGGAAATGTAAATTTGTGCTGCAGTTGTGTACAATGAATTAAAATGCATGGTGCTGTCATATATATCTAATGAAAAATACAAAACAAAAAGAGAAACCCTAAGGCTAGCATGGTCTGCTCCAAAGCTCAATAGACCTGGTAGTTATGATTCTAGTACCACTGCTAACCTTTTTCCATGACCCAATGCATGTCATCCCTTCTTCTTGTGCTACAACAGAAATTGACATAAAACTTGGTGGTAGACTGTGACCCAAACATCACTTCATTCTCAGTAGAAACACAACTGACCAAGAGAAATCTGAAAAAAAATATTCAACATTACTAATCACTAGAGAAATGCAATTAAAATCATAATGGGATACCCTCTCGCACCTATTAGAATGGTTATTATCAAAAAGACAAAAGAACCAGTGGCACATGCCTTAATCTCAGGAACTCAGGAGGCTGAGGCAGGAGGATTATAAATTCAAGGTAAACCTCAGCAACTCAGTGAGACCTGATCTCAAAATAAAAAGTAAAAAGGTCTCCAGATGGCTATCAGGGTTAAAGTCCCCCTGGGTTCAACCCCCATCATAAATAAAAGAAAAAGAAAGACAAAAGATTTTAAGTACTGCTCAGGATGTGGAGAAACTAGAATTCTTGTACTATGTTTGGGGGAATGTAAATTAATACAGTCATTATGGAAATTAGTATGGGAAGTTTCTTTAAAACTTAAAAATAGAGCTCAGTTTGGAGAGTGCTTGCCTTGCATGGACAAGGCCCTGGGTTCAATCCCCAGCACCAAAAAAAACAAAAACAAAAAACAAAAAACTACCCTATGGTCCAGCCAATCGGTGCATGAATGGATACAGAAAATGTGGTTTAGAAATATAAGGGGATACTCTTTAGTCTTTAAAAAAAATATAAGGAAATTCTGTCATTAATGACAAATGAATGAGGCCAAAGGACGTTTTATTGGGGGAAATAGCCACGCACAGGGCAACAATCACATGATCTCACCTACATGTGGAATCTATAAAAGTTGAACTCATAGAAACAGAGAGCAGAATGGTGACTGCCAGGGGCCCAGGAGTGGCTGGGCTGTGGAGGGGGAAGATGCTGGTCCCAGAAGAACAAATTACACTTAGATGAGAGGGATGAGTTTAAGGGATCTATTGTGCAATATAATGACTACAGTTAATAATAACATACAACAGAATGAGTACAGTTGATAATGTTATCTACACTAAAAATGACTCAAAGAGTAGATTTTAAGGGTCCTCACCACAAATAAGAATATGAAGTAATGTATATGTTAAAAAGCTTGACTCAGACATTCTTCAATGTAATATTTTTCAAATTATGTTATATGCCATAAATATGTACAAATTATTATTATTATTGTTATTATCATCATCATCAGGGATTGAACCTAGGATTGTTTAACCATTGAGTCACATCCCCAGCTCATTTTATTTTTGAGAGAGAATTACATCATAAATCCCACCATGGAAGTGAGTAAACTGGGAAGATATTTAATTGGTAGATTTCTACCTCCTTCCCCAAACTGGAGCTCTGTTACAACAAAAAGGAAGAAGTGGAGCTAGGATGAGCAATGAGCACTGTTGACTCCAATTAGCACTGGGCCTGAAAGGGGGATGACCATCACCAAACTTCTCCCCATGCCATCTTCACATAATTTATGGCCTCTGTATTAGCCTGCTTTCTGTTGCTCTAACAAAATACCCGAGAACAGATAATTTATAAGGAGGTAAGTTTTATTTAACTCAGTATCCAAGATTTGGCAGCTCCTGCAAGTGATCTCTGGTGAGGGTGTTCACCAGATTGTGTGTCAGAAAACAGGGAGGGACCAATCTGGCTCTTTTGATAACAACTCCCTCTTACAGGAGCAAATGGGGGCCCATGAGAAGTCCATTACTCCCTTGAGAGGGCATCTTGCAGAGTGACTGAGTTACCTCCCACTAGGCCCACCTCTTTCAGGTTCTACCACCTCATCACTGAGGACCAACCCTCCAGCCTTTGAACCTTTGGGACAAACCACATCATATCATCACAAGCTCCAACAAAGCTACCATCATCAGAGCAGGATGTCCCAGTCTACAACATGTGCGTATGTGGGGGTTGGGGAAGGTTGATCTCACAAGTCACTGGAAGCAGCCAGAGCCCCCATTCCAGAACCTCTGTGATGTCACTACTGTTGTCATGGCAGTCTGGGTGCCAACCCAGAAGAGTTCGTTGGTGGCTTCAGTCTGTGAGACTTGGTGGTGTAGCCATGGCCTCGTCACAGAGTATCACACCCCCAAATGAACCTCCGATCGAATCCTCATGGCTGAAACCAAGCCTGTTTCCAGCTTTTAATGCAATGCTTCTTATTACAATAAGTGGCATCTTCTTCGCCTTTCCGTGAGTCTCCCATGGAAGGTGTCAGTGTCTTAGACACAGAAGAGAAAATAGACAAGGACTGTACAGAGGCAGGGAGGGAAGTGGAGAGAGAGGGTCAGCAGGGGAAGGAGGATATAGAGTTAGAGGGAACCCAATGTGAAAGCACAGAGGTCTGGAGTGCCTGACGCATTTAGGGAACTATGAGAGACTGGTAATGCTGGTGACATTTTGTGGAGTCTCCATGGTCTGTCTCTAACCTGGATATTTAGATCAGTCCTTAAGGCGAGTGAGTCCTACCTCAGGTGAACTAGGCCTTGTGGGGAACTCTGGGTTTCCCCAGACTAGGACTGAGTCTGGCTCTGGTTTCAGGTGCCGGTGGTTGGCTCAGAATGGGCAGTGGGAATTTGCCGTGGTTTCGGGCCTATTCTTTATACTGTCCTTCTGCAGCCTCATTTTCCTCAACGGGTCAGACCTAGGCATTTTGCACAAAGGTAAGGCCTCAGACCCCTGGAGAAGGAGGTGGTATCCCAAGGGCTGATGCCTATATGGGTGATTTCAAACATGCTAACCCCCCTCAACCCCACGCCCCGCCCCCGTGGCCTCAGGAGCCCTTCCCTCCATGTCATCATTACTTGGGCCCTGGCACTTCATTTCCCAAGCCACTGAAGTGCGAAAAAACAGAATCCTGGAGGTGTTCCAGCTGCTTTCGAAGGAAGGACTGGGCAGGCTGGCAAGAGAGGCCACCAGGCCCTTCCAAACCATGCAGTTCACTCCTCCTCCTTCCCATTTTACACACGACTTCAAGCACTGATCACTATTCCAAAAGGGGAGAGCTCTGTATAGAGCTCCTGTGGCTGGACAGCCCTTTCTCTCTGACTGCCGCCCATCTGAGTGGTCAGCTTGCTCAACAGGGACCGGGATTCCCCTGCCCTCCTCCTCCCCACCCTTCTTGTTGCCCAATGATGCTATGGGGCGGCCCCAAGCAGTAGAGTGGTGGAAGGGCCTCCTGCCACTGCCCAAATCTCTTCCGCTGCCAGGCTCCTTAGATGAGGACCCCAACATTCAATACATAGCACGAGTGAACAACACGGCCTTTCGCCTGCAGTGGTGCTCGAAGTGTTCTTTCCATCGTCCACCCCGGACCCACCACTGTCCCTTCTGTAATATCTGTGTGGAGGTAAGTACTCCTCCTTCCTGTCCACTCACCAACCCATCCCAGGGCACCTGGCCAGGACCAGGAACCTCACATCATATGTGGTCCAGGGGTGGGTATGAGATCATCTTCCCACACTGCTACTAGTGGATCTCAGCCACTCTAGGTCACTTATATATGTTATTGCCTCCAGTTCTGCACTTGTCCTGAGACGCTGGCCTTGCTTATACAGGTGCTGATCCTTCTCAAAGATAGACCATACATTATGCCATAGGACAACTATTAGTAAATATAAAGTTGTGGAGATAATACCATGTAACTTATCTGTTTGCAGTGGAATGAAACTGGATATCAATGATAAAAGAAGGATGGAAAAATCATACATCTTATGAAAAATGTACAATATGTTACTGAATGATCAATGGGTTACAAAAGACATAAAGGAGTAAATCAAAAAATTCTTGGAGATGAATGGAAATACAGACACAACATATTGGAATCTATGGGACACAATGAAAGCAGTTTAAAGAGGGAAATTCATTTCCTGGAGGTAATTCCTCAAAAAATGATGTTATTCACCACATCAATAGATTTAACGATAAGAACCACATGATAATCTCAATAGATGCAGACAAAGCATTCGACAAAGTTCGGCATCCCTTTATGTTGAAAACACTATAAAAATTAGGGATAACAGGAACTTACCTCAACATTGTAAAAGCTATATATGCTAAGCCTCAGTCAAGCATGATTCTGAATGGAGAAAAACTGAAGGCATTCCCACTAAAATCTGGAACAAGACAGGGATGCCCTCCCTCACCACTTCTCTTCAATTTAGTCCTCGAAATACTAGCCAGAGCACTTAGACAAAAGAAATTAATGGTAAAAAAATAGAAAAAGAAGGACTTAAATTATCACATATTCAGATGATATGATAATATGTCTAACAGACCAAAGAGGTTGTACAAAGAAACTACTAGAGCTAATAAGTGAATTTAGCAATTTGGCAGGATATAAAGTGAACACTCATAAATCAAAGGCATTCCTGTATATCAGTGACAAATCTTCTGAAATGGAAATGAGGACAACCACTGCATTCACAATATCCTCAATAAAAATAAAATACTTGGGAATCAATCTAACAAAAGAGGTGAAAGATTTATACAATGAATACTACAGAAACCTAAAGAGAGAAATAGAAGAAGACATTAAAAAATGGAAAAATATACCCCGTTCATGGATAGGAAGAACTAACATCATCAAAATGGCGATACTACAAAAAGTTCTCTATACGTTTAATGCAATGCCAATCAAAATCCCAACAGCATTTCGTGTAGAAATAGATAAAGCAATCATGAAATTCATATGGAAAAATAAAAGACCCAGAATAGCAAAAGCAATTCTAAGCAGGAAGTGTGAATCAGGAGGTATAGTGATACCAGATTTCAAACTATACTGCAGAGCAATAGTAACAAAACCAGCATGTTACTGGTACCATAACAGGCAGGAGGACCAATGGTACAGATTAGAGGACACAGAGACGAATCCACAAAATTACAACTATCTTATATTTGATAAAGGGGATAAAAGCATGCAATGGAGGAGGGATAGCATCTTCAACAAATGGTGCTGGGAAAACTGAAAATCCATATGCAAAAAATGAAACTGAATCCCTTCCTCTCACCATGCATAAAAGTTAACTCAAAATTGTTCAAAGACCTTGATATTAAATCAGAGACTCTGTGCCTTAAAGTGAAAAAGTTGGTTACAATCTACATATTGTGGGATTGGGCTCCAAATTCCTTAATAGGACACCCATAGCACAGAGTTAATAACTAGGATCAACAAATGGGACTTACTTAAACTAAAAAGTTTTTTCTCAGCAAGAGAAACAATAAGAGAGGTAAATAGGGAGCCTACATCCTGGTAACAAATTTTTACTCCTCACACTTCAGATAGAGCCCTAATATCCAGAGTATACAAAGAACTCAAAAAATTAAACAATAAGATAACAAATAACCCAATCAACAAATGGGTCAAAGACCTGAACAGACACTTCTCAGAGGAGGACATACAATCAATCAACATGTACATGAAAAAATGCTCACCATCTCTAACATTCAGAGAAATGCAAATCAAAACCACCCTTAAGATACCATCTCACTCAAGTATGATTAGCAGCCACTCTGAAGGCAAACAACAACAAGTGCTGGAGAGGTTGTGGGGAAAAGGGTACTCTTGTACATTGCTGGTGGGACTGCAAATTGGTGCGGCCAATTTGGAAAGCAGTATGGAGATTCCTGGGAAAGCTGGGAATGGAACCACCATTTTACCCAGCTATTGCCCTTCTCGGACTGTTCCCTGAGGACCTTAAAAGAGCATACTACAGGGATACTGCCACAACGATGCTCATAGCAGCACAATTCACAATAGCTAGTCTGTGGAACCAACCCAGATGCCCTTCAATAGATGAATGGATTTAAAAAAGTGGCATTTATACACAATGGAGTATTATGCAGCACTAAAAATGACAAATTCATGGAATTGGCCGGGAAATGGATGGCATTAGAGCAGATTATGCTAAGCGAAGCTAACCAATCCCTAAAAAATCAAAGGCCATATGTCTTCTTTGTTATAATGAGAACAACTTTGAACAGAGCAGGCAGGAAGAGCAGGAGGAAAAGATCAACTTTATACAGAGACATGAGGTGGGAGGGAAAGGGAGAGAAAAGGGAAATTGCATGGAAATGGAAAGAGACCTTCATTGATATACAAAATTACATATAAGATAATTTAAGTTATGAACTCCCATTTTTACCCCTTATACAGATTGCAGAATCACATCAGTTACACTTCCGTTGATTTATATATTGCCATACTGGTGTCTGTTGTATTCTGCTGCCTTTCCTATCCTTACTATCCCACTTGAATCAAAGTGTGGAATATGATATATCAAGAACTATGTAATGTTTTGAACAACCAACAATTAAAAAAAAGATAATTTTAGGGGGAAGGGAAAAAAATCCAGAGAAAGAATTAAATTACAACAGATGGGGTAGAGAGCGAAGATGAGAGGGGAGGGGAGGGAGGATAGTAGAGGATAGGAAAGGTAGCAGAATACAACAGTTACTAATATGGCATTATGTAAAAATGTGGATGTGTAACTGATGTGATTCTGCAATCTGTATTTGGGGTTAAAATGGGAGTTCATAACCCACTTGAATCTAATGTATGAAATAGGATATGTCAAGAGCTTTGTAATATTTTGAATAACCAATAAAAAAGAACAAGAATGAATGGGAAGCACAGCTTTGGGTTTCCAGTAGATTGGAACCAGGTGTGATATATTTTTTTTTAATTTTGTACCTTTAGGAGTATGTTTTTCTCTAGAGATGACCACTGAGGCCACTTTAAAATATGCAAAATATTTCACATCTCTGTAGGAGATTAGTTATTACTAATATATTGTAATAACCTGGAGTGTGTTATATCACTAAGTGATGTACACAGTTCCCTAACCCAAAGCATCACCATCAGGATAATTTCCTGAACTCTTAATGCTTCTTTCACTTACAGAGTGAAGAACCTGGATCTTTTGGCTCAGCAACATCTCTGTCTACAGAGAGGGCCTACTAACCAAAACTACATTTGGGTGTCATGAAGTGGGAAAAAATTATATCAAGCAAATCATGCATTAGTGTGGGTTTTTATTTTTAGAAAATGGATGCTTGTTCTGGGCATGTTAGAAGAGAATTTCTGAAGAAGCTCCCATAGCCTCACAAACACATACACAATTATTACACATGGACATACTCAGAGATAACACCCCATGCTCATTCACATAAATGCACACCACACAAAAGACAGCTGTTTCAGGATCATGGTAGTGGGCCACAATTCTTCACTGGATTATCACTTTGTCACCATATGCCTATCCTCATTTCCAAACAAAATCTAAATCCAGGATAACTTTTTACATAGAAACAGGAAGGAATGTGTGACCTATCTAAGTACAGAGGTTTTGCTCAGCATGTTAGGGAGTTGAGAATACTTACTTTGCTCATTTGTTGCAGAGGCTACCTGTAGTTACAGAAAGGAAGACAGCGTGAGCAGGAGATCATTTGCACAATTCTACTGTTGGCTGTGGTGACATTAGATAACTAGATGGGAAACAGCGGTTGGGGCAAAGATCACAAAGTAAGGCAGAGAAGGCACTTGTGAAAATACATGAGCTTTGCATGAGGGATTTCTCAGGTACAATTTGATGACATGCATAAAATTCTTTTTCTATCAAGCAAAAGTGCCACTGAAGAAAATGCTCACTACAATTATTTGACAATGGTTGTTCTCATATGTGAATGTCATCTTGAATCATGCTCACAGGGAATAGATGTGCAGTTGTAATTCCATCACTTATGAGTCACCTATAATGAACACTGTCATATTTTCATGAAGGAATTTGAATTAAAAGGAAGAAAACAACACTTATATCTAAGACAAAGAAGGGTCACATTACCTTAGCAATGTAATTTTTTTGGTCTTCTGCCACAATGGGTACCACATCTATTATGACTTGATAGCAATCTAGGGAAATATAGAGTAACTGTCAGTATATTGGTTTGCTGAAGAAACACTCCAGGAGCTTCCTAACTGTGGACATGGGTCTACAGTGTATGGAGACAGTTGTTTAACACACACAGGCTCAATTAGTGCTGGAACATGATTGTTTCTGAATGGGAAGAGAAGGAGCAGATCAGGAAACAAAAATTCAAAATAGACAAAAAATAGAAGGAACTACAATGAGAAATTAAATATTCTACTGTTACACTAGAAGGTTTCAGCATTCCTTTATAACACTTGACAGATCCATCAGGAAGTAAACAAAAGTATACTTTTGAATCAATCATTTCTGTTATGGGTCAAATTACTTCCACACAAATACATGTTTAAATTCTAAACATGGTTAAGTTAGAACTTAAACCGTACCTCCAAATTTTACTGGGTTTTAAATGAGAGTCATTGTGATCTTAGCAATTAAAAGTATCCTCTTTGAACAGGGTGGACCCATTCTCCAAATAGGGCATCTGTTCTCATGAAGATGGGGCACATTCATGAGAGACTAATGCCATGTGATGATGCAAGCAGAGAGGAAAGTGCTGCAGTTGAAAACCAAGCAGATCAAGGATGGCCACCAAACCAGTAACAGTTAAGAAAGGGCAGGAAAAATCCTTCCTTAAAGTTTTCAGAAGTAACATGTTTCTGCTAACAGGTCAATGTGGGATTCCTAGGAAATAGAGCTCTAAGATAGTACACTTACATTACTTCAACCCAAGAAAGCTGGTACTTAGTTATGGCAACCCTAGGAATTTACCAAAACCATTATCAATCACATAGATCTATTTGGCATTTGTACAAATACTTCATACGACAGTGAGAGAATAAAATTTGTTTTCAAGTTAACATGAGGTATTCATCAAGATAAAATATATTTTGGCCCAAAACGTTCCTTGGCATGTTGAGAAATCGTGCAAATTTGCTGTCAGGAGAAGAGAAGTTGGCAAATGGAGGAAGGATGCACCCACGACAGTTCTTCAGTGCCAGACTTAGAAGGCAAGAAGACTGCTTCTCAGTGAGAGGGGAACTAAAGGAAGTTACCCAAACTTAATAGTGAATGGAAAAAATTATAGAGGAATATAAAGTCAAAAACTCAAGCAAAAGAAATAATACAAGACAGAAGCAAATTTAAGATAGAGAGAACCTTTATTTCTTGCAGCTCCACAACCTGTAATGCAAACAGTGCGAATAGTCCTTCCTCTCAGGTGTGCAAAAGAGGGGTTTCACGAAAACTCAATAGTGGACAGTCAGGGAGTCTTAGAGAATCAGAAACTTGGCTACATTAAACAAAGACAAAAAAGAAAGTACATTAGATCCAAGCTGATGGTGGCAGAAGCAGCAGTAGCAGCAGCAGGATTAGTGGCACTGCTAGATCACCTAAAGAAGGAAATGGACAGAAACAAAATAGAAAGATTCAGTGTGAAAATCCTGAGATCAGAGAGGCAACGTTTTCTTGGCTGAAAAGAGGCTTCTTTGCACTGCACACTGTACATGAAGAAAGATCTGTGATTCATGCTGTCCCCAGAGAGCAAGGCAGGAGCCACCTTGACACAGCCAAGCTGATGCTGCCACTGCAGGAGCCAGGAGCTGGGAGATCTGAGCAGGTAAGCACACATGGACCTGAAAGGCACCTGCCACAGCACCTAGGCTTTGCCTGGCTGAGCTAGAGCAAAAGGCATGGAGAGAATTCTCCCCAGGGGAACTCAAGTCAGAGATGTGCAGGCAAGCTCTGCTCCTTTCCTCCTCGAGTCTGGTGCCTCCCAGGACCAGCTGAAAGGGATTGAGAATTTGAAGGAGCAGGTGTAAAAATGGGCTGCTGGGAATAGATGCCCAGACCATAAGCCCAGGAAGCATGTAAAGGTCGCTCCACAGGCAGCAGAGTGGGTGGGGAGAAGCTGACTAGCACACCCATAGTTGGAATTAAGGACAAGATTCAGAAAATCACCTCAATAGATGTAGAAAAGCTCTTGATTAAAAAGGAGAAACAATTCATTTCCAAAATAAAGGAGAAACCTGGAAAAAAAGGAACTTAGTTTCAATATTATAAAAGCCATATATGAGAAATTCAAAGCCAACATCACACTGAACAGAGATAAAAATGAACTGTCTTCTTCAAATATCAACAACAAGAAAAGAATGTCTACTTTTGCCAATTTTATTCAATATATTTTTCTGAAAAAATGTCAGAACAATCAGGCAAAAGTAGGAAATTAATAGGATACCATAAGAAAAATTCAAATTGTCCATATTACCTGGTGACATGATTCTATATTTAGAAGGCCCAAAAATTTTCACCAGAAGAATTCTAGAAGTAATAAATTTAGCAATGTAGCAGGATAAAAGATCAACACAAATAAATCAATATTGTCAGTATAATCCAACATTGATGGCAATGATTTAGAATTCAAGAAAATAATTTCTTTTATAATAATGTAAAAAAGCCCCTCAGGATAAATCTACCAAATAGGATGTAAGATCTCTACAACAAAAACTATAGAACACTGAAAAAGAAATGGAAGAAGACCTCAGAAGGGTCAAAATAGTTCTGTGTTCTTGGATAGGCAGAATTAATATTGTCAAAGTGGCCATAATATCAACAATATCCAGGTTCAATGAATTCAATACAATCCCCTTCAAACTACAAATGATATTCCTTACAGTATTGAAAAACTAATCATGAAATTCATTTGAGATGATGATAATGATAATAATAGTAATAATTATTATTATTATAATATAATATTATATTAATTATTATATTTATTAAATAATAATAATAATTATTATTATTATTATTTGGCAAAGCAATTCTGAGCAAGAAATACTAAGGTGAAAGCCTTACAGAGATGAGTAGCAAAAACAGTATCTTATTGAACTGAATATAAAGTCAAAAGATTCTTGAATTGAATATACCACACAGAGACAACCCACCTGATACTTACATCCACCTGATACTGGACAACAGCACCAAAATACATGTTAAAGAGGACATTATGGTTTAAACAAATGGTGCTGGGGAAAGTGGATAATCATAGAAATACCAGGAAGGATGAGAGAAAGAAGGTACACTGACACAATGTTGGTGGGTTTGTAAATTATTATGACAACTCTTGAAAGCAATGTGCAGATTCCTGACAAGCCCAAGAGTGGAACTCACAGGACTCAGCTATTGCATTCCTCCCTGCTTATTCTATAAAACTACAAGTCAGCATACTATAGTGATACAATCACTTCAATGTTTCTAGCATTCACCATAAATACATTGTATGATCAACCCAGATGTCCACCAGCAGTTGAAATAATCAAGTGCACAGAATTAAAAGGTAACTAGATCTTTACTTCTGGAGCTATAGCACTGCTGAATGACTCAAAGCACGTAAATTTGTACATGTTAAATAAAAGAAGAATTGGAAATCTGAATCAACTAGAATCCTTATTGCAGAATGGACACAATGACAGGATTTCCACAGTACCTTCGTTGGAATTCTCATTTGGAACAGCACTGTTTGGTGGCCAGAGGTCTCTTCTGGACCAAGGCCATAGGCAACAGCCTGGGAAATGTGATAAAACAGAGTTAGCTGTTGACAATGTGCTAGCAAGAAAACATAGGGTCATCAATAGTAATTCAAATAACAGTTCAACCACTTTTAATTGATAAGTGATCTTTGTAAATATCTGGGGGTATAATTTGAGCTTTGAATTCAAGTATGTATTTATACACTAATAGAATGCCCAGAAACTTAAATATTTCTTGTATGTTTTTTTTTCTGTCATTTTCAACAACAAGAGGTGATAATTATCTTATCAGAAATAGGTCTGGGACACAAAGATAAATGCTGCATAATATCACTCTTTCGTGGAAACTGAAAAATTGATCATAGAAGGTGAGAGTAGAGTATTAGTTAGCAGAGCAGGGGAGACAATGTTACAATTGAATATTAGAAAAAAAGTTCTGATGTATTTTTGCAGTCTGTTAACACAGTTAAAAAGAGTAAAATCTGGGTCTCGGGATGTGGCTCATTTGGAGAATGCTTGCCTTGCATGTCTGAGGCATGGGGTTTGATTCCCAGCACCACATTTATATAAATAAATAAATAAAGGTCCATGAATAACTAAGAAAAAATTTTAAAAATAACAAAATCAATGTTTAATAAATTTTGAAGGAGGGATGTGAATGTTCTTAGATTTCACACTACTGAGTTTATTTTTCACCATTGGGGCAGCAAAGCACCTGAGTCAGATTGATCTTTAGGATAACAATGCAATGTGTGAGGTCTACAACCCAACACAATATTGTGTGGTCAAAAAGAATTACTGAGGTGGAATCAGAGAAATCAGAGAAAACAGTGACCATAAGCAGAGGCTGTGGTTATGTGGCTTTTTTTCAAATCCTACCTCAAAAATTAAATACCTGTTCAGTTAAATAAACCCCTTCTCAATTGTTGCAAAAGTGTGGCATCTGATCCATGTAATGGTAGAAGGCTGACAATGATCACATCCATGCATTCTTAAGAGGACTGGTGATTCATATGGGTGCTAATGTGTCCTGATATTAAATAGTACACTTCATTAAATGTGTGGAAAAATAAGCTCAATCGTTGACAGTGTTTGAACAGAGAGGTGTCAAATAGAGGTCATCCTCCAGAGCAATGGGTAAAGAAAGTCTTTTCCTCATTCTTTACAGATGGATATTTGTAAAGCTCATGGAGAGTATCTGTGACCTCCTATGACTCCATATCAGCCTAAAGGGATGGGTGGAGCAGAGTCTGTCCACCACAATTTAGAGTTTAGGTGTTTGTAATTTGGAGATTTTATGTGTCTTACCCAGATTCACAAGAATGATTAGCGGTGGATATGGGACAGGAATGTAGCTATTTACCTGGGACCAGAAATCCCTGAGCACTTGAGTCCTCTAGTGGATATCCTAGAACCAGGAAACCAGAACTCTTCTCAGTGCTTTTTGAATACTCCTTCCTTCAGGCCTCTTTGGCATGAGGTTTCAGTAGCAGACACCATGAGAAATGTTCAAGTTATAACCCCGGGCTCCTGTCTCTTCATTGCAATTACTGACTTAAAAATGACCATTTCATGTAAATGAAGCCGATCTGAAGGTCAAGGTGAAAAGGTTAAGAATGTAAGAATTAAGTTCTGTTTTCCTGGAACCTGAAACTCATGTAGAAGTTGAAAACAACTCCCGGAAATGCCCACTGAATGTATGTTGAAATCTCCCCTGATCATCTGGTTGCTCTACGAAAACAACCCCCCTCCCAGAATCCATGCAATGATTGGCTATGCTGTATGTGAAGTCCCTGCCCTCTCCAAGGAATGTATATAAGCTCTGCTTAAGCTGTTTCTGGGGCTCTCTGCTCTATTCAAGTGAGCTCTGAGCCCCAGCATGCTGGACCCCCCAATAAACCCTTTGCTGTTGCATGAGACAGTCTCTTGGTGGTCTCTTCCTCCGATGCTCGCCCAACCTTTACAAAGGGTAGAGTCCACACTTGGAGCCATCCTCCCCCAGGGTCTTCTCACTTCCAGCTGTCTCCAAGTGATCCTTCCTGACGAGCAGTTGACCATCTAAATCATCAGAGTTCTCTGGGGCTCACCAACTGTTTCAGAACTTGGGACATTCTAAACCAACTGCGACTTGATGGCTGTGCCAAGAATGAAGTTTCCTTGAGCTTTTCCCTCCTGGATGGCCTGTTAATGGGGATTAATCAGGGAAACAGATACTCTGGGCTGATGGTTTGATGTTTCCATGTCAGCAGCTGGCCTGCCCCATGTCTGCAGTCTAATATTCTGAGCCATAATCTGAGCAGTCAGACAAGGCCTGGTCGAAATATCATTTCTCCATATGCACCAGCTCTGATCAGGCATATTCCTGCTCCTGGCTTTCCAAACCTCTTCCTAGACCCTGCATGGCCAGGGGCCAGAGACTTACCTGCCTAGATGGAACCACCACTAACTATAACCTGTGAACCTCAACGAATGAATCCTCCCTGAAACCACTGAGGCCCTCATTTCCTCCATTATCAGACATCCACTCCACTGACCTCAAGGCACTGTCCTTTTTGCCTTCTTCCCAGTAGCCCCCAAACACCTGGGATCCTGTAGTTATCAACCAATTGGAAACGTTTTCTGAAATTTCAGTCCTCTTTTCTTTTACAAAAGTCTTGATTTAGACTTCTCTAATGTTATTTTTAAATATTCATATACATTGAGATGGGTTTGGTTTTTAATTGCCCTTTCATGGTATATATATCGCCTTACTTAGCATCCATATACTATGTCTCACTTTATGTTTTTCATCTCATGAAAGCAAGGTGGGTGTCCTGCTCCTGTAATTCACTTTAAAGGCACACATGATATTGGCATTAGGAATGGTTCATTTATCTAAATTTAGAAAAACATTTTCAGTAACCAGGTCAATAGAACAAGCAAATATATGAATTGAGTGATAAAACAATATCACCAAATATTTAAATCTCAGGAGAGAAGATTCAGTGTTGAAGATGAAAAAATCAAGAGGAAAATATATTCAGTAAACATTAACTGCCCTTTGAAGAAACACACTTAAAAATATCACTGACAACATACCTTTCCCACAGCAGTTAAGATTTCCCATGGCCAACCAGGAACTCAAAACCTCCCTACTCTTCTCCAACTTTAACTTACACCAACTAACTCACCACACCAACTGAGTGGAAATGGAAGGTAAGATGTGCATTCCACATTACCATGGTGACTGGTCAACATGGAACTTTCATTGTGAGCACATGCCACATTCTGAGCTGCTACTATTAGAAAGTGTATTTTCATGTCCAAGTGTGTTGTTGAATAGTTTGTGTATTGCTTCAAAAACTGAAACCTAGAACTATATATTAATATTTGTTGTTAATAAAAATAAGTTAAATTAGAAAAAAAGGATTTACTCCCAAAATTATTTCATTGATCAAAAAATCATGGGATGAAAGGGATGCATAGCTATAGTTTTGAGAATCAAAGAAGATTCCATTTCTGGTTTGTAATTCTAAACCAACACATGTCTCAATCTTTCTGAACCTCCAAACATTTGTAGATAGAGAAAATTAAAATGTCTTTTTGATTCAGAATGAAAATGTATACAAAGTATTATCTTTTAAGAGTTGAGGAAATTTTCAGGAAGGAGAAATTTTAAGATCACATCCCCCTTATTTTAAATTTGAAAACAAAACTATTTTCTATTTAGTAGGATTTAATCCAATCATTTGAATTAATCTTCCTCTTCCATGACTCTTGCTGTGGAATCCATTCTTTTGCTTCTCATCCTAACCTGTCATCTCATACCACAAACACTCATGCTTGAACATGCACATGGTGAGGTCTATACAAACAATGTATGCAAAGTCTTCACATTGTAAAAGCTATCTATGCTAAACCCAAGGCCAACATTATTACTAAATGAGAAAAGGAGAAAGCATTCCCTCTAAGGACAGAAACAAGACAGGGATGCCCTCTTTGAAACTCTAGTCAGAGTAATCAGACAGATGAATGAAATTAAAGTGATTTGCATAGAATAAGAACTCAAATTATCACCCCTTGCCGAGGACATAGTTCTATATTTAGAAGATCCAAAAAATTCCTCCAGAAAGCTTCTAGAACCAATAAATACATTCAGCAAATTAGGATATAAAATCAATACCCATGAATCAAATGCATTTCTATATATAAGCGATGAATCCACAGCAAGAGAAAGTAGGAAAACCTCCCCATTGACTCTAGTCTCAAATAAATAGAGCACTTGGGAATCAATCTAAAAAAAGAGGTGCAAGACCTCTACAATGAAAACTATAGAACACTAAGAAAAAAAATTGAAAAAGATCTTAGAAGATGGAAAGATTTCTCATGCTCTTGGATAGGCAGAATTAATATAGCCAAAAATGGCCATACTACCAAAACTTTTACAAAGATTTAATGCAATTCCTATTAAAATCCCAATGACATTCTTGTTTTTTAATTAAAAATACCAGGCAAAGGCTAATGCTCTGCCACATGGGGTATTTCCCTTTGGGTCTCTCCTGACCCTCTTTTTGGCTTTGGCTTATGCTTTCCCTCAGGGAAGTCATTCCATGTGGACCTTCAGGACCTTCTTTTTGCTTGGGGCTTTTTCTATCTCCCAGGTTGCATCTGCATGGAAGGTTCTCAGGATATTCATCCTGGCCCCAGCAACTCAGACAACTCAGGACAAGGCAACTCTGGGAACTCTGGACACACAGGTAACTCTGGACACATTGAAGAGCCATTTCCTCCTGGCACCCCACTGGAGCCCACAAGCCAGGTGGATAGCTGACAAGAGGAGGCACCTGGGGTGCAATTGCTGTCACTGCTGTGGCTGTTGTCCCTGCTGATTCTGATTTCATTACTACAGGGGATTGTAGAGATGTTTAGTATGGGAATCCGACTCTGATTGGCACTGAATGGGGCACAGACATTTTCACATGGGGTTGCAGTGCCTGGAGCTAAGGACCTGGGTGTCCTGGCACATAAAGCAAAAGTGCTGGGGCTGGCATCTGGGCCTCCAAATGTGGTATGCCCTGTGTTCCAGGTGCTACCACCTCTGCCTGCTCCTCTCCTTCCAGGGACCATGCCACAGCACCATGCTGTTGGGCTCCCATAACAGGTACAACCTTTGGGGGCAATGGATCTGCGAAGGCTGACCTCTCAGCCTGAGGTAGCCTATCACGTAGCACTTCACGCTCATCCATTGTCTGTTGAAAGACAATCTAAGTGAAGTGCAGCTGAGTAGTAGCATCATCACGGTCCTCACACAGCCACTGCAACTCAGAGGCCAAAGCCCAGCAAGCCGCCTCAACCTCCTCCAGTTGGTCCTGCAGCAGACAGGCACGATGCCCCTGCTGCTCCCGCTGCCTTGCCACCACTCGCATGCCCAGGGCAAGGACACTTCAGGTGCATTCCCTCTTGAGGTCTCGAGGCACCTGAAAGTCCACCACCACAGTGCGAATCCACTCCTCTACCTTGTTCCAGGGACAAGAGCGAAAGGCCATGTAGAACTCGGGGCCACCACTGTTCAGGAGAGCTTCATTATTAATGAATCGGACCACCTCCTTGTGGAGAAAGCCACTGGCATGCTCGCCAAATTCCACTCCCATGGCTCTGGCGGCCTTTATTTCTTAATTTCATGAAAACAAGGTGGATGTCCTCCCCTTGTTTATTTTTTCACTTTTCTATTAAAATATTTATTTATTTTAATTTGTTATATGTGATGGCAGAATGCAATTCATTTCATATTAGATGTAGAGAGCACCATTTTTCAAGTCTCTGGTTGTACAAAAAGTATTTTCACACCATTCGTGTCTTCATATATGTACTTAGGGTAATGATGTCTAACTCATTCCACCATCATTTGTACCCCCATGCCCTCTCCATTCCCCTCCTTTCCCTTTGCCCTATCTAAAGTTCTTCCATTTCTCCCATGCCCTGCTATCATCATTATGAATCAGCATCCTCATATCAAATAAAGCATTTGGCCTTTGATATTTTTCGATTGGCTTACTTCACTTTGAATTATATTCTCCTACTCCAATCATTTACTTGTAAATGCTATTATTTTATTCTCTTTTAGTTCTGAGTAATATTCCATTGTGTATATATATAAAAGTTTCTCTGTGTATTCATCTACTGAAGGGCATCTGGTTTTGTTCCACAATTTAGCTATTATAAATTGTACTGCAATAAACATTGATGTGTCTGTGTTCCTGTAGTAAGCTGTTTTTCAGTCCTTTACATCTAAGCCAAGGAGTGGGATAGCATGGTCAAATGGTGGTTATGTTGTAAGTTTCCATGAACTCTCCATACTGACTTCTAGATTGGCTACACCAAATTACAGTCCCACAAGCAATGTGTGAGTGTGCCTTTTCCACTACATCCTGGACAACTCTTAGTGTTGTTTGTAATCTTGATGGCTGCCTTTCTGATGGGAGTGAGAATCTTAGAGTACTTTTGATTAGCATTATATCTCTACCAATGAATGATATTCTTCATATAACTAGAAAAAGAAACAACAAATTTCATTTGTAAAAATAAGAGGCCTAGAATAGACAAAGCAATCCTCAGCAAGAAGAATGAAGCAGAAGGCAACACAATAATAGAATTTAAACTATACTATGGATCAATAGTAACAAAAACAGCATGGTGTTGGTACCAAAGGACACATGTGGAACAATAACACAAAAATACAAGACACAAAGATGAACCCACATCTAGATGATCATATGGTCCTCATCTTTAAGTTTATTGAGGTGAAAGATTTATACAATGAAAACTACAAAACCCTAAAGAGAGAAATAGAAGAAGATCTTAGAAGGTGGAAAAATTTACCCTCTTCATGGATAGGCAGAACTAACATCATCAAAATGGCGATATTACCCAAAGTTCTCTATAGGTTCAATGCAATGCCAATCAAAATCCCAACGGCATTTTTTCTAGAAATAGATAAAGCAATCATGAAATTCATATGGAAAAATAAAAGACCCAGAATAGCAAAAGAAACTCTAAGCAGGAAGTGTGAATCAGGCGGTATAGCGATACCAGATTTCAAACTATACTACAGAGCAATAGTAACAAAAACAGCATGGTACTGGTACCAAAACAGGCGGGTGGACCAATGGTACAGAATAGAGGACACAGAGACTAATCCACAAAGTTACAGCTATCTTATATTTGATTAAGGGGCTAAAAGCATGCAGTGGAGGAAGGATAGCATCTTCAACAAATGGTGCTGGGAAAACTGGAAATCCATATGCAACAAAATGAAACTGAATCTCCTTCTCTCGCCATGCACAAAAGTTAACTCAAAATGGATCAAGGAGCTTGATATCAAATCAGAGACTCTGTGTCTGATAGAAGAAAATGTTGGCTCTGATCCACATATTGTGGGGTCGGTCTCCAAATTTCTTAAGAGGACACCCATAGCACAAGAGTTAATAACAAGAATCAACAAATGGGACTTACTTAAACTAAAAAGATTTTTCTCAGCAAGAGAAACAATAAGAGAGGTAAATAGGAAACCTACATCCTGGGAACTAATTTTCACTCCTCTCACTTCAGATAGAGCCCTAATATCCAGAGTATACAAAGAACTCAAAAAATTAAGCAATAAGATAACAAATAACCCAATCAACAAATGGGCCAAGGACCTGAACAAACACTTCTCAGAGGAGGACATACAATCAATCAACAAGTACATGAAAAAATGCTCACCATCTCTAGCAGTCAGAGAAATGCAAATCAAAACCACCCTAAGATACCATCTCACTCCAGTAAGATTGGCAGCTATTATGAAGTCAAACAACAACAAGTGCTGGCGAGGATGTGGGGAAAAGGGTACACTTGTACATTGCTGGTGGGACTGCAAATTTGTTCAGCCAGTTTGGAAAGCAGTATGGAGATTCCTGGGAAAGCTGGGAATGGAACCACCATTTGATCCAGCTATTCCCCTTCTTGGACAATTCCCTAAAGACCTTAAAAGAGCGTACTATAGGGACACTGTTACAACAATGTTCATAGCAGCACAGTTCACATTAGCTAGACTGTGGAACCAACCCAGATGCCCTTCAATAGATGAATGGTTAGATAAATGGATAAAAACATGTGGCATTTATACACAATGGAGTATACTCTGCACTAAATAATGACATGGAATTTGCAGGGAAATGGATGGCACTAGGGCAGATTATGCTAAGTGAAGCTAGCCAATCCCTGCAAAATAAATGCCAAATGTCTTCATTGATATTAGGAGAGCAACTAAGAACAGAATAGAGAGGAAGAGCATGAGAAGAAGATCACCACTAAACAGGGACGAGAGGGGGGAGGGAAAGAGAGAGAGAAGGGAAATTGCATGATAAAGGAAGGAGACCCTCATTGTTATACAAAACTACATATAAGAGGAAGTGAGGGGAAAAGGGAAAAATAAACAAGAGAGAGAAATAAATTACAGTAGATGGGGTAGGGAGAGAAGAAGGGAAGGGAGGGGAGGGGAGAGGAGGGAAGGGGAGGGGAGGGGGGATAGTAGAGGATAGGGAAGGCAGCAGAATATAACATACACTAGTATGGCAGTAGGTAAAAAATGGTTGTGTAACCGGTGTGAATCTGCAATAATATGTATATTGGGTTAAAATGGGAGTTCATAATCGGCTTGAATCAAATGTGTGAAATATGATACTTCAAGAGCTTTCTAATGTTTTGAACAACTAATAAAAAAAGTAGATTAAATAAAGAACATGTATTACATGGAACTGTTTTTCTCATAAGCACTTAAGTGAGTGAATGCACCACAAGGAAGCTATCACAGGCACATTGAGATACTCAGGACTGCAGCTTAACCCAGCTGATGCTCACTGTGGGTGGGGGTCTGCACTTGGCTGCGGAATTGGGTTTCTGTTTAAACCCAGGGGTGCAGGAGTTGTACAAGACTCACATCCACATTAGAATACCAACAATATCCTCTGGCTAAAAGGTAGACTCTGCCTTACAGCTGAATAAGAGTTGCAGAACATGGGGTGACTGGAGGACATCAGTGGCCAGCGTACCTGTTCCCTCAGCAACCGTGGATAACTTAGTACCACCGGGCAGAAGGTAAGAAAACCAAGGCAGCAACACCTGGCCTTGACTCAGGAAACCAGAGGCCATGGCCTACAATCAGCACCCTTCTGACCCAGGAGGTGGGTGGCAGGAGGCATTAACACCAGTGGCTCTGTCAATATTCAGAGCCCTGACTGGGCTGCAGCTCCTGGATGGCAGATATGTAGGTATGCAAGGCTTGTCCCCAGCACTGAGCTCTGGCAAATTTGTCTATGGAGCAAACCACCTAATTGCTGTACTTATTCACTTGTGTGCACAAATCAAGAAAAGGACAGTTAAAATGCACATGCAGTGTGATCTCTTAGCATAATGATCAAACGAGGAGAACAGCAGGTCTCCTACAAAAAGAGGTTTTTGTAGATGTTAGAATCACCTAGTGATTGCAGGAGACACAGAAGGACTAGGCTGCAGAGACAGCCACTGTCTCAATGGGGTCTCAAGAGGCACACACTGGCTGGTTAGTTTGCTTCCTAGTCACTGTGCTTAGAAACATTTGACTAATCCAAGGCTGTGATTACAATTTTAAGAGGAACTGCTCTGGCTGTTAGGGACCATTGTGTCTTTTATTAAAAGCATTGTTCTGGGAGCTTCTGATAGACACTAGGGCATTTTAGTGCTTCCCGGAAGGCGGCCACTGCCTCCTCAGACTTGAGCATCTGAACTACGAACTGACCAGAGTTCCAGCCAGGGTGACCCTCACCGTGAAGGTAAGAATCAAACTGCATGTCCAGCAATGGCTCCTGAGTGGACCACAGAAAGACGCAGTTAGGAACACACTCCGAAAACAAAAGACAACATTTTTCAAAAATATTTTTTACAGCAGCATAACTAATTTACAAAAAGCTACAAAAATCATATTTACCAGGACACATCTGTTAAATAAAAACATCATGTTAGTGTGCATTTAGGCAGGGCTATGTACAAGGATTCTGGTTCTTGCTCTCCTTAGAACAATAGCCCATGCCCAATGGGGCTCACCCTGGCAGGGCTGCAGGGAGGATAGCAGAGGCAAAACAGACCCTCCACACAGTGGCACCCTGCCCACCCTGATTTCCCTAAAACTTACCCCAGCATCATGCAATGTTCCTGGCAGCCCCTGGAGGCCGGTGGGAAACAGGGCTCAGACTTCCCAGTCAGGGTGAGCAGCGATGACTCCTTTCAGCAGAGCATCCAAGCAGAAATAGAACTATTTCTGAATGAGAAAAGACAACATGAAAACCAAAAGTGTGACAGGTCTGTGGATACGAAAACAAAGTCAAATGAAAATTCTCCCCAATCCACACTGAAACCCACCCAGAAGCCCCCTGTCATGGTGCTGCTAGCCACAGTCTGATGGAGCCTGTTAGGAGTTTTTCTTTCATGAACTTTCAGATCAGAAAAGATTAGCACAGCACCCAGCAGCCTCAGGCCTAAGATTACCACAGAGCTGAGAACCTGGGTGGCACAAGGTCTGCTGTCCCCAAGCCCCAGGCAGCACAGTGTAGGGGCACGGGCAATAGGAACTGCAGGGCTGAAGGGAGGGGCAGCAGCTCCAGGTCCCTGGAGCCCCAGCACAAGGTCTTGACTCCAGCAGCAATGATGGCATCCAAGAGGCCATCCAGCTGTGTCAGTTGGAGAAAACCAGGAAGGAGTCCAGCAACAAGAGCCCAGCTCATCAAGAAGGGGCTGAAAGTTGCCAGCAGCCTGAGTAGCTCACTGAAAAGTGTCTTCCCTGAAGCCCCCAGGAGAACACCCAGCAAGAGGAACTCAGCAGTCTCCAGGGACACAGACCTCATCCCAAGGGGCTTGGACTCTTACCACCTCTCCAAGCCACCAAAGGATGCCATAGCTGCTGCACCTCCAGGAAACACCACCACCAGGAGGGAGCCTATGGAAGTGACCTTGGCGGGGCAGACACTTCTGCTGAGTTGATGTGCACTGAAGCAATCCGGGGTGTTTCCAAGACCACCCTGGAAGGCAGCAATGGGCCTGCATCTGTGAGCACACGCTTCTGCTCCTCCAGTGTGCCTTCCCACTCTAATGGGAAGAGCAGCTCTTTGGATAATTATGACAGCATAGAACAGAAGATCCAGGTGTTTTTGGCTCTGAAGACACAGTCAGGAAGCCTGCTGCTGAACTTGCAGAGATGCCTTCCCACTCCTCCCTGGCCTCTCCTTCCATGTCCACTCACATCATCCCTTAAGGCTCTTTGATCATGTTCAATAACAGGTGGGGGAGGGGATACTTGTCCCCTTCCCTGGATGGAGCATGCACAGCCTCCTTGAGGAGACTCTGTAGAGTGCTCTGCAATCTAACTTGCCTCAGAACCTAAGGTATGATCATGGGCCTGAACTTGCTTAAGTGAAAGGATCCTCTTTGCTTAAGGGATATTTATACACCTACCTTCCAGAGATCCCTTCTAAGGTACTTGCACCTCAGCTTTGTTTCTTGTGTGATTTTCAGCCCTACAAAATCTACTCAGGCTGATACCTGAGGCCAGGTTCCTCCAGGACGTTTCTTAGGTGAGTCTTGTTCTATGTCCTGGGCTTCTTTGAATGTCCTGGAGAGACCCAAAGATTCAGCCCTCAGACTCAGGTTACAGTCCAGGGCATAGGATGAACTGTTCTGACTTCCAGTTCAATGCCTGACTCTTAATCTTCTGTCCTGAACCCCCACCCTAGCCTCTTCTTTGTCTTTTCTGGGAAACTCTATCCTCTGACCTGGAGTAGTACCTCTGCTGCTATTTGTTGATAGAGGAGGCCAAGAGCTTGCCATTTCTTCTAGATGACACCAAAAGCCTCTGTCACCTGAAATAATCTGGACAGGAGTACTGCCTCGCTGTGCCAGCTGCACCCTGTCCTGCACAGCACAGAGAGGCAGCTTTTGTCCCGTGCATGGAGGGACACTGGTGTATTTCCTGTAACTGAGTCTTAGTATGAAAATCTGTCTCTAAGCCTTGTGTTTTAATAGAAAGTGGAGCCTATTGAATAAACTATAGCTATTCTTTAATGTGTCCAGGCTACAGAAACTTTTGTGACACATTTTGGTGCATTTACCACCTTCACATTTTATGCTGGAATCAAGACTGATGCTTTCCTCTGCTCCAATAGCAATAGTAGAAATGTCATCAGAACAGCTGTTGCTCTGGCACAGCAGTTCAAATGTGTGTATATCACCATCACCATCACCATCTTCTTCCTCCTCCTCATTATTACCTCTGCTACAACTATTTTACTCCACTGTGCACATTTGCAGTGCATAGTGGAGAATTTCCCCATCAACTCAGTGTGTACTTTCTTCAAACTGGGGACTTCCTTCCCATATCTAAGGGGGAAGTGTTTTCCCACCACACATAAAAGCAACCATTTGTTGATCCAATTTTCCACATTTCTCCAGAGGAAGGTCAAGACTCCAAGAATCATCTCACTCACTGAGATCTAGGTGAGCCTTTTTTCAATTAATGAGGCCCTTTCTGTTATTATATCATTTAATTTGAAAACAAAATTAGAAAGCCATACATGTAGATATAGTTGAGGCCCAAGGATACTCTATTGACAGGATAACTGAGAACATTTCTTTCAAACTAAGAAAATTATGCTAAACATAGATATTGCTTTTGTTGTAGCAGGATTTGTAAAGGTCATCTAGGGTCGGGGGAGGGCATGAGGCCAGGATGGGAGGCACAGCTGGGCACACACTTTATAACGGTGCACACAAATACATATATGCACACACTCAGATGAACAGTGATGTTTTTATTATATGCATAGGCTAGAAGAGGGTCCCTGTGTCATGAGTAGATGGTTTTATGTTACAGGGACCTGATCCTAGTTCTAGAGCCATCCCCAGGATGTGTACAAGAAGACCTATAGCCAACTTCTTTGTCTTGTCCACTCTGTGATGAGTGTGTAATTTCTCTAGTTGCCTCACTAGACTTGAGGCTGGTGTGACATCCAGATTCTGGGAGGAGAAACTTACCTATGCAGTAAGTATAAACATGGTTAACACAGCCTTAATAAGTTATGTCCTCTGACCTATTCACTTGGGCCAAGGGGTGGAGAATCACCACCCTTAGAATCCAGGATTTTTGATGAAAAGAACCTTTTTAATTTAGACCAATAGTATTTATTGTTGCTTAATATAAATCATAGTGCTCTGAAGTCTTATTAAGAAAGTAAGGCACTAACCAGATAGATTTGGGCCTATTTTTCTTTTAATATACACAGTGTCTCTGGTTCAATTTTTAGGTCCTTGATTCAATTTGGGTTGAGTTTTTTGCACGGTGAGAGAGAGGGGTTTAATTTTAATTTAATGTATATAAATTTCCAATTTTCCCATCATTATTTTTTGAATAGGATATCGTTTTCTCCAATGTACATTTTTTATGCTTTTTGTCAAATATGAGAGAGCTCTAATTATGGGCATTGGTCTCTGTGTTATCTATTCTATACCATTAGTCTACAAGTCTATTTTGTTGCCAATACCATACTGTTTTTTGTTATTATTGATCTGTAGCATAGTTTAAGGTCTAGTATAGAGATGCCACCTAATTCACTCTTCTTGCTAAAAATCGCTTTAGCTATCCTGGGTCTCTTATTTTGTCAGATAAATTTCATGACTGCTTTTTCTATTTCTCTGAGAAATGTCATTGGGATTTTGATTGAGATTACATTAAATCTGTATAGTGCTTTTGGTAGTGTGGTCACTTTGACAATATTAATTCTGCCTATTTAAGAAAAAAAATAGATCTTTCCATATTCTCATGTCATCTTTGATCTTTTTTCCATAGGGTTCTGTAGATTTCATTGGAGAGATCTTTCAGCTATTGTTAGGTTGATTCCCCAGGATTTTATAATTTTTATACTATTCAAAGTTAGTAGTTTTTCTCATTTCCTTTGCAGAAGATTTTTTTATTGATATTCAGAAATGCCTTTGATTTATGGGTGTTGATTTTGTATCCTGCTACTTTACTGACTTCATTTACTAGTTCTAGCAGTTTCCTGATGGAATATGTCGAGTCTTTTAGGTATAGAATTATATTGTCTGCAAATAGTGCTAATTTGAGTTCTTCCTTACTTATCCATATCCCTTTAATTTATTTTATTTGTCTAATTGGTCTGGCCAGTGTTTCAAGAAATATGTTAAATAGAAGTTGTGGAAACGGGCATCCCTGTCTTTTTCCAGTTTTTAGAGGAAATGCTTCCATTTTCCGCCTTGGTGTCCTAGAATGGTGCTCCCCAATCTTGTGGCCATTGGCCATGTAATTCATCAAATTGACAAACTCAGCTTTTTCTGTCACAGGATCTATATGCCAAAATATCATGTGCTTAAAGCTACTGAATTAGGCAGGATAGACACGGAACATTTCCATAATCGTGAAAATTATTGAATGATGATGTTCTATAAATCACCAGGAGCAAATATTATGGATAATATGACTTATTTGGAGTTCAAATCTAGTACCTTTGAACAAATGCCTTGCTAACTGTGTTCCAATATAAACTTTTTGTTAAAAAAGTATAAATAAATAAATAAAATAGAGTGGTGTGGATACAGCTATCAGGTGCTACATTAATGAATTCTGTTTTAGAGCATCCACCAGGTTTTACCTGGCCTCTTCCAATCACAGGATATCAAGCACCTCCCTGGAAGACCCCCTCCCATTCTGGTAAAGGCCATTTACTCTTATGGTGTCCTTTGTCAGAATCCCTCTTACCTTCTAGGCTAATGAGGAAACTAGCCAATCAAGAAACCACTACCCCCGCCACTCCAGATAATTCTTGTGCATGGGAATTCATTGCCATCCTATGAGTATGAAGCTGCTAGCATTGGTACCACACTTAGAAAACCACTGCTCCAGCAGACTCCAACATCTAGGACATTGGGGTGTTTTTATAACAGGTCCTAGTAGAACATGACTCAAGCCCACTTAGTTATAAGCTGGGGATGCTGCTGAAATAAGACACAAACCACCACCAACAACAACAATAACAATAACATAAAGCCCTCTACATTTATGTGGGGATTTTTCTCTAAAAAAGACCTTGAATTTTTAAAAATTATCACATCTCCATATGGCTTCTGCCAATAAACCCGTCAATGATAAACAGTTTTTTAAAAGAATATTTTCAGAAATAATTTTTGAGGAAGTAAAGAACAACCCACTTGGGAACAGTACAGAATGTGAGCACTTTTTTGCTCGATTATAACATAAAATTCTACTGAAGCTGTGGCAAAGACCCTTCACAGACTTCAAGAACAGACAGGAGATTTCCTCCTGCTGACATGCTCTCAAGTCAGAGCTGCACCCAACTTGGATTCTCTTGAGGCAAAGAAGGCCCAAAAGGTCATTGAACTAGCTGTTCTGTCACAAGGGGGGAATATATACCATAAATTACCAAATAATACATCTAATAAAACTAATAATTACAAAATGCTATCTTTAACATAGTTTGATTAAATTTAATTTTGAATGAAAGTGTTTAATCTTTAGTACACCATATTTATCTTATTGCTGATAGATGTGATTTTACTGCGAGAAAGTGATAACTTAATGATCTCTGTTAAAGAATGCAAGTCCAAGGAGACTTCAAGCATCAATTATTTATAAGCAGACTTGGTGCTGTGTCCCCATGTAAAGGTAGCAAAACTCCTGTAATGAGGTGGATGCACCCCTGCATCACCTGACCACAATGATCTCATCTGAAAGAGACCAGAAGTATGGCACAACCTTGAACCTCAAAAAATCTTAGAGAGGCGAGGCCACAATGATGTCTTAGAGTCAAGTTCATGGAATACTGCCTTCATGGCATACATTAAGAGTGCCTGAGTGGCAACACACTATCCCATGCTAGGTTGTGTGAAGAGCAAAATACTTACCCCTTATGCACAGCCCTGGGCATGAGGCTATGTGTTGAATTCCCTGCTCTTGCTCCATTGCTCACTCCTTGATTGGTCACTGAAGAAATTGCATTGGTGGCTGCCTGTAATCTGCTAAGCTACTGCCTGAGTATATATACATGGTAACTTCACAACAAAATGGGACCTGTTTCCTGCTTGATGTCCAGAGGTCTTGATTAGTGACTTCACAGACATAGTCTCTACTACAATTTTCCGTGAAACCCCTTGCTGGACGAGAAAGAGCCCACATAAACATCAGTACATAGCATTTGTCTTTTTTTGAAGGATCAAAAAAAATCCTTGTAATGTGACTCTCCTGACCTCTAATGAATGTCAGAATGTTTGCATTTCCATCACCACATCTTCGATATTTGGATATTTACTCACTTAGTCTTTGTACCAGAGAAGGTTATTCTTCCATTAGAAATAACTGGGTGATCTTTTCTTTTTTTTAAGCATTTATTAGGGTGGAGATAATGAAAAGAACTTTCTGTATCCTGCCATTTTCTATGAATGACAGTTCCTTCATACTATTTTAAGCAGGATTCAGCTTGTCCATGAGTCCCCTTTTTTTTTTCTTTTAATCTATGCAGAAGGTTTTACTTTTCTTCATGCTGCTTTTCACATCATACCTACAAGTCAACTGATGGAGCTATGCTGAGTGAGAAAAAAATACCAATAAATTGATATTAGGTAGGCCTGCCTACATCTTCTATGGAGGTTGTAACAACTGAGTTGTTGCCTCAGATTATTGGAAGAAAATAAATTCAGTTTAAACTCACTAAGCTTGTAATATTTTAGCCTAAAATCACTCTCCACAGAGAATTTTAGGTCCTCCAAGGCATCTATTCACCACAGGATTCTGCAAAGTAACCATGGATCCACTAGCTACAACATAAACCAGGGGATCATCCCATAATTTATTTGAGACCAAACCAAACCAGTAACTGTTCCTCTTCTGCAGGATTCAACACCCTCACCCTGACAGTCATATTCACTAACGAAAAAAAAAAATCTAGTACAATTTTCAACTGCATTGACCATATGCAACTTTGGTTTGATTTTGATCAAAGTATTAATTTAATCACTAATGAAACCTTTTAACTGAAAAAAATTATGATATACACTTTTAAAAGTATTTATTTTCTAAATTTTTATTTTCTAGATGTAGGTGGACACAATATCTTTATTTAATTTATATGTGACACTGAGGTTTTAACCCAGTGACTCACATGTGCTAGTTGCTCACTCTACCTCTGAGGCAAAATCCCAGTCTCTCATGATATACACTTTGATGTCTACGTTTTTGTTTAAAAGAGTGTTTTGATTCTTCCAAGTTTTTCTGTGGATAAGCAGTTTACTTATTTTATTTATTCTATTTTTTTATTTTCTTTGCACCTGTAATGAAACCCAGGGGCACTTAATCACTGAGCCACATCCCTAGCCCTTTTATCTTTTTTATTTTGAGACAGAATCTTCCTAATTTTCTTAGGACATTTCTGAGTGGCTGAGGCTGAATTTGAATTATGATCCTCCTGCCTCAGCCTCCCAAGCTTCTGGGATTACAGGTATCATTTTCATTATGTTTAAATAATTTGACATTTTATGAATATTTAAAAAAACGTGCCGAACATTTGGAATCTTTAGTTGTAGGCAAATTTTGAAATGGGCACAAACACTGGTAGGATTAACTAGTTCTTGTGTTCTATTCTATATATACAACAATATATGATATGATTCACAATAACTAGATGAAAGTAAATGTGATAAACAAAATGAGAAATGATAAGTATTTTAAGAGGCAAAATGATAATTACACCATTATTATCAATATATGTGTCAAATTACTATATTGTATGATAAAGATATACTTGTGTCAGACTGGAGTGGTGGCTCAGTGATAAGCACTTTCCTTGCATGTGTAAGGCACTGTGTGCAATCCTCAGCACCACATAAAATAAAGGTATAACAATTATCTACAACTAAACAAAGAAATTAAAAAAGATATATGTGTAAATTAAATTATAAAGTTATGAATAGTTGCACATATATATCAAAGTATTTTCCCCAAGATATGTATTAATTCAAAAGAAAAATATAGTAACTTTATAGTGGATAGACCCTTTAGACATCAACTTAACTAAGTGATCAATGTCATCACCACCAGTAATCAAACATGTTGAAGACATGAGCCTCTAGATATGGTGAGCTGAGAAGGAGCCACCACTATTTCTGTGGTATTGCCAAAACTGCAGAGCCTCCCTCTGATATTGAGAGAACACAAGGTAACCCACAGTTCTACAAAACACTTGTTCCTCAGTGCTGTCAAGAACATGAAAGATGAGTATAGACTGAGGGAATGTCACCAATGTTAAGGTCTGTAAATAAGTCAGGATGGCGCCTGGCATTTTGCCAGAGGAAGTGGTTTGTGAGGTGGCGCCAGCAAGGGATTAACTGTGATTCGTTGACTGCTGTATCTAGTTTATGTTAATTAAGATAAGCTGTTTGGAATGTATATATACCCCTCCTGTCCTACAATAAATGGCTCCCACTCCTGCTGTATCAATCTACACAAGTTGTTCGTCACCCCCTGGTTATTTTGCTGCAGCCGGACTGCGGCAACCAATTGATCAGGGACACAAAAGAGAAATAACAACTAAATGCAGTGTGGTGTCCAGAATGGGGTGATGAAAGCAGGAAAGGATCTTAGTAGAAAAACTAGAAATTCCAATAAGAGCTGTTTTGTTTTGTTTTAGGTACTGGAGATCTAACTCAGGACTGCTTTACCATTGAGCTACATCCCCAGCCCTTTTTTATTTTCATTTTTTTTTTTAATTTTGAGACTGGGTCTCATTAAATTGCTTAGGGCCTTGTTAATTTGCTGAGGCAGGCCTCGAATTCCCTATCCTTCTGTCTCAGCCTCCTGAGCTGCTGGGATTACAGACATGCACCACTGTACCCAGCATCCAATAAGATGTGAAGTTCAGGTGATTGTACTGAACTAAAGATAAGTTCTCAGGCGTGATCATTTACTAGGGTTATGTAAGATGTGAATATTAGGGAAGGCTAGGTGAGGGGTGTACTGAAGCTATCTGTTCTATTTTGGGGAACTTTTCTGTAAATCTAAAATTAGGTCAAAATAAAAGGTTTAAAAAAATGCCACTTCGAAAATTTAGGGCAGATGCCTGGAAGGCCTCATGGGAAATTTCACTGCTCTGCCTGTCTTTGGATTTGAGATTGGGAGACCTCCTGTCCTCAGAACATTAAAGCACCCAAGAAGATTTATTCAGTCATTCTGGCCTATGGTTGGCCAAATGGCTTATACCTTTAGGACAGACTGACCCCCTTTCTCCTCTGCAGTATGGAGCCCTGAGCCCCCCACCCCACCTTGGGATTCTCATCCTGGCTGGCAGAGGCTGTGAGGTGAGGCTGCAGCAGTCTGGGGAAGGCTTGGCAGGTGAGTGAGAGGGTGCTCCAGAGGGAGGAGGGCTCAGACAGTGTTTAGCTGCAGAGTGGGGCTTAGCAGAGGCGAGGGGGAAAGGGAGGGGGGCTCTCCTTCTCAAGGGGCCCTTTCATGTTGAAATCAGACATCATGAATGCTGGGGGCCCAGGAGCCCAGCCGTGGAAAATGTGAGAGCCCCCTTATGTCCCCTCATGTGACATGTCGTCTGTAGCTCCCAGCGGGCCAGCCAGGATGCATTAGGAGAAGTGTTGGTGTGCACCTGGGTTGGGGGAGGGTCCCATCAAGACATTGACCCACTCAGGAAAGGGATATTTGAAAAAGCAAGATCTAGACTCTCCTGGTGCTAGAGGGGAGGGTGGACTGGTCACCCTGTGGGCTTCAGGATCAGGGGTGGGGCAATTGGCAAGAATCCAAGAGAAGGCTCTTGTCCCAACCATCTCCATTGCCCTGAGTAGCCTGCTTCTCGCCAGCTCTGAAGGTGCAGACCCTGCTGACATACCTCCAGGGACAAGGCGCTCACTCTATCCTGGGAGAGCATAGGGTCCTGGCATTGGTTCCACCGCTGGATTCAGTTTTCATTCCCAGCCAGGGAATCTGGGACATTGGACAAGGGAGGCTGTGGCCCCATCTTCCCTGGTACACTCTCAGCCCAGGAGTGACCCCTGCTGTCCGGACAACCCTGAAGGCAAAGGACTATGCTGGCTAGCTGTTCATGGATTGTGCTGGGTGGCCCTGCCAGCCCCCTCCCCACCCCGCATTCTGTGTTGCTCTCCGCTGGCCTACAAGGTTCTCTTCAAATGTACTGCCACAGGAGGGAGGAGGGTGAGGCCAACATCTGGACTAAGGGGACATCATTGGCCCCCACAGCTGGAACTATCAGCAGCCAATGTTTACCCAGACATTATTTGCCTTTGTAAGTTCCTGGCCCCTAACATGCCCCCCCCTGAGGAGAGGGTCCTGAGCCTCCTCCCCATGACTGGGCAGGGACGGACCCGAGAGCGCCGTGGCTGGCTGGAGTTCAGATCCTCCCAGCAGCTTCGGCTGCCTGAGAGAAGAAAGGGGTAGCCAGCTGGGCTGTCCCTGCAGAGGTGTGGGCACGAGTAGGACAAGGCCATGGAGAAAGTGTGAGGGGACCCTGGACACAGCGTGGTGCAGAGAGGAGGGCCAGACCTCTGGAATATTTCAGAACCTTGCTGGCTGACATTGGGTCAGTCTTTTCCTCTGTATCCTGTGCCAACAAATGGGAAGATTTCCTTGCCACCTGATTGAAAATAGTCTCTGTTTTAGTCAGCTTTTTTGCTGCACTATGGAAGGACCCAACCAGAACAATTGTAGAGAGGGAAAAGTTGCCTTGGGGGCTCAGGGTTTTAGAGGTCTCAATGCACAGGCAGCAGGCTCCATTCCTCAAGGTTTGAGGTGAGCTGAACCTCATGGTGGAATAGTGTGGTGGAGGGAAGGGGCTCACATGATGATCAGGAAGCAGAGGGAGGCTCCACTTGCCAAATACAATTATATATCCCAAATAATTGGCCCATGACCCTCCTCCCCAGCCACACCCCACCACTTCAGTCACCACTCAGTCAATCACTATCAGGGGATTAATTCACTGAGGGGTTAAGACTCTTACAACCCCATCACTTGTCCTTCGAACCCTCTTGAATTGTCTCACAGCTAAGTTTTTTGGGGACCCCTCACATCCAAACCAGAACAGCCTCCTGCCACACCTATCCCCTCCCGTGCCTGTTTGCTCTTTGTAGCATATGTTCCAACATGCACCCCTCTGCCGGAGCACAACCACCAGGAGGGCAGGCAGGACTTCACTTTACTGTCACTGCTCCCTGGCATCCAACCAAGCTTCCACAGCTCTTCCCTAGCTTGCCCCTCTCATTCCATCTGCTTCAAGTGACATTGTGGATTGGGGTCAGAGAAGGACAGACCATGTTCTGTGGTGGCAGGCTCTGGCCAGAGAAGTTTTCTCCTGAAGCACAGCGAGTCACAGGTGGGCACTAGGGTGGGAAAGACTATTATGCCTTCATGATAATAGAGTACGCACTCACAGGAGGAACCAGATTCAGAGATGTTCCGTAATTTACCTAAGGTTACACAGCCCCTAAGTTACAGAACCAAGATTTGAGCCCCGGTTCAAGGTTTCCTCTTTACTCTGCTGCCTTCTGTAAAAGATGTTCAAAGTTCTCATTTGATTTCCCAGGACACTTGTGTCTCACACTCCATTGTATCTATACATTCTTTCTATATCATTGCATCCTCAACCCCAAACTGGTTGATGAGCACAGAAGACAACATGAGCCCGATTTCACAGACCAGAGAGGAGCCTGTAGCCATGCAGCCAGTAAATGGCAGCATCTGAACTAAGCTCAGGTCAGCCTCATGTTGGCACATTGCCCTTAACCTTCTTCCAGGCTGGGACTAAGCTTTCAGGTCTCATTGGCTGGCACGGGGCTCCTGACCTCCCAGCCTGCATTAACACACCCATGCTAAAAGCTTCCCAGGGACCTCACCCTGGACAGAACCTGCTCCCTTTACCCCATCCACAGGATCATTTCAAAAACCCCTGTTGGCCCTCCAGTGAAGAGGCAAAGTGTGTCCAGGCTGCCAGGGCCCAGGAAACAAGGTAAACCTTAGGCTACTATGGAGCACCTACAAAATACTCAGACTCAAGGCAGCTGCAACTTGACTCTTGCTGAAAGCCAAGCATCAATCTAAAGAATATTTACTGCATCTCTGCACTATGCCTGACATTTCATAAAATCGTTTTTTTTTTTTTATTTTGTGGAATTGGTGATCAAACCCACAGGTATCTTTATCACTGAGCCTTATAACCCTGGCCCTTTTTACTTTTTTATTTTTATTTTTTATTTTGAGGATCTCACTAAGTTGCCCAAGCTCACCTGAAGCTTTTGATCCTCCTACCTCAGCCTCCTGATTCACTGGGATTACCAGGAATGTGTTTTTTTTGAATCTGAAATACTTTTATGAAAAGGCATGCATTAGTCCAGTGCTTGCTATGTGGGATATAGTCACCACATAAAATCCATGTGAATCTTTACAGAGTCTTGAAAGAGGGGCTACAGATATCACCCCCATTTTGCAGATAGGTAGAGTGAGACTCAGAAGAGCCAAGCCACATGTCCAGGATCTCCAAGGTAGCAAGTGGCAGGGCAGGGAATTGAACCCAGGTTTTCCCAACAAAAAGGCTATGTCCTTCAGGCCTATAATCCCAGCAGCTTTGGAGGCTAAGGCAGCATGATTGCAAGTTCACAGCCAGCCTCAGCAACTTAGCAAGATGCTAAGCAACTTAGCCAGACCCTATCTCTAAATAAAATATAAGAAGAGCTAGGAATGTGGCTCAATGATTGAGTGCCCCTGAGTCTAATCCCCAGTTTTTAAGCCATGTGCTGTCTGTCCCTTCCTATGAGCAGAGGGCCCTGCACTTTAGCCTCACCTCCTCAGACATGCTTTTAGGAGCACATCCTACTTCCCCATGTCTGGACATGCTCACTTGAGAAGTGGGAGGAACACTGGGGAGGCTCTTAAGCAGGCCTCCAGCTATGGGGGTGGACCCAGGATGCCCACCCTTGTCACACCAAGTTCAACCCACAAGTCCCACTCTCTGTCCCCCAAAGCAAAGGCAGTCTGTGTAGAAATGAGTCCCCTTCATGATGGTCCCTCAGAGCTCCCGGGGGCTGCCTGGTGGCGCCTAGGAGGGGACTGGGGGGATGTCCCTACCTCTGGGTATTTGGAAGCCGGTGCCCAGGGAGCCTCCAGAGGATGATGATGTGGATCTGGAGCCACTGGCCCTTCCCTGTACATGATGAGCACGGAGTGTGTTGATGGATATGCTGATTTCACTATCCCGCACACCATTACCATCTAGAAGTTGGCAGCCTTTTTTGTGGGGAGGGGAGGGGAGGGAATTTACTAACTTCCTCATGTGTGTGGTGGCATCCTTTACTCTTGAATAAAGGCCAGGGACCTGATTCACTCCTGGAGGCCCGAGAATAGAGGCACCGCACACCCTGAGTCTCTCCCTCCCGTCCACCCTCCTCCTGCAGAGGTCTTGCCCTTGGCCAGGGCTCCCCCCCACTTCTGGGGGTGCCAGGATGATGGGAACCCAGCTGTCCACCTTCCCCACAACTCCACGCTTCCCCATCCCATGGTCATGTACAGGGAGCAAGAAATGGACATCTTGGTGTGGGAGGGGTGAGGTGCAGGCGCCTCGAGGCCAAGAGGGAAGGGAACCCAGAGGGCTTCCTGGAGAGGGAGGTTAGGGGTCCTTGCTAAGGGGCGAGTTGGGGGCGGGGAACAGCCTGGACAATGGCTGAGAGGTGGGCCACCAGCTGATGTGAGGGTCTGGGCGGGTGGAGAGGAAGGGGAGGGATGGGTGGATGCTTCTAGAACAGGCCTGCCTGAGTGGCAGCCCCTGTCCTCTCTACCCGCGCCCACTGATAAGGCATGGGCAAGGACAACGGGGTCAGGAGGGATGCCCGAGGCTCATTCATTGCCCAGTGCCCTGGCGGGGAAGCCAGCTAGGAGGGCAGCACAGCAGGGTCCCTCCGAGCGCTGTCCTGGTTGACAAAGGCAGGCTGGGGGCAGGAGGAGCTGGAGAGGGTGACATTCTCCCTCGAGGCCATCTGTGGCCTGCTCCCCCAGCACTCAGGAGACACAGGACAGCTGTTCAAACACTGATCAGGGAGTGGGGCACCACGAGGTTGGGTGCTGGGAGGTGGGGAGGCCACCGTGACTGGGTGCGCTACGCCCCGTGTGTTTGGCCTGTGCTGGACGGGCACCTGCTGGGAGTGTAGGACGCAGGGCAGAACGAGGGTCTGTCCCACTGTGTGCACGTAAGTGGGCTCATGAGTAAGACAGAACGGGCGTGGGGGGGTCGGTGCATGCATCATGGGGTGGGTGCACATGGTCTGCGCATGTGCAGGTGGACCGACCCTGCCAGTCCCTTCTTCTCGGTCAGTGATGCTGGTGCAGGGGTGTGACATCCACGCTAGTGAGCGTGTGATGGCCCACACGCATGCATGTGTGTATGCGTGCTGCACTAGGAGCGCAGTGTGACAGGCCGACACGGTGGAGGCCCGAGGCTGGCTTTAGTCCTGGAGCCCACGAATTCCCAGGGCATTGTCCCTGTCGGTGCCCAGCGAGTCCCCAGGCCCATCACCTTCGCCCCTCACCTTGGAGAGGGCGTAGAGGTGGCCCCATGTCCTCCCTAGAATGGTCTCCATGGACATCTGTCCCATGCCTCTGCACCCCACCCCAGGCTGCGCTCACTCCAGAGGTGCAGGTGACGGTGGGGGCAGGTGGCAGTGGTGCCGGCACAAGGCAGGTCCGTGTGTGTCCCTGAGCTGCAGCCTGGCTGGAAAGCTGAGGTGACCTGATTCCTGGTCTCCATTGGCCAGATTCCATGCCTGCCCTTCCAGGACAGTCCCCCAGAGCCACCAGAGCCCCGCCAGGGGGGACCCTGACCTAGGAGTTGGGGCACCCCAGGCTCATGGCCCTGGCCCGCACCCACCCCTTCCCTCCTCGACCTCCTTCTTGGTGAAGAAAACACTGAGCTTCAGCCCTTGGGCGACAGAGGTGCCTGAGCCCTCCAGGTTGAGCGGAGATGGAAGGGACTGGTGTGGCTCCTCTCTCCTCCTGTCTCTGGGTCTCTCCAGCCAGTCATGCCCCCACTGCTCACACACTTTTTAAAATGTCAATAGACTGTCACTCACTTTTCTTGTTATACTTCTTAAAATGAGGGTTTCCTCTAGTCAATGGTGGGAGGTGACACTGGAGTCACGGGGTTGGCATTATTCCTGTTGAGAGGAGATGGACTGTGGAGAGCTCATCAGCTTTCATAGTAACTATTTTATTTATAAGGATTTTCCTAGTGTCATGAATGTGCCATGCCTGGCTTCTTTGTGCCCACTCTGGAGAGAAGGGGGGACTGAGCATGGCCCAGGTGGGGTGGCTTTCTTTACCCCGAAGCCCAGAATCCTAGAGGAAGTGACCTTCAGCAGTGTAATGCAACAGTTTCTAATTGCACACTGCTGGTGGTGGGGAGCTCACTCCCAACCAAGATGGCCCACCTCAGGTACAGTCTCCAACTCCTATCCTACCCTCACGGGCCCTGGTACTGTTCTCTGAAGCGACGGAGGAAATCTCTCTAGAGTCCCACTTAGGGTCCTCCTAGGGATCCCTTCCCGCTCTGAAATACCCCCATTAGTCCTTTGAATCTCTCTCCATCCCTTCACCATCTTACTGAGTCTCCAAAATATACCCAGAATTCTCTTCCCCAAGATCAGGAAGACCAATTGAGACTTCTGTGGGTTACCAAGAGCAGTGTCTCCCAAGGTCACTTCTGAAATGTCTTCATTCTAGTCACATTTATAAGGATCTTATGTTCAAATGAACGTTGCAAGTGCTGGGTTAAAGAAATATTAGAAACTTCCTTTGCAGAAGGACTTATCAGGGCTTTATATGACTCATGTACCTGAGACTCTCCAAACCAGATACAGGAGGTTGAGTTTGGGTGCATCTGGACTTGTCAGAAAGTCATGCTAGAAGGGACACGTAAACTGCTCTAGAGGCAGATCTGGGTGAGAATTCCAACTCCGCCATGTGTTACCTTCGGGACCTGAAAATGCCTTTACCACTCTGACCTTCAGACTCTTCATCTGTCATGTGAAAGATCTTCATCTCTGTGCCTTGCTTGTTCGACAGGTGGAGCACAAGGGAAAGAAGTCAATCAGTTCCCAAACTGCCTCATCTGGTGCTGCTATCCCCAGGCACATCCTGGCTTAGGCCATCCTCAACTCCCCACACAGCCTCAAATGTACCAAGCCCACTGCTGCCTCAGGTCCTTTACACATGCTAAAAATCTACTTTTCAGCTACATCCATATGATGCATGGTAGGGGCTCAACAAACAATGCATAAACTGCTGTGAGATGGAGGCCCTTGATGTCTTCCCCTGCTGGCCACCATCCTGCTCATGCCCATAATCTGATGAGGCCTGAAATCTTCCCTGTCCTATCCTGAGGCTGGAGCAAGCAGGGACTCCCGCGCATGCACCTGAAAATCACCCTGAAGGCAGTTTCCAGGATCTCCCGGGCAGGGAGGATTTCAGCTGGGAGCCACTGGGCCGTGCCCAGGCCATGCCCCAGGCCCCTGGACACTGCCCCGGCTCATTTTTTCAATGGTGTCCCCTCTGCTGGCTGCCTCTGCTGGCCCCTGACTTAATCAATCTAGGACAATTGGCCACAGGCTTGTTTCCTTAAAATGAGGTCACCTTTAAGGATCTCTGACAGGACGTGGCCCCACCTCCTCAGAGCAGTGGAGACATTGCAGCTCAGGTAAGTGAACATTCTCTTAAACCAAAAGGCTGGCAGGGGGCTCTCTTCTCCCCCAGGCTGAGTGGGCCTCTCAGGGCCAGGTGAGGCATCCCCCGAGAGGGGACACTGTCTGTGTCACAGAAGGCTCCACTCACCCAAGTCTCCTCCTGCCATAGGTGGATCATATGTCTGATGTTCTCCTCCCACTTACTGCATCTTTGGTCTGAGGGGTCTGGAGTAAAACCAAATGGCCCGGGTTTAAAACCCCTATGGGCCTCTTTTGAGCTGTGTGATCATTGGTAAGTTAATAAATCTCTCTTTGCCTCAGTTTCTTTCTTAAATGGAGATACTGGTGTGTCTCCTGGGGATTTTTTATGCAGAGCAGTCCCTAGCACATAGGAGGTGCTGCATCAACGTGGCTGCAATGACTATTAAGGCCATTTTTGGATGTTGTGGGTGGAGTGGGGTGGGGAATTCAGGAAGGATCAGTGTGAACTCTTTTCTGTTAATGCATTTTCTTTTTTGTGGGAGGTATGGCGTCAGGGGCTAGAAGGAAATTCTCCTTCAAAGAATAGCCTGACATTTACAAGAAACAGCCCCCTGGGAGACATCCTGCCTGGGAGACATCCTGCAGCTACCTATCTCCCTGGAACATCCTGTGGTTATCAGGATCATCAGACATCTTGTAGCTGGCAGTTTTACCACCCACATCCAGCAATTGCTGTTTAGAGAGCTTCCCCATCCCCAGCATATAAATACCCCTGTGTGAACTATAAAAGTTTGCAGCTTGATCAGAACTCCTGTCTTGCTGTCATCCTTCGTGTCTCTTGTCCCTTCATTCCTCCCCACCTAGGTTTACCGCCCACGTTGATGTGTCCTGCGGGTCAGAATATTTGGCACCCAAAGATTGGGGCTGGAGCCTTTGACTGAGAAGGAACGCCGTCCTCCGGGGCGACTTGGCCAAGCGGAGCTCGCGATTGCCTTGGCAGACATGACCGAGAAACAGATCCAGGAGGAGAGTGGGGACGATGCACAGTGAGTGACCCACCATGGGACAAGCTGTTTCGTCACATGATTTGTTTTTGTCAGGCCTCAAGGAGGCCCTCAAGACACGAGTGGCACCTGTTAAGAAAAAGGACTTAAAATTATTCTTTTCATACATAGGAGAATTGTGTCCGTGGTTTCCCCTTGAAGGGACCATTGATGGTAAAAGATGGCTTAGAGTAGGAGACTGTTTAAAAGATTATTATGAATCCTTTGGCCAAGAAAAGGTGCCTGTTCCCACCTTTTCTTACTGGAAATTAATGAAATTCTTAAAAGTTCACCCTTTGACAATGGTACCTTAAAACTTGTCAGGATTGGGGAAGAGGCTATGCAAAAGACCTCTCATCCCTCTCGTCCCCCCTCGACATGCCCTTCAGTTAGTATAGACATAGATCCTTCTCAGTATCCCCAGGACCCTGGGAACCTTCCTGGACGCACTCAAAATCCCACCCTAACGAATAAGGCTCCAACAGCTACTAACTGCCTTTATCCAGTTTTAAATCCCAGAGACACATTGACACCTGGGGAAGAGGCTACCTTGTAGAAGGAAGCAGCTCCCTACCATTCAGAAGACCCGCCACCTCTCAGGACCCTGCCACAGCCTATAGGACTTACCCATCCACCTCCCTCCTATATCCCTCCTGCCTTTTGTGCTCTGGCCCATCAGGGGCCAACTGCCCCATCAGATATTTTTTCTCCACTTACCTTGCCTAACCTGGCTCCCTTGCACAAGTCTCTCCAACATAGACGGGAACAGATCCAACTTTTAAAAGAATTAAGATCCCTTGACTCTGAGCTCCGCTCATTAGCCTTAGGCACAGAGTCAACCCAAGCTGGCCCAAGGAGGTCTAATACAAAGGTTAAGCCACACCATGGGCCTGTTCTCGCCTTCCCAGTCAACCACAGGCAGATAGATAAGCCCGCCCAGGCTGAGGACAAAGAGGAGGATCAAGTGGAGGAAACAGATCCAGGGTTCATAGTTTGTCCCTGGTGAGCAGAGTTCTCTCTCTGCTTCTTCATTGCCATATGCTGAGCTGCTTTCCCACTCCCTACACTTCCCCCACTATGTTCTGCCTCACCTTGGCCCCAGAGCTATGCAGTTGGTGGTCAGTGGAGTGAGACCTGAAACTATGAGCTACATAAACTTGTCCTGCTCTAATTGTTGTTGTTAGATTTTTTTTTGTCACAGTGATGTAAAAGGCAACTAAAACACAGACTAATTTATCCAGCAGGGAATATTAAAGGCAGTACAGCATTTGAGATTGGCCTGGGTATATTTATTAGCTTTCAGCCTGATATACCATGAAGATCAGGAGCAAAAGCCAGGGTAGAAAGATTTAAAATACTTGCAGGTTTTCCAGAAATGAAAACTTTGTAATGTTGGGGCCAAAGATGGTGTGGTTGGTAAAGAAATTAGTTCCATTACACAGAAGCCACCTTTCGGCATCTCAGGAATGGGAAGGACACCACCCTTCTTAGCAGGCACAATGACTTGTGGAGAGATTATCAGGGTGCCCTGCGTGCAAAAGGCAGCCTCAGAATCCTATGTCCAGATTCATTTTGCTGTGTAACTAACATCATATGGGCTCACAGAGGCCATGGTCTAGGTGGGTCTGGCTACTGTCTTCATTCTTAGCTGACCTTGTTATTGTGTATGTGATGCTGTTTATCAGGCTTACAGAGTGAAGAGTTGAGGGGTTGTGAAGGTTTACATTCATACTTCAGAGGAAACGCTGGTGACCAGGATGTGCATATCACATTCGGAGTGCAACCCAGTAACCCCAGAAACAGTGATTTATCAAACTATAAGAGTGGAGCCAGTGTTGTGGTGGAGGTTAGCAGTGGCAGGCCTATGAACACCTGCTCAAGTAAGTGAAAGTCAGTGAGCACAGAAGCTCTAGGGAGTGGTCCCACATCAGACCAGGCTGGAGGGGTAAGGATGCTCAAGTTCTAGGGCACCCATAATACACCATCAGGTGCCCTAGTTTCACACCTGGAGCACTAGACTTAATGGAGCACTAGACTTAACGTGTGCCCTGCTGTGCTTTTTCAGTCTTCCCCTTACTGCTGTCCTCTTCTTCCCTTTGGGGTTAGTTGTGTTTTCCCTGCGTAGATGTATCTATGAAATGTGTTAACTTTTTTTTTATTATTAATGAGGATTGCAACCAATGCAGCTACAAAAGGTTTGATTCTGCTGCTTTGCTTCCACTCATGAAAGTCAGTAACTGAAGAGGCAGAGAGGTGGGAGAGGAAAAGGCTTCATTGGCAACAATTCAGCATTTCAGAGATGAATGGCTAGCTCCTGGTTTCATCTTGCTTAGTACTGCTGAGTGAAAGTGTATACAGTGTGTTATGTGGAATTGTTCTCTCAGTCATGGGCAGGTGGACACAAGCAGAGTTTACTAGTGTTGACAGACTGTCCTTCAGAGGGGTCTGGAGTCATGGCTCAGTGGTAGAGAGCTTGCCTGGCATGTGTGAGGCACAGGGGTCAATTCTTAGAACCATATATAAATCAATAAATATTGATAGACAACTAAAAATAGATGTCACTAAGGAGCTGGGGATGTGGCTCAAGTGGTAGCGCACTCGCCTGGCATGTGTGCAGTGCTAGGTTTGATCCTCAGCACCACATAAAAATAAAGATGTTGTGTCTGCCCAACACTAATAAATAAATATTAGAAAATCTCTCTCTCTCTCTCTCTCTCTCTCTCTCTCTTAAAAAACTGTTATTTAAAGAAGGTGGGATTCTGTGGGTTATATCTGGGTCCAGTGTACCCTGACACATCACAGACCTGTGAATTTAAGATAATGTGATTTTTTATATGCTTGCAATTCTGAAGGTGTGTGTGTCTGGTTTCCCTCCTAGTCAGTGTCTTCTGTTAACTTCTGCCAATACCTTTTAATTTGGACATTTCCTGTGACATAGTAAGGTGCAGTGCCCAGTGCAAGGGCCCTTTTAACTGACTTTCATGCTTTTAACTGACTCTATGGTTAGTCATTAAGATAGGGTTGAGGGGGTGGGGAGAAAAGAAAGCTATACTCATGAATTAAAAAGAAGAGAATGGCAGAAAAAAATCATTCAACTCAGGGTTCAGCGTCACTGTGTTCCCTTGAGTCTCAGAAGAGACTTTGGGCAAATACTATTGAGAATGCACTGTTGATATTTGTGGACTCTTGGAGTCCAAATGCTTGTTTATTTATTTATTTTTAATTATTTATTGCTGTGAGACAGACATGAGCTTTTGGGGACAAGGGATAGATGTTCTGGCATTAACATTTGGTGTTCCTCAAAAGCTCACCTCTTAAACATCTGGTTCCCAGCTGAAGTCATTATTGGGAGGTGTTGAAAGCTTGTGGAAATTGAGGCCCATTTGATGAAAATTACCTCACTGAGGATGTGCCACTGATGGGGTACTGGGACCCTAATGCACTTCTGTCTCTGTCTCTCTCTGTCTCCTAGCAGCCATGAGGTGGTCAGTTTTCCTATGCCATACACTCTTGGCCAGATGTTCTGCTTTGCTACAGGTCCACAGGTAAGAGGGCCAAGTTACCATGGACTCTAATCTCTGAAACCATGAGCCAAAATAAGTCTCTGCACCTTTGAATGTGGTGATCTCAGGTATATTATCACAGGTTTGGAAAGTGATTAGGACAGCTGCTGTCCAAAATATAAGAGGGCCCAGACCTTCCTCTAACCAGATTTACCTCTTCTGTCTGAAGGTAACACAGAAAAGCTGACAATTTACTCACTAATTTTTTGACCAACAAACATGCCAGTAATATCTTCAGGTTAGAATTTGGGCATGTAATGATGCCCAAGGTCTCTTGTGTGAGAACACTGCAGACCCCATTCAGAAATTGGAGCTGATGTGGCTTAGGGGGGAGCCCAGGTGAACAAGCCCAGCCCTGGCATTGGAATATACATTACACAATGGTCTGGCTTTCCAGCTAGAAGACATCCATCTGGGCTGATGGTAGATACTCAAAAGAATCTATTTGGGGTGATTCTCTCTTTTAGAAACCCCTTAAATGTCCCAGAGTACCTTCATCTCCAGAAGCATTATCTGAGAGTACTCTCTTATTATTTGAAGAGTTTTCTCTATATTGAGGAGTTATTGAGTGGCTGGCAAGTACCTTTCAGTTTTATAGGAGGGAATGTGCTCTCTCCTTTGCACTTTTATATTTTCTTACATTTTCAACAGCAAGGTATGTGCCTGAAATCTGCATCTTCTCCCCTCTACCTCTGTGTGCAAGGCCCACAAGATAATATCCTTGAACTGGGTTTTCAGTGTTCAGATTATGTATGTAATGTTCTGTATGTGTGTGTGTGTGTTTGTTTGTGAGAGAGAGAGAGAACACAAGAACTTGTCCCTCTACCACCATGCTTTCATGTGTTTCATGTGTTTCGTGTGTATAGGTATGGAAAGCATATGAAACAAGACACAATAATTTCTCCTGTGTGGGACTGTTTGGTTGTCCTGTGTAAATATTTTCTGAGTGATTTCTTTGGTTATTGTTGGCTGAGTACCTTTCTGGCAGGACATGTGTTTAGGGTTTTAGTGGTGCATCTGTAGGTGTCGTTTGCATTGTGGACTATTGTGAATGCATTTGAGAGGAGTTAGGATGTTGCCTTACTATTATGTGTTGGATCTGTGCATTTTCAGATTTTAGAATGTATGTGTATGTTCATGATGTCTAGGTCAGAATTTAGGGACATAATCTTTGGTGTTCAGAGATTTGGAGAGAATGGAATCATGGGGTATGTTGGGGTGTTTGGAATTATGTATATGTGGCACATAGATGTGTATAGATTCTGTTGATAATGTCTCAAGTGGACTGCTGTGTATTTTCTTGTTTAGGGCTTTGAGATGATCATGTTATTCTTGGGAATGGAGGGGTGTCTTTTATGAGTATGTAGGATGAGTTAGCAGTGTCTGTACATCTGAGATTTGTTGTTGAACTTCATATTCTGAGGCATTCTGTGTATGTGCATGTTTGCAACATACAGGTGATTGTAAATGTTTTCTTTTGAGAATACAAATTGTTGTCATGTTAATAAGTAATTTGTTTGCTCCATTCAGTTACTTAGGGAGTGTTTGTGTGATTGCTTTTTGAGTGATACTGATTGATGTGTGGTCTGAAGGTATGTGTATCTGAAGCACACCAGATACTCTCAACCAAAAGACCCTTGCCATAATTAAGCTTCTTCTCTTGTCAGATCAGCAGCAAGTATGCAAAGATTACTGTGGTTGGTAGCTTCCTCTTTCTTGTAAATGCCAATTTTTTTTTTTGGTAAATACTTGTGAAACCTCTGTCTGGCCTAGAGAATGGAATGAAAAACACTTGTCAAGTGAATCTTCAAGCCCTTTTCCCCCATTGGACATAAATTCAAAATATTTTGAAATTATCTGTCCCTAGAATGTTTCAGGCATGAGCCACACTCTGGACTGGTTGGCAACAGCCAATAAACCTGCTTTCTGAAAATTCCTGTGGTATCTAGCCTCTTCAATCCTACTTCATGTCTATTTTAAGTGTTTCTTGGAGGCGACTGGAATATGTGTGAGAGTTTGTAAGTAAGGTTTTTGATTGGAATTGTTTGGGTTTTGCTGTGCATTTGTTTTAATTTGGGCATGAGGAACTCTGGGTTTACACTCAGGCAGCTGGAAGATAGGAAGTTTATGCTATTGAGGATTTTCAGAGCTCCACAGTGTTGTGTGCTGTTAACTGAGTATATCAGAAAGAATGAGCAGTTTTGTACATTAATAGTGAGTTCTGTGCCCTTTAATAGTGAGAGACTGGCTGCATGTACTTTGGGTCTTTGGGAGTACTGTGGATTTGTAGATTCAGATGGACACGTGTGTTCCCAGACTTGTATAATCTAGGACTGTGAATGTATTTAGGAAGTGTGATGGCTGAGTATTCATTCTCAAACAGTAGATGGGTAGTGTGTGTTTCCACTGAGATAATATAGAAGTTATATTTATATGGGAATACAAGTTAGGAGGATTGGGTACTGACAGTGTATATGGGTTATTATGACATGGTGGGACTTGTGAATAATTATTAAGAAGAGTGTTTGAATGGAGTATTTTGGTGAATACTTTTTGATATTCACAAAATATTGATTTTTTAATTTAATTTAATTTTTTATTTAGGGAAGGGTGTGACATTAGAGTGCAGGGTAAAATATGTGTATTAAGGCCACACATGTGTTATGTATGTATTTGGGAAATGACAATGAGTAGATTGTAGGTGACATCATTGTTGTGTACATTTGGAGAGGGTTTGGAAACTTTATGTGTTTTTCGGAGTTGGTGTTTGCGTATCAAGTGATTCTGGGAATATGGACTCATGTTTATGTGTGTATGTGGGTGGTTGTACCTGTGTCATTTAGGGTTAAGAATGTTACATTTTTGTAATCAGGGTATTTCTGGTTCCACTCAATCTTGGGGAAGTTCAAAGAGATTTTTGTGTATATTGTATTTCTGATGAGAGGATCAAGTCTGTGAGATTTTCCAGAGTACTTAGGGTTTTGTTTATGTGACTTCTGGTAACAAATAGGGTTTATTGTGTGTGTGTGTGTGTGTGTGTGTGTGTGTGTGTGTGTGTGTGTAGGGGGGTTGTATGTTGTATTTCTGTGTGCATGAATACTCAGTGTTTGGTTATATCATGTGCGTGCCTTCAGGAAGTGTAGAGTATATAGGAATGTATAAGGCTGCATTGGAAAAGTATACATTATAATTGCATGTCCGTCAGTACCTGGGTGATAACAAGCATGTGTATTTGTGGGTATGAGTATATTTTTTTAGAAAGGAAGTGGTGGTGTGTGTATTCGGGGAAAGCAGGGATAAAGATGATTTATGCATCTGAGTTTTTGTTGGGATGGCAGTGAGTTGTTTGTCATGCACCTGTTTCTAAATGTGAGGTGTTTTAATGATATCTGTGCTGGAAGGGGTTTTAATGAGTGTGCATCTTTACATGTATGCGCCTCAGCAAGAGGTGTTCACAGGTCTCTGTGGCTGGAGGGCATGTGTGCATCTGTGGCCGTAAGAGATGGCAGAAACACATTGGTTATGGCAAGCCTTTCCCAAGAGCACTAATGCTTGTTCCTGTTGATCCGGAGCTCCAACAGTGATTTCTGCGTTCTCATTCTTATCTGACATCTGTCTACATTAGTTGTGGTGGTGAGTGGATGTGCCTCTTGGATCCTGGGCTGGTGGATGGGTGCTGATCAGGGATGGTCCCTCAGGAGTGGTGGGGGGACCTTTTTCTCCAAGATGTAAGGTATGGCCATTGTGATTCAAAGGGACTGACTCTGGAAGATAACTGCCAGGAGTTTCACAGATTCAAGGACAATTGTTGAGAGAGTTGTTTGTTTGCCCACATGTTGCATCCTCCCTTGCATTTTTCCCTCTGCCAAGACAAAGACAGAGACCCTAAGCACAAGTCTCCACTGGCCCTCCCAGCTTGGTGGTGTCCTAGGCCCATATGTGCACATGACTGGCCTCATGGTGTGCATCTCTGGCAACATCACAAACTCTATAGTTATTACACCACTGCACCTCAGTCAGATTAGGAGAGGAGTTAAGAACTGATTGTACAATGATACTTATTTTAAATTTTCCTGTGGAGCTACCCTCATTGTATTCTTTTTTTCTTTGCATGACCAAGTGAGTGATTCATCCTTTCAACCTGAATGATCCTTTCACATTTCTACTCATAGAGAACTTCCTTTTAATAAGTTTCTACTAGTGGAGAATTTACTTGGTTTTTGTTTGTGTGGAAATAAGCCGAATGAGTTTAATTTTATATACATTTTCAAATATTCACAGCAAAGTTTTGCCATGTCAGCTATTTGGGAAGGCACATCAGTGGTGTTCATTACACTTATTTTTTCCATTTTTTGAAACCAGCATGCAGCCACAAAACTTTTCTCATCTTGCAAAATTGAAGCTCATTTGTTAGACAGTAATCATGAATTTCCCTCATGCTCCAAGAAGTCACCATTCTCCTTTCTGTATTATTTTAATTATTCTGTGTACTGTACTTCATATAAGTAGGATCATACAGTATGTATTCTCAAGGTCCATCCCTACTCTACTATCGGTCAGGATTTTCTTTGTTTTTTAGACCAAATAATACTTCATCATGTGCTACATGTAAAAAAAAAAAATTCTTCCTTGGGATAGGAAAAGGGCAAATTTGTAGAATGAAATTGACCATACTATCCTATATACATATATGAAGAGACCACAGTGAGTTTTATCTTTATGTATATCTGTAAAGCACAAGTTAAGAAAATTATAAATACATGGATGGAAGACCAGTATAGAAGAAGAAAGGAAACTGGGTCAGGGAGGAAGGGAGGGAAAGGGCAAGTTCTCGAGATTGACTTGGAACAAACTATATTCCATGCTTTTGTATAACTATAGTGCACAGCTAAAAATAAAAATATTCTTCCTCAATGTACCCTTGAGTATAATAAATAACCCTGTAGTAATTACAAGCATATAAATATCTCTTCAAAAGAAGTAGAATTGAAGGGTCATTTGAATGATCCTTTTGATAATTTGGGGAACCACCAATCAGTTTCCCATAGAGCCTGCACTACTTTGCATTCTAACCCACTAGGGTTCTGGCTCCATCACATTCTCAGCAACACTGGTGTTTTCTGTTTTAGTTGTGGTGGTGGGTGGATGTGCCTCTTTGTTCCTGGACTGGAGAATGGGAGCCGATCAGGGATTTTTCTGTTTTCTGTTTCTTTCTGTTTCATCATGTGTTTGAAGCTGGATCTCATTGTGATTTTGATTTTGATTTTGATTTCTCCTCTTAGTATTGATATTGAACATCTTCCCATGTGCTTCTCAGCCATTTGCATATCTTCTTTGGAGAAATATCTGTGCAAGTCCTTTTCCCATTTTAATATTGATTTGCTGTTTTCTTCTTATTGAGGTATAAGGGCTCTTTATATCATAGATCTTAAATTCTAATCACAAATATGATTTTCAAATGCTTTCTTGCATTTAGTGAGTCATCTTTTTACTAATGAATGTTTCCATTGATGAATCAAAGTTTTCGGGTTGATGTAGTTCAGTTTGTTTCTTCCTTTTGGTGCCTGTGCTTTTGATGTGCTGTTCAAAAAGTCTCTGTCAAAATCCCTTGTCATGGGCTTTTTCTATTGTGTGTTATGAGTTTTATATTTCAGATCTTACATTTAGGTCCCCTATTTATGTTGAGTTAATTTAAGTCCATGGTGTCAGATAAGGGCCCAACTTCCTTGTTTCATGTGTTGCTATCATTTCAGTCTTCTCAACAGTATTTGTGGAAAATACTGTCAATTTCCGTGGAATGCTATTGACAGAAATCACTTGAGAACTTATTTTCTTTCATTTCTGAATTTCTTACCCTGTTTTATTAATCAACATTTCTATATTTTGTATTTGTATGACTGGTAAATTTATAGCATGGAGTCTTGAATTTATGACAGGTTAGACCACCAATTTTGTTCTTGTTCAAAATGTTCCTGAAGTTGGTTGTTTTCACATTCCCTATCATTTTAGGATGGAATTTTAAATTTTTGCAATGAATAATTTCTGCATCAAGTACAACAAGACTGGGATCTTAATTAGAATAAGATCCATTCCATGTTTTTATGAATAAATCAAAATATTCTCTACTCTCATGTAAAACGAATATGAGTAAATAAAAACATGAAATAAAAATGGTATTCATGAAAAAAAGAAGTTAGGAATTTTTTTAGGGATGGAACAGAAACTGTAGATTTCTTTGGATAGTGTTGATATGTTAACAAGTTTAAGTGTTCCTGCCCATGATCATTTGATATCTTTCACTTTTTGTTGTTATTCTAAGTTTCATTGCTTGTTTTAAAGTCTTCACGTTTGATCTACTTGATTGGGTAGTAATACATTGGGTGTAGTATTACATTTTATTTTACTTGTCAGATGAAATTGTTTTCTTGATTTTCTTTCCATATATATAAATATTTATTATTAGTGTATAGAAACACAGTTTGTGTGTGTGGGGTTTTTGTATTGGCACCTTTGCTGAATTTATTCATTGTGGTGATTATTTTCTTGGAATCTTGAGATTCTCCAGATATAACTTTATCTCACTGATAAACAGAGGTTTTCATACTTCTACCTTTCCATTTGGCATGCCCTCTGCCTGTACTTCTTGCAGATTGATCTGACCAGGATTTCTAATATGTTAAAAAGAACAAGTGAAAGCATGTAAAATTGTCTTCTTTCCATTTTGGGAAGAAAATATTTTGTTTTGTTTTGTTTTTTTTTTTTTTTTGATTAGTTAATGTATTAGAAGGTAATTTCTCATGTGTGATCTTTATTTTGTTGTTGTTTGCATTTTTCATTTTTTTCAGTATCAAGAATTGCATTCATGGTCTCACATATGCTAGACATGCATACTCCCAACAACAGAATTAAATCCTGACCCTTTTAAAAATGTTGAGACAGAATCTGGTCAAGGGGTTCAGGGTGGTTTAGAACTTATGTGTTTTCTGACTTGGACTTTGAATAGCTGGGATCACAGGTATACACTATATCATCCAGCTGTTTTTCTTTCTTCTATTTCTAGTTGTTTTCAACTTCTAATCATGAAAGATTTTCTTGCAAGATGGATGCAGTGACAAGGTTTGTAGTTCAAGGTTCTTTTTGTGAACAGATAATTGAAGGTGACATTCACTAGACAGAGCATGAGGAGTTAATGAAGTGAGAGTACACTGCCTTAAATAAGGGGCAGTGGGCTCACCCATGGAAATGGGATGCCTTGAGGCAGAGAAGGAACTGGGGAGCTGGCTTTGACAAATAAAGAGACCAGATTTGGGTTGCTAAAGTTAGTGATAGAATATGACTATCACTCCATAGGATATGACTACAACTGAGTTTGGCAAATAAAAATTTCTATCAATAGAGAATATTGATAGAAATTTTGCTTCTGTAGCTTCATTGGGAACTTGACTAATTTTAGATGAGATTAAGTAGAAGAATTTGTTTAATACTGCCCTACTTCTCAAATTAGAAGCCTACTGACTGCTGGGGGTAGATTCTTTATGTGTAATGATATGGTGTATACCTGTTTTCCCAGCTATTCAAAGTCCAAGGCAGAAAACACAACCACTTATATGCTAGCTACTTCAGGGCTTGGAACACCTCATTTGACCAATAAATCCCTTTTCAAACTAAATGGAGGTCAGGAGCCTTACCAGAAATAGGTGAAAGACTTAATCCAAAATTACTGTTCTTTTCTGTAATTTTAGTTTTGGATGGACATATAGGATCTTTATTTAGTTTCATGGGGTGCTGAGAATCTAATCCACAGCCTCACCCAGTGCCAAGAGGTTGATTCAGACACATCCCTTCACAAAGCACTTTACCAAAAAGCCACAGGTGAGGCCCCTTAATTTCCATTTTGAAACTGTTTTCTTGAGGCTTCACAAAGGTGTGGCCTGAGGCAAAGACCTTCCTGACTTGCAGGGGAATTGAACAATAGGTAAGAACACACCTGGGGGACAGACTTCTGCACAAGATGTACACTATGGCACTGACAGCTCCTGATGATGCTACTTGAGTTGCTATCTAGCCAAGCAGGGTTTCTCCACTGAGACCCTTACCGGTCACACTGATTTCTGAGTTTTCTAAGATGCTTGACATTCCTTTCAACAATCCAGGAAATGGCCATTTCACAGAGCTTGGAGCTGGTACATATCTTGGACACAAAACCACAAGCCCATTCTGGAGAGTGGCCAAAATTCAGGAAAAATACAGGAACTTAGGAACATAGTAGGTCTTGCCCATCTGCAAAGCAAGCAGCAGTCTATTCATATATTCACCAGGATGCGTGCTGGAAAGCTTTCCACTAATGCATTCTGTTTCTCAATTCTTTGTTTCCAGAGACTCAGTAAAATACTACCTGAGATCAGGTTTTGGAAGGGCACAACCAAGAGTAGGAGAGATTAAAGGCTCAGTCACTGTAATCTCCTCTGCCACCTACAAGGTTGTGATCTGCTGAGCATTTTCCATTCCAGTATGTATTCACAGATATTCTTCTTCTTCTCCCTCTAATTGTGTATAACTTGGGGTGATGGTAATGTCAAGGCATTGTTCTGGATGACAGTGAGAGGTGATCTTGTGTAGCACATGTTCATATACACATTGGATTGATTTTAATATTTTCCCTTTGAAGTATTGAATCTCTGACCCTAACCCATACCCTACTAGACTCTGAGTACTAATCCTAACATATGCATAAAAGCAAACCTAAAATAGAGAAATTCAGAAAGTTCATAGAAGGAATTGTGTATTTTGATTTTCCTTTTGCTTTATCAAGGGTATGTGTTATATCACTAGTCACATTTTCATTCTAATACTTCTCCATGTATCGTCAAATTTAACAAATATATAACTTATGGATTCCCTTTCTCTGTAGGTTGGGTAAGAACATGTATTGTTAAATACATATATATTGCCCTTCCTGCTATAACAGGTACATTCACGTGAGTATTCTGACTTTGGCAAATACAAATTCCATGAACAGATCACTCCCACCAAACCCCAGGGGAACTGAAAGTTCAACCAATGGTGAGCTCCATATTTGAACAAGTTTATACATAACCCTATGTAAAGTAAAATAAATATTTTTGTGATCTTTGAATAATATATGTTCCATTAAGAATTTGAATTTGCATATCTATTGCTCCTTTTACATGTCTTTAATATATATTTCTCTCTCTCTCTCTCTCTCTCTCTCTCTCTCTCTCTCTCTCTCTCTTTCTCTCATATATATTATTCTTTGAATGGTGTTTTCTCACCCATAATGGTTCCTGAAAGAATTGAGACCCACAGTGCCACCTACTTCATCCTTGAATGATGTCTAGACCAATACAGTGAAATATTTGAAATTCTCATGACCAGGAATTTCTGAACTGGAGATCCATCCGATCTCCTGTTGCTCATCATGACTGAACCAGATAGTTTCTTTATTGACTGGAATTCATTAAAATGGTGTAGAACAGAGATGCAATTGAGTTGGAGCCTCCTGGGAACTGGCCTTGGAGCAGTGGAGTGCAGGTGTCTGATAAAACATCTGTGGTGGAGCCATGTGGATCTGTCATTGGCTTCCAAATAACATGTGACTGACATGGGACAGTCAGCAGACCCTTATATGTAAAGGCCTCCTGTTGTGGGGATAGGTTTGGGGGTGATAATCAGAGTCAGATTGCTACTCTAAGTGGGAAAGATGTATGGGATAGCAGCCCAGCTGGTGTTTTCTCTTGCAAAACCTGACTCATCACATGTGACAGTACTCCCTCCAGTGCTGTGTCCCAGTTTGTTGTAGGGACAAATGAAGCAAGGCACTGAAGATAGAAAGAAACAGTTTTATTTGGCTGCATCCAGGTTCAAAAAGCACAGCTTTTGCTGTTATCAATCAATCCCTCCAAGTTCAGGGAGTTTCAGAGTCTGCAGAAGTTTACATAAAAGCAGCTTTTTCTTACACTGTTCTGGGCAAGTTAACACTTCAATGACAACACTTGAAAAGAGGAGAACTTCTTCTTCCCTTTCTTCCTCCCTCTGCCAGCTGTTAACATGGAGACAATTTGTAAATTATCTTAAAAATGTAGACATCTCTGTGAAGCCCAGCTCAAGGCCAGAGGCCTTGTTTGCAATTTCTTCAAAGTACTATACTGGATATATTTGTGAAAATAGTAAGGGGGTGTCCAGCACCTTGGCCAGTGGCCAAGTAAACAGGGCAACACAAAAATAGAAAGTTTATCTACATTGAACTCTTTTGCAGAGACTCTTTGGCTGACAGTCCCCAAATCAGCCATGGTGAAGTGGACTTTTCTGTGGAGAAAGGGAGTACCACTTCATTGGGTCCCCCTCTTCCTCCAGAGAGAAGTCTTTTCTGCTGTCCTTTAATAAAGCTTCAACTTTCCACTCTAAACTTGCCTTGATGTGCTTCTCTGGGGTTATACTTCAGCATTGGGAAAGCAAGGCCTCATTACCAGTAAATAGCCATAACAATAACAGTCAAAGGACAGAGATAATGCCAAAAGTAAAGTCAACATTTAGAATTGAAGATAATAATAATCTTTAGTGATAAGAATTACTTAATTTAATACTTTAAAAATAATAACAACATTTTGCCAGGGAGCAAATTTGTGACATTGCAGTCAAGGGGAGAAATAAAGAATGTCCATGCATTTCTGCCCCTTTCAATTCTTTATTCACTCAAATTCTTAATACAACTTTACTCTATAGGTTCCTAATGAAGAAAACAACAATCCTTAATGATCGGCCCTGCAGTGGAGATAATCAAATAACACCAAGCAATTGTAGATTAATTAATTCCCAGAAAACAATATTAGATTAATTCTGAACATTGCAAAACAGATGTAATCATGACAGGCTAGTGACAGACATTACCTCTGAATGCTAAGTTCAAAGCTCTCAAGCCTTAGGCTTTATGTCCTGCAGATTCACACTCACTCAACAGCAGTGATCAGGTCCTAAAGCAAAACAGGCTTTTTCTGGTGGGGAGTGGACAACCAGTTGAGGAGAGGGTCACAGGGAGAAGTTGCAGCTCACACAAAGGTCCAGACAAGGCGGTAGAGTTTGAGAGCAGTGAGGATCACACAGAGAATAGGAAAATGATGGCAAGTGATGGGATGTCAGTGTAGGTCCTCATCAGGCTCTCCAGCTGGAGTACATACTCGTTTAGGCTGGCTAAATCCCTGTTTTTAGCTCTATTTTTTATACTAAATTTTGATTTTATTTTTTATTTTTTACCACACCTTGTAATTATCAGGTGCCACCAGATTTCTCATTTACCCTGAGGTCAGAAATATCTGGTCTGGTGGCCTCCATCCTGATATTCTCACCTTTCACTCTTATCAGGAGAGGAAAGCCTGCCAGAGGCTTTATTCAGCTTATCAGGGTGAGGGCAAGTAATTTGTCTGAGGCCATATTAGAGGGCTCTGTGGGTGTGCCTGGTGAAAATGACCTCTATTAATGACCTCAGGTTTCAAAATGGAGTTTTTTAAATGGAGTGAGAAACTGATGTGACTCCATTTTTGAGAAACCAGCCACTTCAGTGCAAAGCCTGTCCAAAGGGAGGAGTTACCCTTGTCTATGGAAAAACGTAGAGTGCTCCTAGGCATATACCAACCCTGCTGAGTTGTTTGTCTGTCAATAACTGGAGAGATCTTCCATGGAAAGTGATCCTGACTCAGTTACACTAAGTTAGGACACACAGCAACCCCCTAGCTACCACAAAAATCATGAGACACAGAAAATACCTGAAACACCAGGTGACCTTCCCAGTAGTTTTGTTGATTGGTAACATGATTAGGCAAGTTTATCATATACACTCTTGCAACCTCTCATGGCCTAAACCAATCCGTTCAAAAGTATCCACAACTTGAACTAACCAATCACCCTTACACAACTTGTTTCTGCCAATGAATGTGCTAATCAATGTTAAGAGTTGTTGTTTGACTTTTCTGTAAATCTATTAATCCTCAATGAATTAAGGGTAAAGACTCACTCTTTAAGACCACTAAATCTGAAATGGTTGTGAGTCTAGGCTTGAGCTTACAATAAACACTCTTGTGTGACTGCATCAGATTCAGCTCCTGGAGGTCTATTGGGGGTCTCATGAATCTGGCATTACAGGAGTTGCTTAGGTTCAGGCCTAAGGCCATTCTCACACAACCCCTTTCACCTTGACAGCTCTTCTGCAGATAAACAGAAGCCATAACACATAACTCCTGTCTTCATAAACTTGATCTCTTGAGTCCAGTGTCATTTCAAGTTCTGGGTTTAAAAAGACATATTCATTTTCCTTGATGTTTTCAATAAATCACACAGAATTCTTAGAAATGGCTTGGAAGGATAACAATGTTATATTGCAAAACTTCATGAACTTTCAAATTGCTTGCTGTGTGTGACTGACCAGTATGTGAAAGGCCTTGGGAATATGTGAATATATTATGAATATAGTAGAACTCTTGAGACTTTTTTTCTTACTGTACACACATCCTGAGGCCAAATGAGGCTGTTTACTAGAGGTCATTTTTCAAAGAAGAGATAGTGATCATAAAGGAATAAATTAACCTATATATTATAAATAAATCTAATATATATTTGATTAAAATTGAGGCCATATATGGTCATGCCAAATAGTTTGCTGAATCATTTCAATTACAGTTATTTAGTTATTTTAATGTTTTCTTACTATCTGCATTAGAGACATCGTTGACCTGCAATTCAGGAAAACTGTTAATTCTAGCACTGAATTTATCAGGTTTTGATTCTTTGATATATTACTTATTGCCATAGGATCTCTTGTTCCTTAATGTGTATATTTATAAATTTACACATTTTAGAAGGTTTTAGAAAGATGAAAGAAAATATGTATTAAAAGAGTAGTTTAATAAGCTCTTTAATATTCCATTACTATGGTTATCAAATAGCATTTTCTTTTTACGAATGTATTAACCTGGGGCTGGGGATGTGGCTCAAGCAGTAGCGCACTTGCCTGGCATGCATGCAGCCCAGGTTCGAACCTCAGCATCACATACAAACAAAGATGTGTGTCTGCTGAAAACTAAAAAATAAATATTAAAATTCTCTCTCTCTCTCTTTAAAAAAAAGAATGTGTTAACCAGTAATATGTATACAACAATAACATAATAAATAAATATGGTACAACCAAATAAACATAAATTAATAAATGCTATATGATTTATTTTATAATAATATTGGTAAAATATACCCAGAGGTGAAAATAAACATTTAAATAATGATACATATACATGTCCATTTTTATTAAGGTATAGTGAAATACATCTATTTTTGTAATATACTTTTGTTCATGAAAGCATCATAACTATTATTATCAAATATGATTGTAGCTGCACAAAATTAAAAATCCAAATTGTACGTTTATCAGTAAATAAATGGCTTTTAGTGACTGAAATTTCTGAGTCTGTTATTGTGAAACACAAATATTCAGTAAAATATGCTCTGAAAAAAACCTCAATTTGAAAATGTAAAACATAGAAAGGAGTATTTAGAGTTGTTTTACCATGAGATTAATTTAAAATACCTTTGATACCCAAACAAATACTCTGAAGTTTTTGCTCTTAAGAAATACATATGAAAGAATACAGCAATTCTGTCTCTGAGTAATGCAAGCATAAGAGAAAGATGATAAGAATATTAAGTAAGCCTCAAAAATCTGAGGATCATGAAATAAATAAATTCGTGTCAAGAAAATATCAATCAATTTTGATGTAAAGTCAAAACTAATAAGCATTCTAATTTACCAAATCTTAATGATTTTATATATTAGAGAAAAGAAGTCAGAATTTTAAGCAAATACATGAGAAATGGGTGTGCACAACAAGGTTTAACCTCAGAAAATTTTATACATCCCCTGTGTCTGTCCATGTGACTCTCTCATGTCTTTCCAGTGTGACATCAAAAAAAAAATGAAGAACAAGTTTTTGAGTAATTATATTTAGGTCTTAAAAAAGGTTAAAGAAAATAATTAGCTCTCTTTATCTATTTTTTAGAAGTAATTTTCCTTCGTATTTCTTCAATAATTAATGATTACCCTGTGCTTGTTGCTGATAATACAGAATGTGTAGAACCACCCAGAATGAGAGCACTATTTAAATAATGTCAGAACAAAAAGTGCTACAGAAGAGTAGGAACTGAAAAACAAGGCCAAAACCAGTGCAGGACCACACAGCATTTAGGGGTATATCAAAGAGGAATGGTCTGACTTCCATTCCATTCTGACTAAGAGGTCTGACTTCCCTTAGCCAAGACAAATAACTAGTACAAACTGTCTTAAAATATTTTTCTTCAAATCTTATAATTTAATGGATACATGGTAAGAATCCAGAAGTTAAATGTAAACTAGCAAATTTACATTCATTTCTGGGACACTTTTACATCTAGTTCTATAAATTAATTAATTTTAATGCCTTTCTAGATATGGTAGATAACTTTTTCTTATTCAACATTTATCAGGTAATTTACAAAGGACTCCATTACAGAATTCAGTAATTTTTAAAAATTCATAAAGCAACAGATGAAATTGTTTAAAACACAGACACAGTAATATCACAGGATATAAAGTCTGTGTTGACACCATGGTCTTTATGTTTAGCTCATAGTTTAAAGAAAGGTTGACTGGCTTGTATGTTTACTTTTAAACCTTATCTCAAAAAACATGAAACAACTTCTCCTGTGTCTTTAGACAGAGAGACTGGTGGTAACACAGGGACAACTGTGGGTTTGGCACCTTTATTCATGATCACTTTTTACTTTGTGGAAAGACTTAAAACTCTTTGAAGATTCACATTTCCACTCAGCAGTAGGGAATTTTATTTTTTCATGTTCTGTCTCCCCTTTTCCATATCTCATTTCTCTCATTTTAGAATCATGCTAGGAAAATTTAATCTCCTTGTCTAATCTTCTGTTTTCATTCTGAAGGATCTTTTCAACATTATCTTTCAGATTTTATAATAGCCATCTATTTTTTTTAAAAAAAAATTAATCTTGTTCTTAATATACAAGTTCTCTGCCTTCATTTTTGAGTTTTGCACCTGGTGAGATGTGATTCATTGAGTTCAGGTTTAAAAAAAATAATCTTTAAGTTATAAAGTTTCAATCATATATTTTAAGATAAAGAAACAGTTTTAAATGTATTGCTATAATATTTTAAGTACAATAATTTTAAATTACAAATATTTAAAATACATTAAATTTCTTTCTCATTTGGCAATCCTAATGAAGGCAAAATGGCTCATTCTATTTTTACTTATAATTTTATCCTATTAAATATGCCTTTACATTTATTAATCATGTAAAATTATTAATAGAAATTCATCACTGGTTAAGAGACATGAATCAGCCAAGAGGCAAGTTAAATAAAAATTCAAGTTTGTCTCCATACACAAAATAACTCTCTAAGCATACTTTTTGCTGGAAAAAATACTTCAAGATGGCAAGTAGCAAGAACAAGTGTGCTAAAGGCTGAAACTGATTCTGAAAGCTAATGCCTCTCCCAAAGCACACCATCACAAAGTGAAGATTTCTAAAGTCTGGGAGACTAATGTTGATATTTTTGATGGAAACACGTACTCTTGTGATACTAACAAGTTGTAGAGGAAAAATGATTCTTAAAACCCATGAAATTCAGGAACCCCAGAGTTCTGAAAACTATCTCAGATGTAAGTCACACAGTATACCTGCCTGACCATTAGATTTTGTTCACTTTAGACCTTTTAGAGAATCCACACTAAAAATAAGAAAAGTAGTGAATGCATGATAAGACAGTGAGGAATGACAGATTATATATCCTCTGATAAATCTCTGAAAACTTACTTTCTTGGGATAAAGATAACATATGAAACTATTTCTCACAAGTTTAGACACGATTTTGTAATTACTTATTCATGAAATTTTATTAAACAATATCAATTCTAGATACTTCCTGAAATTTTTCTCCAAGTCGATGAAATCTAATATATATTTTAGAATATGTATGTATATGTGCACTATAGAACACTATGTATAAATTTATATATGTTTTATCTAAGGTTAACTTTTATAGGTATGTGAAATAATTTGATTCTTTTATATTTTTCTAAATTTAATGGTAAATAAAATATTTTTGTAGAAAATATAATGTGAGTGATATGTTTATTTTAAAGTGTCTGAATTTTCTTTACATAACTGGCTTTGTTAAGCCAGTCATTTCTATATTTTAAATAAAAGGAGTGTTTGAGGGGGCTGGGGATATGTCTCAAGCAGTAGTGTGCTCACCTGGCATGTGCACGGCCCTGAGTTCGATCCTCAGCACCATGTACAAATAAAGATGTATCCACCAAAAACTAAAAAAATAAATATTAAAATCTCTCTCTCTCTCTCTCTCTCTCTCTCTCTCCCTCTCTCACTCTGTGTGTGTGTCTCTCTCTCTCTTTAAAAAAAGGATGTGTTTGAATAAAAGCATTTTAAGAAAGCCTCCACTCAATGATGAATAAAATTCCCTATTAAAGAGTATTGACCATTTTTAATTTTTTTAGTAAAAAATGTTTCCCATAAAAAGAAGAAATGGATGTTAGCCCATCACAGTACGCTAAATCACGTTTCATAAAAACCAATGGCAGGGATGCTAAGAAGATTATATTTCAAAGCACAGTTGATCTCAAACATCAAATAAAACTCTAGGCTTCATGAAACCAAAAGAAAAGATTTTACCAGCATTTTCTATTTACCACAGAGCCTTCTCTCAAAGAAGTAGGTAGTCCTATGCTAAGTATTTAATAGCATACCCTTGGTGTCAACATTTCCTATTCTTCTATAACAATCACTGGAGGTCCAGATTTCCCCTCACACTCAGAATTCTATTTTCTTCTATAGGGTATGCTCACAAAGCAAAACAAATAGGATTTCATGGAAAAGGACTTTTTAACTTATATTTTCCTTACTCTTTTTTTCTGGAAACAAACAGAAGGCATCTGTCTTCGAAATTGCTTTCACCATAGTTTACTACAATTTTCTAATCCCAATATTGGACTGCAGGAATCTCTTTTTTGGGAGCCAGTGTTGAGGCTCTTCTGCTGCCAAACAGAGGCCTCACAAGCCATGCGGAATGTGGATGATCCATGTCATGTCTTGTGAACTGCATGGCTTACACATTTGCTTTCCAAAAGAGTTAACCTGATGTGATCTAAAAGGTCCTGTATTATATAAAATATGATTTTCTTTGAAATTGGCTATTTTTATTCAGCTCAGCTAGTGCGCTGGTCCTAATGGTCTCTGCATTAATATTAGTGAAACACAAATAGCAGTGGGCCTCAACCAATATTTCTCATCTGTTTCAATCCAAATATTCTTCAGGACTACTTCAGGATTTTTTGTATAAAAAGCCCAACCATCTTAAATAGGTTAATATACCAGTGGATTATAACGCCCTATTCTTATAGCTTTTTGACTCTAATTAGCTTAAATGGTTATGTGTGTATGTGAGTGGTTGTACCTGTGTCATTTAGGGTTAGGAATGTTACATTTTTGTAATCAGGGTATTTCTGGTTCCACTCAATCTTGGGGAAGTTCAAAGAGATTTTTATGCACACATGCCACCCAGCCACAGAGACCTGTGAACACCTCTTGCTGAGGCACATACATGGAAAGATGCACACTCATTAAAACCCCTTTCACCACAGATATCATTAAAACACCTCACATTTAGAAACAGGTGCATGACCCACAACTCACTGCCATTCCAACAAAAACAGAGATGCATAAATCACCTTTATCCCTGCTTTCCCCGAATACACACACCACCACTTCCTTTCTAAAAAAATATATACATACCCACAAATACGCCTGCCTGTTATCACCCAGGTACTGACGGACATGCAATTATAATGTATACTTTTCAAATGCAGGCTTATACATTCCTATATACTCTACACTTCCTGAAGGCACGCACATGATATAACCAAACACTGAGTATGCATGCACACAGAAATACAACATACAACCCCTCTACACACACACACACGCGCGCGCACACACACACACACACACACACACACAAAATAAACCCTATTTGTTACCAGAAGTCACATAAACAAAACCGTAAGTACTCTGTAAAATCTCACAGACTTGAACCTCTCATCAGAAATACAATATACACAATACCTTGCTTCTGTCTCTTCTTGCTTTACACAGAATTTAAAGTACACTGCAGAGCAGATAGGCTTAATTGAACTTTCCAACAAAAACCAAAAGAAGACAAATTCTTCACAACAGTACCAACAACATTCTCCAGAATAGACAACAGATTAAGTCATAATACAAACCTTAACAAATTTTAAAAGCTAAAAATCATTTGAAATAACTTTTTTTCTGAACACAATGTAATAAAACTGGAAACCTACAACAGGCGGAATTTCAGAAACATCCTGCATGTCTGCGATTATAACAAAAAGCTCTCAAATAGCAGAGTCAATGACAAATAGAATGGACATTTTTAAAGATTCTTGAGAAAAATGATGATAGAAACACAAAACAAAAAACCCTATATCATAGAGCAGAGGCAAATTTAAGATGATTAGATCAGTACATACCTACATCAAAAAAGAAAACAACCAAGACTTCCTCTACAAGGAGGTAGAAAATCAAGAACATGCCTAACCCAAAGCTAGTAGAAGAAAAAATACTAAACATAAGAGAAGAGGTAAATAAAATAAAGATTAAATATTATTTTAAAAATATCAACAACAGAAAGAATATATTTACTTACGTACTTACTTACTTACTTACTTACTTATCCCTAGGATTGAACTCAGAAGCAACCACTCACTGAGAGATGTCTCCAGACCTAGTTTGTTTTTTATTGAGAGACAGGGTCTCATAGAGTGGCTCACTGCCTTACTTTTGCTGAGGCTGTCTTTGAACTTGCCTTCCTCTTGCCCCTCCTTGAGCATCTAAACTGTTCATGTCAATGGTTAAGAGTACAGCTTTGCCATTGAACTCACTTAAGCAGTGGGAAGATCATGATGCTGTATAATATGAGCATTCCCAGACGTGATACCTACGGACATCTTCGCATTGGCTTTGTCCACAGAAAGCATGAGACTCACCTTTCAGGACTCTGCTTGGTGCATGTTTTGGCTTCTTTGCTTTTTTGGTGGAGGTTTTCTGTTGGAGACTAAACCCAGAACATCATGCATGCTCGGCAAGTGCTTCCCCATGGAGCTGTGCCACCAGCCCACCTTGGCCTTTCTTGGTGATCAGAGAAAGTGTCTGTTGGACTCTATTTTTAATGACTTACTGGGAAACTTCATGTCCTCTGATTCTACCTCTTCTGCGATCCAGTTGAAGGCAAAGGTGCTGTGGCGAGCCATCCCCCTTTTCATCTTCTTAGTCTGCTGTCAGGTCAATCCGGTCTCCTGTGCTGTTGTTGGGGAAAGGGGGAGAGGGGGGAACCATGTGCCACTCCTTTGGTTTCTACTTGTTTCCAGATCCTTTTTTTGGTATTATGGCCTCAGATTCTGTGGACCCTTTCTACTGGATGTGAGGGATTCTGGCCTCCAACAGCAGGAGGCTTAGACTCACTGTGCCTCTTTTCTGCTGCACCAGCACCATTTAGTTGAACTACAGCCTTTCTGTGGAGCTCAGAGAATGGGCAGCTCTGTGGCCTGGAAAGTCTGCATGTGCCACGTCAAATAGCCTGATCAAGGGTGCATCCAGCCTGGGAAACACCATCTTCTTAAGAGTTGGGTTTGAATGCAATACAAAACCTGGAAGAGCAAGATAAGTCTCTGCTTGAGAATTTCTGAAAACTTAAAAAAACTAGAGTGTTTGAAATCCCTGAAATGAAATGGTGAGTCCACATAGAACACTCTCTAGAACTCTCTATTGGTTTCTCAGCTGCATCTTTTTCATATCTACAGGTGAAATATATGGATCAAAACCATGAGTGACAGTGGAGGGTCAAATCTAACCAGTCACCTGTGGGTCTAGAAATGACTTTCTTGTGTATGTTGATGGTGCATTTGATGAACACGGTTTAAAAATGGGGTTCCAAAGAGGTTCCAGTCACTCAGAATCAGAGCTCATCTGAAAATGATGGAAAGGGAAGGTTGATTCCCAACTAGATCCAAATGTGCCAGCCCCATCTGCTGACTCAGGAAATGATTGGAATGTTCTCCAGTTTTATGAACTGATGAAGGACGGGCCTCTCTGTCCTCTGTCCATCCAGAATGGATCTGTCCATGGGGATGGGAATGCAGCAGGCTCTTTAGGGGTACGTGACTTTCCAAACAGAATGACATGTTGTCTGGTGCGCTCGACAGAGGGACTGAGTTGTGTTCTTATTTTTGGTTTTGGGGGGTTATGCTATAATTGCTGCCAGCAACCTGAAGCCCATCCAATGTGAAAAAGGGGTCACATTCAATTCTGTAGGTTCATTTTATTAAATAATGTCTTGTTTTCTTGAGCTCACAGGGGCTTTGTGGCTGCCCATTACCTTAGGCACACTCATGGAGCTCGGTATCTCTGCAATGGTCACCTTGGGCCTGATCATGCAGCTCTTGGCTTGCACCAAGATGATTGAAGTGGGTGACACCCCAAAAGACCAAGCCCTCTTCAATGGGAGCCCAGAAGTTTAAGAAAGATCATGGGTACATTTCTGGTGTCTAGTTGAGAATTTGAATTGGCTCTAAAATTGGGGGCATGAAAACAGCCCAGTTTGGCCTGTGTGCTTTGCCTGCCGACCCTGTAGGTGCTCCATGACCTGTTAGTGAGAGAGCACTTTTGGTAGGTGCTGGGTATGGGGGAAGGCCAGGCAGGGCAGGGGAGGGCAGGAATGCCCCAGAGGATGGACATGAAGGATCAGTGCATGGAGGTCACCCCTTCACCAGCCATGATTTTCATACCTCACGAAGGAGGTGACATCTACTTCAGAGCTGTCATAAGAATTCAATCATAGCCAGATGCTGTGGAGTATGCCTCTAATTACAGCAGCTTTGGAGGCTGAGGCAGAAGGATCACTATTTGGAGGTCAACCTCAGCAACTTAGTGAGGCCCTAAGCACCTCAGTGAGACCCTGTTTCTAAATAAAATAAAAAAATGGCTGGGGATGAGACTTAGAGGTGAAGCACGTCTGCTCAGTCCTCAGTATAAAAAAAAAAAGAGGATTAAATTAAATAATCACTCTCACAGTGCCTAACACATGGTAGTTATTTAGCAAGTGCTATTTTTCTTCTGTATTTAAAAGAATTTAATGAGCAAAAAGGTGATCCTCTCAGTCCAGCTCTGCTGTTGATTAGATTTTTTGATGTGGAAGAAATTTAGATAATAGTTCTGGAGTCTCAGTTTCTACATGCTGTTAAACTAGGTTAAGAGTATTGGCTGTATCAAATGATACGCAGCCCCAATAATGGGGTCCAGCCTCAGAGTCAGCCAAGCCTAGCCTCTGTTAACTGGAATGTGCTATTTAGAAAACAATATTTACAATTTTCTACTCTGCCATCTTCCATACAGCATGTCTTAGAGATCTTAAGTTAGTAGGTTAAATAATTCAGTGAGAAATCCATCTAACTTAAATTGTGAGTTTCAGACACAAATCAAGATTGTAGAATATATTTATGTATTAATGCATTAATCATTAATGAATTAAGTAATGCATTATTAAATATTAAGTAATGCATTTATTATTCAATGCCTTAAATTAATGCATTATCCTTCTAAAGCACTAATAAGTGGTTTTCTTTTTTTAATTTTTATTTTTGACATTTTATAATATACTTGGCTTAGTGCAGTGGTGCGCACCTCTAATTCCAGCAGTTCGGGAGGTTGATCCTGGAGGATTTTGAGTCAAAGCCAACCTCAGCAACAGCGAGGCCCTAAGCAGCTCAGTGAGACTCTGTGTCTAAATAAAACCAAAATAGGGCTGGGGATGAGGTTCTGTGGTTGAGTGACCCTGAGTACAATCCCCAGTACAAAAACCAAAACAAACAAACAAAAAATTTACATTATTTTTCTAAAGCCCAAATTGGGTGTTTTTTTCTCTTTCTCTCTTTGTTTTTAATAATTTTTTTGCAGACCAGAAATTGGAACTCAGTGCCTCTACCACTGAGCTACTGCCCCAGAAGTTTTCTCCTTACCCTTGACAATTTTTTAAAAATGTTTTTCCATATTAAGAATTCAAGATCTTTTTTTAAAAAAAAAGATTTAAGATGACTGGTCTGAAGTTTAGTATAGCACATGCCTACCGTCCGAAAGGCCCTAGGTTCAATCCCAAAAGCCACAAAAAAGATGAAAGGTGCTTTCACTAGAAAGCCTCTGAGTTCTCATGCGCTTTGACGTGTGACAGTTGGACACTCCTCACCAAGGTTTCCATGGGCAGTGTCAGTATTTGTCATCTGAATTTCTTTCACTCTCTGCTCAAGATTTTCTTAGGACCCTAGTGTTTGGCATGATTGTCACCATCGGCCAGTCCATTATGGATGTGATGACAGGCATGGACAGGGACCCCCCTCAAAGATGGGTTCTGGGATCTGCCTTCTGATCACCACTCAGGTGAACCCCCACTCTCACCCCGCTTCCTGAGTGACCCTGTTGTCCCTCTTCCTCCTCAGCAGTACTCAGCCAGAGCTGGGGCCAGGCCAGGCTCAGGGCTGGTCTCAAGGCTAAACACTGGCCTGAGCAGGGTAAGGCCCCGGGTTGGAGGCTGGTCACCGCCCAAAAAGAAATCAATCAAATAAAGACACTGCGCCCATCTACAACGAGAAATACTGAAATCAATAAAGCCATGCTGTCCACCTGCAAACCCAAAAACAATTAAGAGACAAAAAAAAAATATTGGGGCTGGGGCTCAGTGGCAGAGGTTCACCTGGCATGTACAAGGCCTTGGGCTCGATCCTCAGCACCCCATAAAAATAAAAAAAAAAGATGTTGTGTCCACCTCCAACTAAAAAATAGATTTAAAAAAAAATAGAGAATTGAAAGACCCTGGCTTTGGCTTCTGAATTTTCATGAGGCAGATTGAGGAAGGGTCTCTTATTTGGCCCTCATGGCAGAGAGCCCTGTCATTGAAGATGGAAGGAACCAGGGCACTGGGGCCAGTAACACAGAGTTCACTTTTATTAATTAATTTATTTTAATTCTGCAGTTCTTTGTGGCAGGCTTGATCGTCTTCCTTTTGCATGAGCTTCATTATAAAGGGCACGGCCTGGGCTCTGGCTTTTCCCTCTCCATCTCAAGCAACATTTGTGAAAATATCCTGGGGAAGGCCTTCAACCCCACCACCATCAACACCGACCAAGGTAAGGGCCCTGCTTCCCGTTGGGCACATCTGCTGGAAGTTTTCATGTATGCAGAGTATTCCTCTGGGGGAAAATAACTGTTTCAGAAACATTTCTTCTGAATTTTCAGTGTGCAAATGTTTAAAATTATAGCTGAGTGCAGAAGCTCAAGCCTGTCATCCCAGCAGCTCAGGAGGCCAAGGCAGGAGGATCACAAGCTGGAGGCCAGCCTCAGCAACTTAGTGAGGCCCTGTCTCTAAATAAAATATAAAAGGAGCTGGGGACAGGGCTCAGGGGTTAAGTGGTCCTGGGTTAAATCCCTAGTAGCAAATAATAATAATAATAATAATAATAATAATAATTATTATTATTATTATTATTATTATTATTATTATAACAATAACAACAACAACACTTACAATCAAAATGATATCTAAACTTTCATGTCTTATAAGAATATTTCAAGGACAGTTAGCATGCCACAGAGTAATCCTGCCTCAAATTTCTTAGCAGGAACCTGCACTGAAAAGATAAAGAAGTGTTGATTTTAGTCTATTGTCTTCTGGTGGACATTTCAGTTCTTTCTCAGTCACAGTTAGCATCGAAGTGAATATCCTTGGACAATCATCTGCACATATTTTAGCAGTTGTTCTTAGCGAATAAGATTCTAAACATAAAATTTCTACACCAAACCACTTGTTCAGGCAAGGAGCAGTTAGTTCAATGATTACAAGTTCAAGGACAGCCTTAGCAAATAAGTGAGACCCTGTCTCAAAACAGTCATGAGTAGAATGACTGTTCCTGGGTTCAACCCACAGTATTGCCATTTTGGGGAGGAAGGCACTGGGGATTGAACTCAGGGACAGTTAACCCCTGAGCCCCGTCCCCAACCCTCTTTTGTATTTTATTCAGAGACAGGGTCTCGCTGAGTTGCTTAGAGCCCCAATTTGGCTGACGTTAGCCTCCAATTTTCAATCCTCCTGCCTTAGCCTCCAGAGCCACTGGGATTGCAGGCATGCACCATGACACCTGGCTTACAAATCTTAATAAAATAAAAATTGAAAAACATGTGAGACTTCTTAGAAAAGGGAAACTGACTTTTTTTTCTTTTCTTTTTCTTTTGGCCTCTGATCCCTGAATCTGTTTTTTGCTGGGAAGTCTCTCATGGAAAATATTTGTGTGCATTTTTTGTGTTTTCTTGGAATTGAATGTGGAGCTGGTTCTTGGCTTTCAGTGCCATGACATCAAATTGAGAAAACTGCAGATGAGTCCCTGCAGGGTGCCTGAGAGATCCCATGGGAAAGACTGGACCTCTGGTAGGAGTGTCGGCGACACTTACAGAACAGTATGCAAAGGTGACAGCAGACTCTTCCTAGAATTTCAGAAAATCAAAGGTAAATTGAGGATCTGGAGGCGAAGCACCTGGGCCCCAGCTGTGGATGTGGTGGTGAAATCTGGGTAGGAGTTAAGGAGTCTGCCAAGACCTCCTGGTTTTGGTGGGGGGCTGCGTTCAAAAAGAGTAGGAGCAGTGGTGACCACAGGGGACTAGTCAGCGAAGGCTTGGGCCGTGGCAGCCAGCAAGAGGATCACTTTGCTCTGGAGCAGGATGGTGAATGAGGGGACAGTTTTTGAAGGAATGATTTGCTGTCCCTGGGAGACAGGCTGAGAAAATGGCTGGCACGGTGGCACAGCCATCCAGCCTGAGCCAGACAGTGTGACATCAGAGTGAGGGCCTTAGGACTTAGGGAGAGATGAAGGCCACAGACAACTTAGACATGGAGGTGGCTGCCTGGGCCACCTCTGGGACCTGGTTGGGGCAGAGATCTTACCTGCAGGGCTTTGAGTGGTGCTGTAGGAGCCAAAATGGTGAAGCCATGGGGACACCCCCAGAACGGGCAAGAGGAGGGTGGAGCAGGCACAGGTAGCTTTCAGCTGAAAGGCTTTCCTGTTACCAGGAGTGCCACCACGGCTCAGCTTGTGACCTGGAAAGTGGGGTGTGGAAGGGCCCGTATAGTGGAGAGTGCAGTTGGTCCTTCTTCCCTGAGGTGGGGGACAGTCCAGGCTGGGAGGGAGGTGGACAGTACAGATGTCACATGGCTCTTGCCCCCTGTGACACTAGTGCATTAAACAACCAATTTTCTAGAGATCAGAGGGTAGTGATTTGCATTAAATGACCATGTTAAACATTCAGAAAGATTCTAAGGCCCACACCCTGCCATTGATGTCACCCACCTTTCATTCCAGACATTTGTCAGTAAGGTGCTGTTAAGCACTAGGCACTTCTGTGGGTGCTAATAATACAAAGGGATAGAACGTAAGGTGTGTGAGCATCAGTGTCATCCCAGGGCCCTGGGGTCAGAATAGAGCAGAGAAGAAAGATGGGGTGACAGGGGAAGAGTGTTACAGGTTCATCTAGAGAACCTGGCGGGTGCAAAGGCCCTGGGGCAGAGATGAGTTGGTGTGTTTGAGGGTCAACTTGTGGCTCAGCGGAGCAAATTCAGGGAGTTCAGAGAGGTCATTGGTGGCAAGAGGAGCCAGGACAAGTCCCTACTCTCTCCCCCTGGGATTGCTGAAATTCCTCCTTTACAAAATGCTCAAGGTTTCATGTCTCCAGATTCTTTACCACAGGGACATCAGCGTTGTCTTATACAGCCAGAGGCGGCAGGGAGAGGGGCTGTCAGAAGACCACCACGGGTATGCCAGGGGGCCAGGGAAAGCTAGGACAGCTTTTCTGTCACAGATATCCTGTCCATGTGGTCTACAGGACTAATGGCCCATCTGAGTGGCCATCCAGAAGGTGACACGAGTCTTGCTGTTCCAACTCTGGGGTGACAGGAAAATGCAGTCCCAGGGAGAGACTGGGACATCTGAGTCCCCAGCTATTAGCCACTCTGCCCACAGATGCCATGTTTAGTAAAGCACCGATCTGGGCTGCAGGGGCCATGGTGACAGCGTTTCCCACTGTGTTCTTGTTCTAAAGTCAGTCTCATGCCATTTCTGAAGTGCTCAGACCTTGGTGCCCTGTGCTGCAGTGTCCTTGGCTGGTCTGTTGCCTTTTCCTCAGGCCAGGCCCATTTCTGCCTGTTGCTGAGGCTGAGGTAGGAGGATATCAACTTGGAGGCCAGCCTCAGCAACAGCAAGGCCTCAGCAACTCAGTGAGATGCTGTCAGTGAATGAAATACAAATAGGCTGGGAGTGGGGCTCAATGGCTTAGGGCCACTGGGTTCCATCCTTGGAGCCAAAAAAATCCAGATCATGACGCTGTGACTGTTGGTGCCATGAGTCTCCTGGCTGAGTCTCCTGGCTGATTCTGTTCTCCTGCCTCTGCTTTGGCCAGGAGGAGGCCCAAGACCCAGCGGAGTCCAGCCCTTTGTTCTTCCCTTCACGTTTGTGTCCTACTCTGCCAACAGGCATGGAATTGGAGGTCGCCATCTTGCACTGTTCCATCTCTGGGCCACGAACACAGACAAAGTCCCAGCCCTTAGAGAGGTTTTCTCCCACCAGAATCATCTCTACCTCAGGAATCTCATTGCCTCCATCTTTGTCTTTGCTGTAATCATCCATTTCAAGGTATGTCCAGCATGAGCACAAAAAGTCTGCATTTTTTTTTTTAATTTTTTGGTACCAGGAATGGAACCCAGGGACATTGAACTCCTGAGCCCCATCCCCAGCCTTTTTTATATTTTATTTAGAGACAGACTCTCACTGAGTTTCTGAGGCTGGCCTCCAATTTGCAGTCCTCCTGCCTCAGCCTCCAGAGCTGTTGGTGATGACAGGCCTGTGCCACTGTCTCTGGCTTCAGTATAATTGTTTGTTTGTTTTTTGTTCTGTTTACATATGAATGGCTGTAGAGTGGATTCTATTATATTTTGAAACAAGTTTTTCTGGTTTCTTTCTGTGTGTGCCTCAAGCTAAGTGGGAGTGAGGGAAAAGGCAGATGCTCTCCAGCAATGTCAGAAAGTTAGTATTCAATATTTTAAATAAAAGAAAAGGCAGGAATATTTAAAATAGTTTTGATTATTAGATGCATGTAAAAATTAATAGGTAGTGTCCAGGCCTGATGTGGTGGTACATACCTGTAATCTGAAAAATCATAGAGGCTGAGGCCTTGAAGGATCACATGTTCAAGACCACCCTTGGTTACTAAGAGAGACCAGTTCTCAAAATAAAATGTTGAAGAATTGTGAATATATATGAATGATAAAGCACCCCTGGTTTCAATCCCCAGTACCATATAAAACAGTAGTTTCCATACTTTAGACCCAAATCAACATCCTCCACTCTATCTGCAACTATTTAAAGTTCTAAAAGGCAATAAATTTAGCCATACATACTACTAGTTGACTGATATTGACCATAATCTTGAAATATATACATAGAATCTTGAAATATATACTTGAAATATATACATAATCTTGAAATATATACATATACACAATGTAATAGGTGTTCCCATTATTTTTTCCAATAACAATGAGAGAGGGAGGAAAACCAATTTAGCTTATGGGGCCACTTCTCTCTTTTCAGGACTAATGAATCAAATATTAAAAGGCTTTAGTGTTTAATTGATTATCATTTATGAAATCAGAATGATATGCATTCTGTGATTTCTTGCTTAATCTACATTGGAAACTTTATTTTTTCTGAGTATCAGCATCTGTACACACCACAACACCCCACTCTATTTTTCAATAGTTACAAGTACCTGTGTTCATGCTTCATCAGTTAGTTATTCCCTTTTAAAAATAATTATGTGTTGCATTCTTTGTTTACAGAAAATTTATGAAGGTTAAAAACCAGTAATAATTTTCACAAATTTGACTTTAAAATAGATTTCATCACAAAACACACACAAGAAGTAAGAATGCTTTCTTTCTCAAATTTATTAGCCTTTCTAACATCCAATATCAGGACATGAATGCTGCTCATGGAGGGATGTTCTTACCATCAAGAACAATCAATACTACTTTCTTCTATCCCATCAAATATTACAAAAAGTGCACATTTTACTGTGTTTCATATGCAGAACTTGACTTTCCATTATTTGTTTAGTGGGTTTTTGCTTTCTTTTTTATCACTTTGTTTTTCCTGTATTTTCCAATACTCATTTTTTTGTGTGTGTGGTATGAAAAATAAATCACTAGAATTTTCTAACTTTTGCTGTATTCAATCACTTGATTACTTACTTGCTAATATTTCTATTAAAGCATCATTTTCAAGGTAGGACTGAGGTAAGCTAACAAAACTATTTTCAAGGTCTACTGAAAATCAGCATAACTTTCTTGAGCTCTGTAGTTAGAACCACTATTTCTGTCCACAAACTGTGCTCCTTTTGTTTTATTTTTCTTCTATATTGAGTAACTCTCTTTGAAATGAGGCACAGAAAAATTGCTTTTTTAGAATTTTATCATTAATGAAGTTCTATTATTATTTATCATTAATTGACAGTCTACTTCAGTTTACAATACCATGTTGAATACAATTTTTCCTTTAAATCTTGTGGTTATTCTGTATGTATCATCTATAATCCATCATTAATGATAAATACTTGTGTTCTATTCTTGCTTTATTGAAGCTGACCATAGTTTTTCTTTTAAGGATATTCTATTTGGTTTAAGCATAGCTACTTGAGAAATTCTGTAGATATATTTAGCATGTTTAAATATTATTTTCTTGAATATAGCATTCAATCAAATTGGAATATTTTCAGACCAGATTTTCTTTCCAGTATATACATGTAAGAAATTGGATAAAATATGGAAAATAATATCTATGTTTTTCAGACACTAAAAACAGGCATAGCAGGTGAGTGAAACCATAAGCAATAAGTGTAGACTGGTGAGGTGAACTATAACTTTATTTTTAAAATTGTTCTTAATAAGTGTAGTTTGATAAACTGCTGTTAAAAATAATTGGTAAAGGGGGAGTATGAATAATTAAAGTATACCAGTGTAAGAAAAAACTTGAGGTCTGGGAGCTGAGAGTAGACTGTGGGGGAAAATTCATGTTATAATAGGGAAGAACTCCCCACTTTCTCTTCACCCTGTCACCTACTTAATCTCACCAGAAACCACCAAGACACTCAGAATAAAAGGTTTCAAGTTCAGTAGTCACACTCTCTCCAAATACAAAAAGCAGTTACAATTCAACTGAACACAGAAGCTTGTGTGCAAGTTACGAGGATCTGAGACATTTTATAAAACCTTAGGTTAAAGATGATTCTGTTTTTTTTTCTTCTTTTTTGTATGTGTGTGTTTTATTTTGTTCTGAGGGTGTGGCTATTCCTTGGTTACCTGAACTCAACAAAGAAACTGTTATATTTTGATGAAATATCAGTGGCTGACCCACATTAAAAAAGAAAAATATTTTCAAAATTTAAAATAAGCCTAATTACAAAAAAAAAATATGTGCTGCTTTCTCCATCCACATTTTGCATTTTAACTTTTTTTTAAGTTTTTATTTTATATTTTTATTTTTAGTTCTAAAAATTAGACAGTAAAACAACTTCTGGGAGAATTTACAACCAATTGCATGAGGGTCTGGGAAGCTGAGAGGCTGGAGCCGGGCTGGGAGGAGCAGACAGGAAGGAGTCTTCCTCTTAGTCACTGGAGGCCAACTATAACTAAAAAGAGACAAAAATCAATAATTGTTTGTAAACCGGGAAATGACACAGATTATCAAGTTAGTATGAGTTATGAAAATTTCATATAATCAAGAAAATTGAAAAATCATGAACAGAATTAGGAAAAATAGGTGTAAATTTTATTTTTAGAAGTTTACTTGTGAAACATAAAAAATAAAGATGAATTTTATCTTTTGACTTTAAATGGAAGGTAGAGAGTTATGCAAGTCATAAAGTACTTCACAAACCTTTCTTCAGTTACAAAAGCATAATAAATGTATAGCTTCTACTTATTTTACTCTTTATCATCCTTTGCATTTTACCTAGGGTCACACTTGTAGAGTGTGACCAATAACTAAACAAATAACTAATCAAGAAGATAGTCACGAAGTTACACTTTTCTCAGAAAACCCCAATAAATTTCAGATCAAAGAATTGATTCAACACACAGTCAAAATGTTCAATACATTTTAATATGAATTTAGATCCATGATTAAAATTGGAGGAAATAAAATAGGCTTTATAAGGATGTAATTCTGCACTACAAAATTATCATTTTTTTTCACAAAGGATAAGAATTTTGGAAGATAACATGACACCAAAAAAAAAAAGAATCACTATTTTTTATATATACTTGTGTTTGAAAGAGAATAAAAACGTCACCATAATTTGATGATATAATATAAAAAAAGCTTTATAACCAAGTTCTGTTTATTTAATTTTTTTTTTTAACATTTATTTTTTAGTTCTCGGTGGACACAACATCTTTGTTTGTATGTGGTGCTGAGGATCGAACCCGGGCCGCACGCATGCCAGGCGAGCGCGCCACAGCTTGAGCCACATCCCCAGCCCTTCTGTTTATTTTTGACAAAACATATTTGAAGCAAAAATGCCAAATCCATTAACCTCCTCCAAATACAATACAGTGAATAGCATTTCTACAGAAAACATATAATTTTAATGATATTATGTAAATTTTCTAGACATAGATATAGAAGCTAAAAACACTAATATTCTTTCTCAATGAACATTTAATTTGAAGCATAGTTCCATAAATCTGCAAATATAATTAAATTTTATTTATTATACACAGATCAGTACATCAAAAATGACCAAATACCTGGAAATAATTCCTTTGATATTTCTATTTCCTAGACAATAAAGCCAGCTTTAATATAGTATATCTTCTACCTTTTCAGTGACACATAATTTTTAAATTTTAAGTAAACTTCTCCTTTAGGCTCAAAAATCACCATATAACTATGGTACTAATACTATTAGTGATGGATATTAGAAAAAAAAATTCTCAGTAGTTTTAAGAGAGTTGTTTGAAATGAAACACTAGATCAACACATGATCCTTTAAACAAATTATGATAATGCATGCACAACAATAAATTTGAAATAAATAAGGTATAGACATTTATTAGCTACAGGACTTTGAAACCTCATGCTTTGGACCCAAAAGACAATTACTTTGCTTTGTCATTACAGCACTTTTCATAACTGTGTGGGGAGTTTTAGGCCCATGTTTTTGTTTTGTGATCTCAGATGCTTCATTTATTCAGATGTATTAATGTAATATATGCTTATATGAGTAGTTTGAAATTATATGCCTCTTTCTAATTATAGAATTGTCTAGAAATTCTTGTTCTTCACAGTTTCTAAATTAGAGAGCAATTACCATGAAAGCTAGAAAATGCACAGTGGCTTAAAGAACTCTTCATCCAAGAGTTTAGCCTTAAATTTTTCACATAGTTGATGGTCAATAAATTTATATGGTTCATAAAGTTAACATCTGTTTAATCTTAAAGTAAAGAAATAAAAAGCCAGAGAGTGCTTCTTCACAGATGCCAAGCTTTCATTACTGGGAAACCCATGGATTCCTAAAGGGCAGTCTGTCTCTCTGATTGATGTAGTTATGTAAAATTCAAGTCTTGCTTTTCTTCCCCACAACTTTGGCTTTTCTGTGTCATCTTGTTCTTTGTGTTTCAGTGACCAGAGAAGGAGACAGGTTCACAATTACTTGTTCATGTAAAGAATCAAGCACACAAGTTAAAAAAAAAAAACTAAAAAATAACCTGAGTTTGTGAAAACATCAGAAATTGAAATACAGTGACAGGGTAGGATGAGATTCCACTGACCTAAATGTTCCTTTAAAAAAAGTTAGAGTCAGACAGTTCCATTGTAATAGAAATTCTAAAAGACATATGTGTGTATATAGGCACATATATATACACACATAAAACTAATACATAAAGAACTAATCAACACCAATATTCTAAACTTGGAAATTATATTCCTGTGTATTTTTAATCCAGGATTAGGAAATTACTAGTATGTTCATTTGATTTTCAAAAATTTTCAGTGTGCTTCCAAACCCTTTTATTATGATCCTCTCATTTGTCATTTCCTAACTGAGAGAGTACAGGGTCAGGAAATTTTTAATTATTTAAGTTAAATTGGATCCAAAGACTTTATAAGAAATATATGTAGTTTCTGGCATTGTGATATTGACCTCTATGAAATGAAGTTTTGAACATAGAATCTCATTTTCTTCTAAAAGTTTAAAAACTTATAATTACTCAAATTATAGAATTCACATCAATAGTAGTGCTATTTTATTTATTAATATTACAGAAGCCAGTTTATAAATAAAAATGCTAAATTACAGATGGCGATATGGCTCAGTGGTGTGAGCCTAGCATGTGTGAGGTCCTGGGTTCAATCCTCAGATCCACATGTAAATAAAATAAATGTTTATAAAATATCAAGTTAAAACTCGTTTTCTTTTATAATATGTATACAAATAAGTAATGTTTAAAATCTCTAGATGACATTCTATATGTAAGTTGTATCAGTAGAACTCATTAAACTTAGAACAAATGAGAAACTAAAATTAATCATCACTCCCTATTTAAAAAATGACTCATTTTAGGAGGATATGAATTAAAGAAGCAAACATTGTTAGAAGAAAATATCCTCAATGTATCATACAGAACAAAGTTTTCTGGGCTGCGTTGAACTGTTGGAGCTAAAGTCTCTCTTCTGCATCTACAGGAAACCTCAGCAATATGATAAAATTCCCTTCTTCCACAGCCTTTCCATGACCCAACTGCACACTACTTCTGAATCTAAGAATGCAGAGGCACTTACCCAGATGGATGAGGCCAGGAAGAATGTGGTGCAGGTAATAGCCTCAAGAGTTGCATGTTTTAAGGAAAGACATTTTTAAGTTCTTTCTCTGCAGGCCTATAATTTTAATGTCTATAGAAAGATGACAAACATCCCCCTGGAAAACACAGAACTGTGGCTTTCCCAGTGTAACATGTCAGCTGTCTCTTAATTTTACTTTCTTCTTTGGTTGATAACACCAATCCTGGGATAGCTAATCTCCAAACATTTTTCTGGACATATTTGGAAAGGCATCTCAATTGGAATCACGTACCAATCACAGTTGCTATTTTTCTGATTGTATGATAACATTAGTTCAGACCCATTAAACAATTTACAATGCCTCAACTTTGAGGTGAGGGATTTCTGTATCCTCCAATGGTTCCACTATGGCTCTGAGGGTCCTCTCTCTATCATGTGTGATAGGCTCCTCTTCCCTTGCTTGTTCCAACATGAAGCACCTGATTTCTGGGTAGTGTTGTTTATGTATGCCACCATGTTCAAACTGGCATTTTTGTGATTCAGGGTCTGTGTAAAATATTAAAATTAATGTAAAATTTTAAAAGAAGAAGATGAGCTGAAGGCCACAGGCTGAGGAGATCACAGGAAGATTGAACATTGAGCTGAGTCAGAGCCCATGCTGGAAGGCCAAACTAAGGAAGCTGTGATGAGCCCTCATACTCACTAATGGATGTACCTGACCTTTCTCTGAGAAAAAACATGTAATATTGGCTTGGGCTTGTCTGTACTATATATAAAGTTATATATACTGTAAAAAAATAAAATGGGGGCTTATGATGATGAATCAAAAGAAAGTGCAATCAGTTTAAACAGGTCACTGATATTCCAAGTGTTGAAATCAGAGAATACTGCTTAATCACAACCATTGTTGATATGTAAAGGGATAATAAAATTATCATAAAAACTAAAAATATTGTATTTCAGAGAGATTTGGAAACTTGAGCTAAATGGTAATAAATTAAAACTGTAACCTCTACAGGTAATATTCCTCATTGTTGATTTTGTGGTAGTTTGAAAGATGCATTAAAAAATATAAGAAATGCCAAAGCATAAGACCTCCAAAGTCATGTGCAAGAGAAATATAAAATACGAGAAGGGCATAAATAGTTGAACAAGCATATGTGTGATAAGGCAAGGCTCATTTGGGGAGAAGGAAGCCCTGGACTTCATGTGCCCTGGAAAAGTTTATCCTCTAGACTAGTCCCCATCCTGGCCCAGCCACACCTCTGCCTTTGCTAAAGTTGGTTGTGCCCTATTTCTTTGAATGTTGCCCATTGATCACCAAGGTACCATCTGGAATTGTCTCCTATATGCACACTTATTGTCTAGGAAAATTGGAGTATTGTGGGGTGAGTTGTGGCAGAGGGTTTGGCTTGTGTTCCGCCTCCAGCTTTGTGGAGTCTTCTTTTGTGTGGAGCCACAGAGAGCTCTTTGGAGAGCTACAGAAGTATATACACATACCCTGGTTTTCCTGTCGACTTGACACACAATATTGAGCAGGTGAACCCAATCTCTTTGTCTGTGCTTCCCTGATTTTTAATAGAAAAGTGATTCCATTCCTAATTGTGAGCATTAGAGTCAATTATCCTGATACCTGGACTTTAGCTCCAATCAGTGAAACAAAAATCTCTGGGGAGTACTCTCAAGCATTGGATTTATTAAGCTTTCAGGGAGGTTCCTAGATGTTATGATTAGTATAAAATAAATGTTAATGGACCAAGGTCTTGAGTACATATCATATATTTGTATTCTGGCTTTTATATATGTTTAAGGTTTGAATAGATTTCTTTTCCTTTGGTACTTGGGATTGAACTCAGGGGCTCATAACCACTGAGTCACATCCCCAGTCCTATTTTGTATTTTATTTACAGACAGTGTCTCACTGAGTTGCTTAGCACCTCAGTTTTGCTGGGTTTGGCTTTGAACTCACAATCTTTCTGCCTCAGCCTCCTAATCTGCTGGTATTGCAGACATGTGCCACCTCACTCAGCTTGAATAGATGTTTAATTTCTTCCAACTTTTATTTATTTATGTTAAAGATGGGGATGATGCCACTTGCTTCTCAAGACTCTGATGAGAATTAAATGAAGTCATAAATACTTACCACTTGTTGCTTAGTAAGTGCTCCATAAGCCAGGGGGATAACAGACCTTTGTATTTTTACAAAGACAAAAAGTGGGCACCCAGCTTTTTGTCTGTTCGCAAAGACTTGAACAACTTAGCAGAAACCTATTTGAAAAAAAAATACATAAAAGGAGTGGTGAAGGAAATGTTGCTCAATGGTGAAGCATGCTGAATTTCAGTCACAGGTGCCAAACATGTCATTTATATTAGGACATTATATTAATTTATTAGTATATTCATTTGTGACATATACATGTATGGGCATAACATCATTGATCAGTCTCATTGTTCAGTGCCTGAATCATCTCTCTTATCCTCTCTTCCATTAATCTAAACTCAACTATTCTCTCTCCAATTTTTTCGAGATCCACTTCTTTTTTCACTCCATTTTTCTTTTTACCTTTCACATATCAGAGAATGCACTTGAAAATTGACTTTCTGCATCTGCTTTATTTAATTTAATTTGATGTGCTCCAGGTTCCTCCATCTCCTACAAATGATATAATTCCTCTCTTGTTAATGGCTGAGTAGAATGAGTAAACTTGTGAAAAGATGTGTAGATGATATTTTTGGGGTATGTCACCTGCCAGCACACAGAACCTTGAGTTTCCAAGCTCAGCCTGCCATTGTGTGAGCCAGGGAATGAAGATGCAGGAATAATGAGGTCTCACGTGAACTATTTGAGGTCTTCCGATCTGTGGCTCTTACTGCTTGTACATGCACCAAACAGCCTGGTAACTTCCAGAGTGTCCTTTATTGTCTGCATTGATGACTAACCTGTTTCAGGGGTCTGTTTTCAGTACAGTTTTGTTCTCAAGAGAAGGGAATCAATGTGAAGGTAAAATCTCCTGATTCTCCAGGTGTCAGATATAGGATATGGTTCCTTCCCACAATTCTTTCCCTTTTGTCCATTCATGAAACTCCCTTACCAGGTTTACGTTAGTCCTCTATTCATGTGGTACCTTTGTATTCATCCTGGCCCTGAGCTCTGGTTGGGACAGAGAATCTAGAGTCAGAGCAGACCTGGTCCCACTGGCCAGGTGAACTTAATTATAATTATTATTATTTTTCTTACTTTTCAGGGATTCATGTTCCCAAGTTGTGAAATGAGATTGATAGCTAATAGTGGTAACATTTAATGACATCAGGAGCCATTGATGACCATGTACTGGACTATTGTTTTTGAGACTTTTATCCCTGCCCTCTTCACTGGCAATAAGAACTCCATGAGTAGAAGCCATGTTTACACTCATGTTGCAGAACAAAATGCTCAGCTGTGTCGAGTTAATTTGATTTAGGACACAGCTAGCAAATGGCAGCTTCATTGTAGCTTTGGGAACAGAGGGGAAGAAATGCACAAATGAGCATGCTAAAGCATTGGCACATAATGATCAGGTTATAGAGCAGTAAAAGGAGGCACAGGTGCAATGGAAGGCCTGGCTCTAACCAGGGTATAGACAAGGACTGAGGAGGAGAGAGCAGAGTCCAGAATACAGGGTAGAAGCAGGCTTCACTCATACCATAAAGAGGTAGCTCAGAGAGTAACACCACAGGAGGCCTGGGCCTGCCTTGCATTGATGGGGCCAAGTGGGTGGTTCCCAAATTTGACATGTAGAAATGCAGAATATGAGGATTCGGCTTGGCAGAAAGCCCCAAACTCCTTTCTGTTGTATGTGCATGTACATAGGCACATACAGAGAGAGATGTCCAGAGAGTTGATAACCTGTGTAAAAATCAGAGAAGTGTTCATAATGGAGGAACAATTGAAAAGACAATATTATCATTTGAAATATACTTTAGTCGGATTGGACTGCTCTAAGGGAGTTCTAGAAACTACATACTTTACAAGCAAAAACAAATTTTATTTGTGGACTTCTGAAAGCTCAGATTTCTAAGATAAACTTTCCAACAGATTTATTGACTATTGAGATCCTGCTTTTTCATAGAAAGCTGTAATATGAAGGTTTGTGTCCCTTTGAGTATCTTGGATGAACGTCTCTCCATTAAGGTGATGGTATTAGAAGGTGAGTCTTTGAAGAGGTGTTGAGTTTCTGAGGCTGAAGACTTCATCAGTGGAATTAATGCTCTAATGAACAGGTGATACAGGCTAGCTGGCTTCTTCCACCACATTATGACACAGCCAGAAGTTTCTACCCATTATAAATTTTCTCAACAAGCATTGAATAGCCTTGTGCCTTGATCTTATACAATGTGAAAAATGAGTGTCTGTGGCTTATAAACCACCCAGTCTACCATAAATTATTATAGCAGCTTGATGAGAGTAAGGAAGTGCACCATGTGTGTCCTCACAGGATAAATTGAGAAGTTTCTTTGCAGCTCTCTTTTAATAAAGGACAATAATCCCATTCCATAGCTCTACCCACATGACTGAATAACCTTCAAGACCCAACATTTTTCTGCCTAGGCTTGTGATAAACTACCACAATATTACAATACATATTCACACAGGGTCTAGGACTGGTCATTTTGCCCCAAGTGTGTATAGCCAAGCTTCTGAAATCTGGACCTGGAAGTAACTGTCAAGTCCTCTATGTGTTCCTGGCAATAAACTTTCAAAGAATTCTTCAGTGCATATTAATAGTCGTATCTGTGTATTCACCAGGCTGCTCACTCAAGATAAGAAGTGGCCTCTTCCATTGTAAACTCCAGTCTAATGGAGAAAGCATAAAACCCATGTTGTCCCTTGCTGCACTGACACTAAACATTGCATATGAATCCTGGGCTCCTTTCTGGCTAATTACTGATCAGTAAATATTACATTGCAACAAGCATGTGGTAAAAAATTTAGGTAAAATATTGTTCACATTGGAGAAAAAGATCCTGGAAATCATGCAAGCTTAGGAACCTAATTAGGGGCTGGGGATCTGGCTCAAGTGGTATCATGCTCATCTGGAAAGCTTGGGACACTGGGTTCTATCCTCAGAACCACAAAAAAATAAAATAAAGATGTTGTGTCCCCTGAAAACTATATATATATATATATTTTTTTTTTCAAAGTTCTCTCTCTCTCTCTCTCTCTCTCTCTCTCTCTCTCTCTCTCTTAAAAAAAAAAGAAAAACAAAAAGATATTACTCACCGATTAATGTGGTTCATGATTGGGTTTTCAGACTCTTACCTGTTGGGCTTGATTTTTGTTATTGTTTTAATTCTATGTTTTCAACATGGTTGTTGTTTATGTGGTTCAAATATAAACCCATGTTAAAGACTCAACTCTATTCCATCCCCACTAATCTTTTCCCATTGCCCTTCATGAACATCTGTTTTAATTGTTTTTAGCATATATTCTTACTGTTTCTTGTTCTGGTAGGAGTCAATAACAATAATAAATTATTAGGCAAATTTCTTTCTTACCCAAAAGGGAGTGCTCCTGTATATCCTGTCTGCCCCTTATTTATTATTCAATGAAACAACCTGGAAAACAACCCACATATGCAAAAATCTTACCTTTGCATGGTGTAGATAGACCAAAGTTGGAATTAAACAAATGATGGACATTTGGGCTATTCCTGAGCTTTATGTATTAACAATATTTCTGTATTGAATAGCTCTGGGAATCTATTTTATATTCTTGCAAATGTACATTGAATTTTCAGTCCTGCAAGAAATATTGCTTTATCAATGGCTACTTTTTATAATTTCAAGTACTAAAGCCCAATTCTTTGAAAGGTTAGAACATTTTTTCTTTCTGCCAGAAAGTATACAAGTTCATGCTTTCTGTAGATGTCCCAGTAGACAGAGGCCACATTTTGGATATTCTTTGCACTATTACAGAATGCTGGTAATGCCTTCTTTTTCTGTGGGAACCATTTTCTCTTTCTGTAATTTTTTTTTTTTTTTTTTACATATGATTGATACCATGTCATAGTTACAGAAGAAAACATCAGTGTCCTACCCTTAATAAATCCATGGCTTGGTGAGAGTCCAATGCTGAAACCAATAATTTCTTCCCAGTACAATGATCACCAAGGACAGAATGCATTTTGGTAGTTTGTGTCTCCCAAAAAATTGATCTTTGTAATCTAAGTCCTTATACCTATGGGCTGAGAGATTTTAATATTTTTTATTTATATTAATGTTCACATTTTAATAGTGATAACATCATTTATTTTTTAGTTAGAGGTTTTTCTATTTATTGAATTTTAGAAAGACCTGAGAACATGAACCCTATAAAAAGAATTCCTGGAACATCTCAAATATTTAAAATAAATGCCTTAGAAAGTAATGCATCTGTATAATTATTCAGCATACAGTAATAAATATAAGATCATATCAGGTCACATACATGCAGAATACCCACAGAAAACAAGGAACCACAGGCTCTGATGTGACAATATATGGTTGAACATTGCCAAGCAAGAGCTTCTGGGGCTGAGTTGTATGTCATAGAGTTGTATGTCACAGCAGGCAGATGGTAAAAATGGAGAAGCCCCCTCTACAAACCTGTGAAAGTAGATTATTAATTTATATTTGATGTCATCTCCAAAATTCTGAGACAAAAACATCTGTAACTATAAACCCCATAATTATCAGCATCCCTAGATATGTTACGGCCAAGATACCAATGGAAAAGTTCTTGGGTTAGATCTTGTGCTAGAAAAGGCACGTGAAGTTGCAGAAGAAAATTATGGTGTTAGCTGAGATCTCAAGATGAACTTCAGAGGAAATGTTTCTTATACTAATAAAATAATATATTTTGTTGATCTTTATTTTCAAATTCCATATTAATAGTATATATCTTAAGAGAAAATGAAGCAGAAGCCCTTATTTCAAATAGTGTCATCTTTATCAATCTCAGCCTATCCTATTACTAGGGATATATGTGGATTCACCCAACACACATTTTTCCCACTTCAATTATCAACTCTCTCTAATATTCTCCAGGTGCCATTCGAACATTATTACCAAATCATGTCTGGATTGTGTAATAGTAGCTGTGCTCCCACTGTACATAGCCTTTCTTATAGATTCAGAATTACCATATATTCTCAAAATATTTCTTGATATTATCTTCTTTTGAGATTTTCTGAGGTAGAGTGTTGATTTCATCTTTCTCTTCTTGATTAAGCAGTAGGAATATATTGAAAACTCTACAATTTTCAATGAATTGAAATGAATGATTGTACAAAAGTAAAGAATTGCTACCTTCTCAAAAAATGAATCTCAATGTAGTAGGTGTGCACATAGATGAATTTTTTAGATCTATCTTTTGACCCTTTATTATCAGACTTAATGCCTTTAATATATCATCTAAGATGGCACTGAGAAGCATATCCTCTAAGATGATTTTTTAATTTGTATTTGTAGTCTTTTATTGAGTTTTAGTGTTACGTTGGTGCTAAATCTGATCATTTTGTATTACATATATGGAGTCTTATTACATATATTCTAGAGCTATTGTGTATGAAAGAAGAACAAGGATCAAATATGGATGTGTTTCTTAAATAAAAAATTCTCAGTAGAAATGCTGGCCATTATCTTTTAATTATGTACTTCATCATCTATGTGATTTAATAGATTTAAAACATTTCTTTTAATAATGGCTACATATGTTGTGGATTCAAATTATTTTCATGATATTAAAATTTTCTAGCAATATGTGTAGAAAGCTCTTTGACAGTATTTAAGGCCTGTCTTTGAATCCCCAATGTAGCTATCCACCTTGCATATATGCTATTATCATGACCAGAAAAACTATCTTAAGTGACCAAATCCAGCTATTGAATACCAGTAGAAATATATTATTATTGTTTTCTCCTTAGTCATCTGGAATAAAGGTGTAATTAAAGTCACAGTTCAGATAGACTCAAAGTCATTCCATTGTAAGGTTTCTAAATTAAACGACAAGAATTTGACGCAAGCCTAAAAGACAAACTTCCATAAGAGTCCCAATATTCATCTGCTTGAAGTAAGCGATGCATTTCTCCAGTAAAGAAACCATGCATAAAATTGATACAAAAAAATTGATGTTAATCTGATGGAATATTTTTTTTTATACAAGGCATGTTGGATTTTAAGTCAAGTACCTGAAATAGTAGGTATGTATTTTAGCTTTTTTCCAGCCACATATTAAAAAAAATACCAGTCATCAGGGCTAAGATTGTGGTTCAGTGGTAGAATGCCTGCCTAGCACATGTGATGAACTGTGTTCAATCCTCAACACCACATAAAAATAAAATAATAAAATAAAGTGTAAAGAAGTTTTGAAAATAAATAACAGTTATGAGAAATCCATGTAAATAAGTCTAAATCATTCCATGACTCTTTAGACCTTGCAGATCTAAAAGACATGACAGTAAGGGAAACCAAAACAGTGAAACATTCATGAACATAGGATACCATTTAAAAATCTGAGGTAATGTAGATATTTGCCTAAAACATCAAAGAATTTACTTCTATTTATTTTTATTTTTACCTGGAATCTACTCTTTGTACTTGGATATGAGACCCATTGTTATAACTCGGCATGTGTACATAGTGTGTAATTATCAGATCAGGGTAATTTTCATCTCATTAAAATTATTATTCTGTGTTTGAAACTTTCTAAGTTCTGGCTATTTTGATTTATTTAAGTAGTTATTATACAATGTAATCACCTTATTGTGCTCTAAAACCTAAGAGTTACTTTCTGGATTTAATTGTTTTTTGCACTCCCTACACACAATCAGTCAGTTTCTCATTCTTATCATAAATCCGGGAAGTGTTTCTGTTCTCAGTTTCTGTGTGATTAACTTTTCAGCTTCAACACATAAATGCCACATGCAGTATTTGTGGGAAAATAAATGCCACTCCTAGGAAAAACTAAAATATTATTCTCAATTAATAATTATGGAAATTGGCATAAACCTCTGCATTCACTCATTCAGTGTTTAGAACTTGTCTACAATAATAAATATGGAAAAAAGAATAAAATATATAAATCAAATGTCTATATGTGTTTAACATTTTATAGGTCATATTTGGTCACTGGGAACAAGTGTTGTGACATCTATTTTTATAAAAATGACATATTCTAATTCTTATAACTTTATTTATAATAAGTGAATATATTTTAAGTATGTTTTTATTTTGTAAGTTTCAACAGATCCATATTACAATGGAATAAATAACTTTAAAAATTGTATAAGAGTTGGCTCAGTGGTGCAGGCCTGACATCCCAGTGGAAAAAATATTTTAAGAAAAAAATATTTTTAAAAATGGGAATGTATCTCAGTGTTTAACCACCCAAATGCACTCACCCTCTACCCCTTCTCCACCTGAGATGCCCATTACAACACATGAACTAACAGTATCTCAGTCTGCCACCTATCCAGCAGTTCTCCTTTCACAGCCCATCCGAACCCATTCCTCACTTGATGCCCATCTTTTCATGCCACCCTGTGAGTATGCATTGGGCCTGCACTAAGGCACACCAGCACAACTGGTTGCTAAGGTCCAGGTGGCAGGTATCCCTCATTCATTCCACTGGGACCTTATATTTTTTAAAAATGGGTTGCTAATAATTCAAAATGACAAGTTTATGGATGAAATTACAGCTCAGTAGTAAACAAATTTCACATGTGCCTGTCTCTGTGTTCCAACTCCAGCACCTAAAAAAACACAGGCAGCCCTAATGGCACATGCCTATAATTCCAGTGACTATAGAGGCTGATGCAGGAGGCTCAGAAGTCTAAGGACAGTTTCAGAAATCTAGTAAAGCCCTAAAAATCTGTCTCTAAAATTTAAAAATGGTTGGGGATGGTTATTCAGTGATTAAGCAATCATAGATTCAGTCCCCACAACCAAATACAAAAACAAACCCAAAGTAAAAGTGAAAAACAACTGTATTCCCCAATATCCTTTGCAGGTAGGAGTCTCTGTGATTTTGTGCTGGCCAATGAGATAACATTGGAAGCAACTGGGACTCTAGCTCTTTGTTTTTTTCCTTTTTCTTTTTCCCCCGAATTGCTGTATTAAATGGATGGCACAATGAAAAACAGGAAGGGCCCTGGGGCATGATGGAATACCTGGATAGCCATAGCAGACCAGACTACCAATCACTGGGCTTTGTGATTTTCAAGTAAAAGGAAATATTTTTCAGTATTTGATGGGTTTACTTTTCTAGTATTGGAAAGACTGATGCATTGATTTTCCTCCTTGTTCTGCTTACTGTTCATTGTCTTCAGGTTCAGGAACAATGTAGGTAAAGAAAACCAGCCATCTTTGTCACCAATTGTTTTTCAGGTCTCTGGGGATGGAAGGAAAGTACAACACAGAACCTCTATAGTACCTAATCTGAGCCATTGGGACAGAGTTAGGCCTGAGTCATCTCCAGGGTCCCTCATCTGCTGCAGAATGTTCACAGAGAGTATCTTTCCTCTTGACGCCAACACTCAAGTCCAAAATCTCAGGGCTCCCATGGTTCTCCTGAGAACTATTCCACAACAGGCTGACACTGGTCCCAATCTCAATTCCTGCACTGATGGGCCATTGGGAAAGTGAGTTTATGCAAGCTTTACTGTCCCCAATTTTCAAGTGTGTCTTCTCCAAAAAAAAAACTTGAAACTAAATGAGCACTGAAGGAAGAAGTCAGGTTCCAAGGACTGAAGAAGAACCCTGCCACCAGAGAAACCTAGGATTTGAAAAAAAATTCCAATTTAAGTGAGGTGGCAGTTAAATTATAGACCTTGACATAAAGCAATACCCTTACAGCAAAAGGTCACGTGTGGGTATGGAAGAATGTATGAAAGACTGACTTTTCACAGCCTCCACAACAGGTAAACATGAATGCTAAATTTGTAACACATAACATAAGAAAAAGGAACCACATTTTTTTCTTACTTGCCTATTTTTCTTTCTTTATTCTTTTTTTCATTTTCTTTTTTCTTTTTCTTTCTTTTTTTCTTTTTCTTTCTTTCTTTCTTTCTTTTATTTGTACAAGGGTTTCAAACTAGGGGAACATAACCACTGAGCCTCATCCTCATATTTTTTTAATGTTATTTTTTACTTTTGAGAAACATTGTTAATCACAATATTGAGGTATTCTTATATCAAACAAGCCATACTACAAAGGTTCCAGAGCTAGAGACAAAATCCTGCAATCCCAGAGTGTTAAATATGTCTGTGGAAGATGAGCCACATGGACACAATGTAGAAGATCAAATGGGTGGAGTGGGCATGGCTCTGCAGAACAGTGCAGGTAAGAGGCCAGATGCTGGGTGGAGCCTGTGAAAAAAAGTGGAGAGGACATAGTGGGGCTTAGTTGTTTGGCAGAGTTGGTGAGGCAGAGTCAGGCTGAGTGAGTGGATCCCAACCCATAAGAACAGTGGATGGGGAGAAGACAGGGGAAGCACGTTGGAAGCAGCATCCCACCTGGGACCCCTTAGGTGAGCACAGCCTAGGAACCAGGAGATGCAGTGATGAAGGAGCAGAGGGCATGGTGGGTGCATCCACAGGAAGCAAAGGGAGTCAGGAGAGGCATCCAGTAATTCTGTCAGAAGTCACTGTTGACCCAGTGGGGAAGAAGGGTCTTAGGGCTCTGAGATAGATATGTGACCTCAGGGTCTGCTCCACAAGGGGCCTCAGTTTACCCTCTTACACACTGAAGCAATGGAGGGAGGCTGAAGATGCCACAGCACAGCCTTTTTTGTTCCTCCCTCTCATGGGATGCAGTGCACTTTCCATTAATTTTTTCTGTTCTTCCAGGTCCAGGACAGTACCTAAATCTGTTCTCTAGACAACGATATTTGTAATAAACTCTTAAACCTTTTGGCAAGAATATCCGGGGAGAGCACTTTTTGGCTCACAGGAGCAAATAGGTAACGGCAGAATATGAGCCACCAGGACCAGACACTGATTTATAGAGAAAGATACTTTCCAAGAACCTCTCATGTTATCCTGACTCGGTGCCAAAAAATTATCCCCAGGTCCTACCCTGAAATCCTGAACTGAGGTCCCAAACTGGTAACCAGAGAAGTGCACCTAGCTCCAGATTTTTGTTGGTTGGTTGTTCAGGTTTAAAATTTGCTTGGGGTCTGAGGCTGTGGCTCCGCGGTAGAGCGATCACCTAACACGTACAAGGCCCTGGGATTGATCTTCAGCACCACATATAAATAAATAAATAAATAAATAAATAAATAAATAAGATAAAGGTATTGTGTCCAACTACCACTAAAAAATAAATATTTAAAAAATTTGCTTGGAATTAGAACGCAATTCTTTTTTTATATTTATTTTTTAGTTTTAGGTGGACACAATATCTTTATTTTATATTTATGTGGTGCTGAGGATCGAACCCAGTGCCTCACACATACTAGGTGAGCCCTCTACCACTCAGCCACGACCCCAGCCCTAGAACGTAATTCTTAAGATTCAGGAAAGTTTGCACAAAAACTCAGGTTTCTAACTGTCCTTCAAAGTCACCAGGAGATCTGGCAGCCCCAGACTGAGTTCTTACACAGCAAGGATCGCTGGCACTGTCCTGCCAGTTTCCACGACTCCGGAGTGCAGCCGAGTCCTCTTTGCCCCTTTTGTGTCTGGCCCTGGAGGCCTTGAGTGTTGCTAACACACTAAGGGTTAGATGAGCTGGGGCAGCAGGCAGGAGTCAGCATGGAACTTCTGGTCCAGCCCTGCTTCCTGCTTGCTGTGTGACTTTGCTCCAGTCACACCACCTCTCTGTGCTTCAGTTTCCCTATCTGTCTGGAGGCCAATAGACTACATCAGTGGTTTCCCACTTTAAGCCAAGGCAAGGCTGAGAGGTGGGCTGCCTTGTCTCCCTTCTCTCCTTTCTGAATTAGGCCTGGTCATCAGATTTTGCTTAGGTGACTCCCTGTTTATCCAGGGTTGGAAAACTCCCAGGTAACTACTTGTGTTAACCCCATAGCCAGGGCCTTGAGGTGTATTACAACAGAAAAGAGACAATACCTTTTTTATTTTTATTTCTTTGGTGGTAGTGGGGATTGAACACAGGGTGCTTTACTGCTGAATTCTATCCACAGCCTCCACCTTCTTTATTTTTGAGACAAAGTCTTCTAAGTTGCTGAGGCTGGCCTCAAACTGATGATCTTCCTGCCTCAGTTTCCTGAGCTGCTGGGATTACAGGCATGCGCCAAGGCTTCTGGAACCATAATGTGTTTATAGATAGGAATGAAGGAATTTGATGAGCAGCATTATTCTCCTACAAAGAGAGGCTCTCCTCCCCTGTTTTACAGATGAAGAAAGTGAAGTTTTGAGAGGCTGAGTAACTAGCCAGAGGTCACACAGCTACAAGTGGCCAAGAGCCCATGTTTGTGTCATTGCAGACAGTGAGGCCCTAACTACTTTTTCTGTCCCTTAGGTGGCTTGGGAGGAGGTGGGTGTAGAGAGGTGCCCTGCAGCAAAGGGGAGGCCAGTGCCCTGGGAAACCCTGCCACCTCTTGCACTAGCCCTCCTTGCAGGCCATCAGCACACACAGGGATGTCCCCCTCTGGCTGTGTGCTCAGGACCAGACTTCCCTCCCCCAGGGCTGACCCGGGCTGGGCTCCAGGTGATCAGGAGGTCTGGCAGCCCTGGACTGAGTTCTTTCACAGCAAGGGTCAGTGGTCCTGTGCGCTGCCTTAGGATGCGATAGGGAGATGCACGCGAGGCCCATCGAGTCAAAAAACCCTTGTGGTTCTTTGCAGGTGTAATAATTGCTCACCGAGCTCCACAAGCCACATTTTGCAGCCCAGACAACTTCTGTGGTTGTTACGAGGAACCTGAAGAATGGGGGTTCTTGTAGTTCTCAGGACCCAGCGTGTCCTGTCTGAGTCTTGGTTCTCCCATCTGAGAAAGAATAATCCCTGTCCATTCCCACTCCTAGCCTGAGTCCCTTTGATGGAAAGGGCAAGTGTAACCTCCTCTGCCAGGCTCCCCCTGCAGCTCATCCCTTCTGCAGCTCCTCTCAGGAAAGGGGCTGAATCCTCCCATTTACCGGAGATATCTGTAAAGGTTAATGTTATAGGCTCTGGCCAATGTCCTCAGCTGCTGAGGGCTGGGCTTGTGACTGTTTCCAAGGCCTCGTCCATCCCAGGCCTGGGTTCCCAATGGCTGGGTGAGCCTGGAACCAGCCAGGAACTCCTGGCAGCCTCTAGCCAGTCCTTGGGCGCAGGCTGCCCTTCCTGCACTGGCTGCTTCCTGAGTGCTCTGGGATCCAGGGAAAAAAAGTGGGTTCTCAGTGAGCCCCACAGCCCTCCAGGAAGGAAGAGATTGCTTTCTTCCTCCAGGTGGGACCTGGGCCTGACTCTCCAGGGCGGAGTGGAGGGCTGTAGTCTCTCGGGCCTGCTGAGATCACCCTTCCCAGGTGGCTCCTGGGTGGGATGTGTGTGGAGATGTGCTTGGTCTTAGCGGCTGTCTTAGTAACAGGGCGCTCTCCTGTCCATAAGGGTTCAGGGTGCACATGACAGAGGTGACAACATAGGCCCAAGAGGGATTTCCTGGCCAGGGAGAGCTGCTGGGATAAATGGGAGGAGGACTAGGGCTTGGTTGGCTCCAGACCCTAGGGGACCAAGGAATGGACCACCCTCCAGGGAACCCCATCGTGGGGAGAGGCCCTTGTCCTGGTGTCGCTGTGTCCCTGGGCTGCAGAACAAGGGCTTGGGGAAGCATATGCACTATCCTGGGTTAAAAGGGAGAGTCCCTCATGGTCCGCACAGGGAATAGTTGGGTCTTAGGGCACAGTCAGGGTGCTGGTAGCAGAGGCGGGGCAGAGGCTGCCTGGAGGCGGGGACACCTGCCTGAGCACTGCTGCTGTTTTGGTGTGCTGTCCCAACATCTTGGGAAGCTTCAGCGGGCTAGGTCGGGGTGGTGGGGTGGGCTGGGTGGAGAGGTTTTTTTGCACATCAGACGAGCTTTGGGCCCTGGATTGGGTTTACCAAGTCACAGAAAATGGGACATTGGGATGGGAGGGGTCTTGGGGGAAACCTGTCCAGTCTCACCTTGTACCACAGGGAAATGGGAGTCCAGAAAGGCCAAGAATTTCTCCAGGGCCCCACCACCCAGCAGGGACAGGTTGGAGAGAGGGGGTCGAGATGGAGCACCACAATACCCTGTCCTCAAGGGAATATGGGCACCGTGGGGATGGGGCAGAGGGTTGTAATGAGGACACACACACACTTTTAAAAACACTGACTGCTCATGAATGCTTATGGGATAAAATTAAAAAAAAAACCCTCAGCCACCCTCCTGCCTTTCCCAGAGGCCACCGCCATTCTAGTTTCTGATGCCTGGTAATAGGCAATTGCGTGTTCGACCACATGTTTGAAAGACACAGACATCTTCCTCCTGTCACTTCACCACGCTGTGGTCTGTGTTGGTAACATATCCAAACCCATTCATTCAGCACCACTTCAGGACTTTCTCTTTCCCTTCCTTCCTCTCTGCCTCCTTCCTTCCTTTCTCTCTCTCTCTTCCCTCTTTCTTTTTTGGTACTGGATGTGAACCCAGGGCCACACCTTCTTGAGAAGCACTTGACCACATAGCCACACCCTCAGCCCCTTCTGTTATTTTGGGAGGGGATTGAACTCAGGGGCACTCCATCACTGAGCCACCTCCCCAGCCCTATTTTGTATTTTATTTAGAGACAGAGACTCACTGACTGCTTAGCACCTCCCCGAGGCTGAGGCTGGTTTTGAACTTGGAATCCTCCCATCTCAGCCTCCCACACCTGTGTGGCCCCTACTGTTATTGAGACAGGGCCTTACTGAGTTGTCCAGGCCAGCCTGGAACTTGCGATCCCCCAGTTTCAGCCTTCCAAGTCACAGGGATTGTGTGTGACACCACATCTGGGACTTTAGTACTTTGTAAGTCAATTTGTTTTTGTTGACACTCGAAACACAGACAAGTCCACTGGCCACCAGTGTGTTCCAATGGGGAACAACAGTTCAAGCTTCCCAGGGGCCGACTCTGCTCCACCCTCTGCCCGAGGACAGTGGCTGCCCTCACTTGGAGGTTTTAATTGCTATGTGTTTCTTTTAGTTGCTTTGTGTTTGAAAAACCAAACCAAACCCCAAACCAAAACAAAACAAAACAAAAAAACCCAGCCGGCACACCCCACTTGAGATTTCCCAGGGAAGATTGCTTTTGATGGCAAGTGGGGTGCTAGGCTTGGGGCTCTGATTCTGTAACACAGGATGGCTTAGGCTTCTCAAACCCAGTGATGACAGTGGGAAAACTGGAGGCCACAGGGACCTTATTTTCTCTTGCTCACCCTCATTCCAGTCCCACCCCCTTGACTGTCCACACACAGTCCACCATGCCTGCAAGACATGGCTCATCTGTCATGCTGCAAGACACAGACTCCCCAGGACAAGTGGGGAAACTTAGGAAAGTGGCTTAGCCTCTGCCAATGTATGTGTCCCAGCCTCTACCAATAACATGGCTCGGCTCTCTATTCCCCCTGCACCGTCAGAGCCTTGAGCGGGATAGGTGGGGGTCATGGGTGGAGCACCCACAGCTTCTTCTACAGAAAATACCCAGCCCCAGCCTCCACAGCTTCATCTGTTAAATTGGGAGATCAGAAAAATCTTGCTTTTTGGTTTTTTTAAATCATGTTGTTGTACTTTTTTAATGTTTATTTTACTTATTTTTAGGTGGTGCTGAGGATCGAACCCAGTGCCTCATGCAAGCTATGAAAGCAGCTCTACCACTGAGCCCCAGACCCAGCTCTGGACAGCCTTGTTTAAAAAATAAGAAGCCAGTCATGGTGGCATGACCTTGTAGTCCCCGCTGTCCCCGCTGTACAGGATGCTGTGACAATGAGAATCACTGGAGCCCAGGAGTTGGAAGCCAACCTGGTCAACATAAGCAAGACCTCGCCTCAAACATAAGATAAAGCCAGGCACGGTGATGCCCACCTGAAATCCCAGCTTCTTGGGAGGCTGAGGCAGGAGTATTGTGAGTTCAAAATTGGCCTCTGCAAAAGTGAGGCGCTAAGGGTTGGGGTTGTGGCTCAAGTAACAGAGAACTCACCTAACACATGTGAGGAACAGGATTCCATCCTCATCACTATAAAAATATAAAGATATTATGTCCACCTAAAACTAAAGAATATATATTTTAAAAAAATGTGCTAAGCAACTCAGTGAGACCTTGTCTTTAAATAAAATACAAAATAGGGCTGCAGATGTGGCTCAGTGGTCAAGAAATTAGGCTTTTTCCCAATTGTCTTACTAATGAGCACATGCCATTTAGAAAGTGGTTTTTCCACTCTACCCTTCTGTCATAAATATGCTTTTCCTCACTCCTTCCCTAAACAGGCTGTGAATTCTCCATATTTCTCTTTTAAATTATACATTTCATCTTTAGATTATACCATTGGTTCCAAGTTCTATAGAATACAATTGAAAGTAACCAGGAAGGAGCCTGAATGCTGTTTTGACTACATATTTTCTTCATTAGATATTATAGTCCATCACTTCTAGATTTGGCCCTCCATAAGCTTCAGAGCATGGACACAGTTCAGCCACATTCATAGCACAGGTGTGACAATTGTTGATTCCAGTTTCCAGTAGTATAGTCTTCATTTGCATCTGAGTTCTCATTAGCATGGTCCTTACTGTCTGTATTTCTATCAGCATTCTGGTCATGGCCATTTATCCCATCTTTCCGATATTTCAGATCTTTACAGGTTTAAGGCTCTGAGAGGAGTCCCTCTTGGATGCATCACAACATGGAAGGGGCCATGTTGTGTAACTCTCAAATCTATATCTTATCTCTTTCTCCTTATAAAACCACCAGAACTCCATCAAAGGGGCTCTATCCTAATGAAGGAATCAAACCTAATCATTTTTCAAGGGCCCTACCACTAAACACCATAGTCCAATTAGTTTCTACCTTCTTTAATATCATTTACATAAGATTTTTGTAATTAAATTCCTTCATGAGTTCAGAGAGACAACCCATTTTCATACATAGCCTCCAAAGTATATTCAATTCATCATGAAAGAATTACTTAGACAACCTCTATCATACAGTCTTCCAACAATACTTTTATTAAAAAGTGAAGAAGTTTTTAAATATCCTTCAATTAGCATTTTGAAAAACAAAAACCATTAATCTGATAATAAATTCACCTGTATTTTAAGTTTAACATGGCTTGTATTTTAGTGTTTTATCATACATCTGTATGTAAGGTGTGTTTATGAAGACTTCTGTTTAAATACAAAAATAGTGTAAATTTAAACTTATATGCTTATATGTCTATATATGACCAAACACCCAATGAACATATTTTATACTTTTTTAACTTGAGCATTTGTAATCTAATGTCTCTGCAGATCAATAATCTTTAAAAATATTTTGAAACTATTTCACAGTATACTATCATAGTAATAAGGTCTAAGATATTAACCAATATATTATTATTTATAATTTATACAAATTATAGAACACATTTATATAAATATTTAACCTGAATATCAAGAATGATTGAAATTGGAATTACTAGATCAAAAGTATACAGTTTAATAAAAGTACACACATACTCCAAAATTTTGGCAAATTTTTCTTCAGAAAGTTTAGGAAGTGAAAATTCTTATATCAGTTTAACTTTATTTTCATTTTCCTTAATGATGGATAAATATATATGCTAATACACATATATTTATCTGCATATATAAAGAACAGAAAGTTGATAGCTTAAAATGGCATAAAAATCTTGTTTTACTCAGTGGCTCAGGAGGGTGAAGCAGAATAATCACAAGTTCAAAGCCAGGCTTAGAGACTTAGTAAAGCCCTAAGCAAATTAGTAAGATATATATATATATATATATATATATATATATATATATATATATATATATATATATATATATATATAAATTTAAATTAGTAAGATATATATATATATATATATATACATACATATATAAATTTATGTAAAATATTTATTTATTTATAGGTTGTATATATGGAAAAGTTATAAATAATGTCATATATATATATATATATATATATATATATATATATATATATATGATATTATATAAATTTTTTTTCTTTTATTCCAAATGAGTATGTTCAGTGATTCTAATGTTTTATTATTTATACTGCAAAATATAATAAACTTGTGAATTTCTCCTCTATTCCTAGTCTTACAACCTTCTTCTCAATTGCAAAATTAGTTATTCCAATGATAGTTATCCACACCTTTTTCTTTGATTTCACTTCTTTGATTCTAATTTTGTCATCTAACTGTTGAGTCTTCTGGATGCAGTGACACACACCTGTAATCACAGCTGGTTGGGTGACCCCCAAAAAATGTTGAATCCATCTGGGATTAATAATGGTATGTTATCAAGATCTAATTTGATTTTCAAATGAAGCAAATTTGTTCATTGAAAAAATCCTCTTCTTTGTATTTAATTGCAATTCTCTTTATTTATTTATGTATTTATTAATGTATTAATTTTAAATATTTTTTAGTTGTAGTTGGACAAAATGCCTTTGTTTTATGTATTTTTATGTGGTGCTGAGGTCTGAACCCAGTGCCTCATATGTGCTAGGCAAGCATACTACCACTGGCCACAACCCCAGCCCCTGCAATTCTTTTTTTTTACTGTGTACATGAACATGTGTACACACTTGGACATGCACATTTGTATCTACATCTAAAGTAATATCTTCTCTAAGATTATTTGTTTGTTACCCATTTTTCAGGTTTTTAAAATGAGTTGTTTATTTAAATGATCTAATTCAGAAGCTCTCAAGATTTATTATCCATTATCTCTATTTCAAATAAAATGTAAAAGCATTACTTTCAGTAAAAAGACTCAGTGAAAAACAATAAACTCTAAACCTGTTGATCTCCTAAAAGTTGAGAGTAGAACAGTGGTTAGGCAAGATTTAGAAGGGGTAGGGAAGTTGTCAATAGGAATAGTTTTATAGTTAGAAGGAATAATTTCTGGAGTTTTATTGTAAAGTAGAGTGACTTAGCAATAATGTATAAAGAATTGAAGGGAGAATTCTGAAGATTCTTACTTTAAGAAATGATAAATATTTAAGAAGGATTTGTTGTTTACCGTGAATCTATGATTATACAATGTATACAAGTGTTTAAACATCCTATTATATCAATCAGAAATAAAATAAAACCTAAAAAATCTCAATTGTTATATTCTCCAATCTTGCACAACTCTTATAAATTAATTCTCAAATAATTGACATTTATGCAATAATTAGTTTTCCCATGGAGGAATAAGACTCTGAGGAATTATATAATCATCTAAGGAACTTAACAATTGCAAGAGTATTGCATCTTTGGGACACAGAGAAAATAAATATTACTTTTGTCCTGAATTAAAATGAAAATGATGGTATGATTTATACTGCATCTCTGACATTCACCTTAAGTTATTAGACAGTTTTTCTTCTCTGTGGACTAGGGCTATCTCAGTGGCAAAGTGAGCTTATAAACCTTCAGGACAGATCTGAGTATTGATAAAACCATTTTTTAAAAAAAAATCAAATATAATATAGAGAGAACACATTCGTTCTATTTGTCTTCATTCTGTTATGCACACTATACTCTCCCTCCCATTTTCTAATATTGATCACTTTAGTTAAAGAAGAAAACATTTTATATCATGGAAGTTATTGAATCATTTTGCTGAGGTAAATTTTAGTTTATTCAAGTTTTGAATGTTTGCTTTAGAACTGAAGGAAAAGGCATTGAATAGAAGGTTTCAAGAACTTAGCTAGGAACACTGGATGGGCAGTGATGTCAAGCAGAGCTCATTTTTCCTAACTGGGTGCTTCTGGGAGTCCACCAGGAGGTCAGTGCCTTCTTTGGTTTTCATGCTAACTGTCTGAGTTCAAGACTGCTACAATTTCAGTTCTCAGGGTTCATGTGGCTTTCTAAAACTTATATTGTCAGTAATTTTAGATTTAGTGAAGAAAAAAAAGTCAATGAGTGTAGGAACCAGGGAATAGAATGCATTTTCCTTCTGAAAGGGAACTTCATGTGAGAAGTAAAAGTTTATCTGTGAAACACTATATTGATATAGGCAGGAAGGTTGATAATTGCATGCTAACTCAGGTTGTTGAACAGAATAAAATTGAAAAGTAGTGTTATAATGTAATCATCAGTTATTTTTTAAAAATATTTTTAGTTACAGATGTGCACAATACCTTTCTTTTATTTATTTCTTTTAATGTGGTGCTGAGGATTGAAACCCTATCACTGAATAGGGTTTTTGAGCTCATTAAATGAATGAGGTACATTCTAACTGCCAGGTATTTAGCAGTTAACAGGCAAGTGTTTTCATACGTGCGAGGGGGTAAGTGGTTCTTACAGTTGCCTGATTTATAGAAGATGTTAAAATAAATGTCATTATAAAAAAATAAAAATAAATGTAAGATCAAAGAAATCTTATCACAGAATATATGTGTGTGTATTGACATTTGTATTTGACTTTTTTGCCAATAAAAATAACAGTTAATGTAAAGTGCTTGAAAATTTTTTCTGATCCTCATGCAATAAGTAATCACCGTGTTTATACTAGCAACATGTCATAAAATAACTATAGGTTAGAATATGCTTTTTTTTCCCCACTTCCCTCACAACCTCTTATATGTAATTTTGTATAACAATGAGGGTCTCCTTCCATTTGCATGCAATTTCCCTTTTCTCTCCCTTTCCCTCCCACCTCATGTCTCTGTTTAATGTTAATCTTTTCCTCCTGCTCTTCCTCCCTGCTCTGTTCTTAGTTGTTCTCATTATATCAAAGAAGACATTTTGCATTTGTTTTTTAGGGATTGGCTAGCTTCACTTAGCATAATCTGCTCTAATGCCATCCATTTCCCTGCAAATTCCATGATTTTGTCATTTTTTAGTGCTATATAATACTCCATTGTGTATAAATGCAACATTTTTTTATCCATTCATCTATTGAAGGGCAGCTGGGTTGATTTCACAGTCTAGCTACTATTGTGAATTGTGCTGCTATGAACATCGATGTGACAGTATCCCTGTTGTACGCTCTTTTAAGGTCTTAAGGGAATAGTCCGAGAAGGGCAATAGCTGGGTCAAATGGTGATTCCATTCCCAGCTTTCCCAGGAATCTCCATACTGCTTTCCAAACTGGCAGCACCAATTTTCATTCCCACCAGCAATGTACAAGAGTACCCTTTTCCCCACATCCTCGCCAGCACCTGTTGTTGTTTGACTTCCTAATGGCTGCCAATCTTAGTGGAGTGAGATGGTATCTTAGGGTGGTTTTGCTTTGCATTTCTCTGAATGCTAGAGATGGTGAGCAACATGTCAGAAAATATCTATAGGTTAGAATAAGCTTATGCTTGTTAGTATTTTTCCTTGTGTAATGATTCTGGTAGCACCAGATTCAAACTATAAAGAGCACTGCTTTTAAATAATAGACAATTATGAACAAATTTCCATTAGACTTTTAAGTTGGTTAATAATCATCTGCTATTTAAAAACATCTAGCTCAGATTTGTGTTTCTGAGGTTAACTACAAAGGTCTGCACACAAATCATTAAAAATTCCTGGGCCATTTTATATTTTTTGTTAACATAGTATTTTTTTAATTACTGTATCATAATCTTACCTGGAATTTAAATTTTAAATTTCAGCTTTGCTAATGCACTTAAATTATCGAGCTAAAATATTTTACAGAACATTTTCAAGAAAGTATTCTGATATAAATCATATGTGTTGTTAATTATTCATTAGTAAGCAAATATTACCACAATAATATTATGTAATATTATTTAGAGTGTGAAAGTATATAGAAATATTTTGAATTTTATATATATATATACACTCACACACACATACAGACATCACACATACACACAAAGGTTGAAAAAATAATTTGGTTATCTATTGGCTAGACAAATGGAAATTTAAATAAATTTAGCCTCAAACTTGCCATGTAAATTAGAAATAGTTATACATAGTACTGATTTACTTGTCATTTTCTATGTAACTGTATTGTTACTACATGTCATATTCAATTATAACACTAAGAAATTTGTAATCAGTATGAGCATATCATTAACAAAATCAATAATACATTATTGCATTTCTGTGAGTTTACAAATCTCCAGTCCTTCTTAGAAAGACTTACTATAGGCTTTGAAGGATTTATAAATTTAATGTATTACTGCAATGTGTTGTTGGGGTCCATTACTAAGAAAATAGATATTTTCTAGATGGCATTGAGATACATCTCTAAAACTTTGATGAAAGTATGGAATGCACGCTGGGCAAAAGGATAAAAACTACCTCAGGCATCAAGAACCACAGGAACTCAAGCACCACAGCAGCAAATTGTTGAATGAGCACTGCACAGTGCATCTTAGCCATACTCATGATAACCTGGGAGTTCACAGCTATCAGATTGAGGGAAGATTGAATAATAGAGAGTTTACAATTCATGTTAAGAGTGAATTGGACCCAATTAATGGTCTGCCATCAGAAAATTTATGTTTTTAAGGTACACGTACAATAATATCCACATATACCCAAAATGAAAATTGTAATTTGTTAAAACACAAAGACTATGTAAGTCCTGTTACATTTTCATTTTTACATTTAATCATTTCATTTAGTTTACATGGCAATCTCTAGTCACATACTAGCTTACATATTTTTATGTGTTGTCAAATTCTTTTCATCAATTTCAATACTTAAAGATGAAACTAAACAATTCCATCATTATATTTTAAGAAATTACCACCATGAAGAATATAGACAGGAAATTCATCTTGTCCTTAGTTTACTTTGCTTTCTTTGTGTATTCTCATGCAGTGCTTTTTATTTATGATCTTGAGAAAGCCATGGGAAGGTGAATTCACCTTTTTGCAAAAAAACAGAGAAATGTATTATAGAATGTTTAGTTGTTTCCTGGTGGTATCTTTTTCAAAAGGTATATGGAAATGACATTATAGACAATATCAAGTTACATATAAATATTTTTCTGTCAAGGAGAGAGGAGATTTCAGAAATATGAATCTGCTCCTCTTTGGGCCTATCTTGAATTCTGGCTCTTACACCCAGTCAACTGTCAGGCACAGATCTATGTAAACATGAGTTCCTCACTGGTGGGCCTGAGATCTTTCGATTCCAGTCTTTAAAACTAAAGTTTCTTGACAGATGATATTTTAGGAAGACATCTCCTGAGACTTTCTCACTGTTCAATTAGGCATGTCTCGATTTGTATAGGAAAATCTCTGCATTTGCTGTATTGTTTCTTATAAGAGAGAGAGTGTGCTCCCAATGTATAGACACATTAAGATTTGCATTTACAGAAGGTTTATCCATGATTGTTTAAACATGATATTTATGCATTATTATTTTTGTGGGATAATAAATTCAACATAAAGTATTCATTCCCATTTTAAAATTACAACCTTGGTTTCAGACTTGATAATGGTATGTAAAATTTTCAAAAGAAAATATTTTATATAGAAGAAATCATTAAATACCTTGAATTTCAAAGAAGTTTCACATTTGACTGAACCATCATATGGAATAGAAATATCTGAAAAGTCCAAAGTACAAAAACTACATGATAAAGGGTCCAGAATATGTAGGGATCTAAAACTATTTTTTTGTATGAAATACACTTAATGTTCTCTCCAATTTTACAAATTCATTGCTAGCTTATAAAACAAAAACTATTGAGTTACATTTACCTTTGCAGATGCAGAAAACACACAACAAAAGTCAGACAGATATTAAAATATTCCAGCCTTCCTATGAGATGATATTATTTCCATAAACTTTATAAAGCAAAATTAAATTCTTCTCTAATTATAGCTAAATATATTCACAAATCTTTAAAGATAAAGAATGATTTAAGAAATTTTTAAGAACTTAAGAATACACTTAAGAAAAGGTCCTGAGTTATTGTAAATAAATATTTTAATGCTGTTTTGTTTTAGGCTTTACATAATAAATTTGCAAGAGAAAAATAAATGCTTTTTCATAATGATATAATATGTACTTAAGAGTATGCAGCTTAATATGTGTTTCTTTGTAGTGACATATTTCTAATAGAAAAAAAAGATTAAGAATTTAAATACTTAAGTGATTCTGTTTTTGTATGTTTTAGGAAAGAAATAAATGTGATGAGCTTATAAGGGATATTATCTCTGAAGATCAAGTTCATATCCATGAAGAAATTACAACTAAAAAATATGAACTACTTTGTAAAATGTCCAAGTTACATATTCAAGTTTCATTTAAAACTGTTTTTTTTTCCTTTCTCTTTTTCTGGGAGAGCAAGTGATCCAGTATTTGCCTCTTAGGAAAATTGAATTACTAACCAGTAATTACAGTTCTCTGAATGTGATATTCTCAGTGGATTTGTATCAATTGTCTTGGGGCATTTTGGCATATGAGTTCCAGTAATGTAACATTGTGAAATAAAGAAAATTAAGTTCTAATAGATTATATCTTAAATTTGTCTAGTATATTTCTATAAAGCCACTTTGAAATTTTTTTTCCAACAGTCTTGTGAAATAGATTCAGTTAACCCAAGATGTAGTTCTTTAGCACACAGAAAGGTGAAATCCAAATCCAAGATCATAATGTCATTTATGAAGCTAGAAAAATCTGTGCATGATGAGGTAGCACAGATTCACTCTGCTATATTGAGTCTCCAATTCCATTTTATAAACTATGTAGCAAAGCAATATAAATGGGAGATACTAATCTTTAGAACATTTAAAATACCCTCGCTATCATTGTCTTGTAATTTTTAAGCATTTAATTCATTATAACATGCTACATATTAAAGTATGAATTACTAATTAATAAGTGTATTTAAAAACTGAGATAAATGTAGAAATTCAATTACTAGGAGAGTTTTTGAAAATACAAGATATTATAATCTAGAATCTAAAGTGAAAATGTTTAAGCATAATTATTATATTTCCAGTTATATGAACAGTAAGAAATATCTTACCATTTTAGAACACTTAAAGATAAAAATACATATTTCATTGAATCAGGATTTTGTTTTAGGGTATAATGTAACTAAGAATGAACTAGTATTTTTTGGAGAACAGAAAGATAAAAATTTTACCTTATGTAATATTGATTTTGGGAAATTTTGAAGAAATACTTTAAAAAGCTTTATTTGCTTTAAATTTTAAATGTTTCCTTCCTGTTGCCAAATTAAAAGATCCTACTTTTCCTTGACTTATATTCAATCAGTAAGGTTAAGTATTATTTAAAAACACATGAGCTTACTTATTAACTAAGAGGTATGAAATTGAAGAAAGCTATTATTTTAGATATTTGGATGGTAAAAATTGCTATTATGCAAAGGGATTTTATCTTAATTATTCTGGAAGATGATTCAATTTATTTACATTGCATATCGTAAAATTAGCATACATGATTTAATTATTCATATGATTATCTGGAAATAAATATTGAACTAATAAAAGATTAAGTTTTAAAATTAAAAATTTGGCTCTTGCCCTCTGAGTCAGTCTGAGTCAGGGGATAGGGGACTTTTCCAAAGAGCTTTGCAACTCTAGGCCACATTACCTCCCGATCAGGGAGATTAATGAGACCAGTGGAGGACAGAATGCCAATCAGTGCATTTGCTGTGAAGAGGAGGGTCATCAGAAAATGGAGACATCCCTGATGCTTCCGAGGGAAGCCACATGGTCAAGCAAGGCCTGGACCCATCCTAGCACAAATGGCACTAGCAGATCTGAGAAGCTGCTGCAAGTTCCTGAGGACTCCCAAGGAAACTCAGCTGACTGTTAACAATAGATAGAAACAAAAGTCAGTTTGACTTGCTTCATCTTAAACACTTAGCAAAGACAGTCAAAGCCAAAACACAGCGATTCCTGGGCATTTTAAATAAAATAATAGTTAAATGTAACTTCCTTAAATAAGTAAACAGGAGGCTTCAAAAGAGATTCTCAGACAGGAATGCCTGATTACTATCAAAAGAAACTGCCAGAGTAGTTTTTAGTTCAAGGCCTTTATTTCTAACCTATGCAGGTAGGCTTAATGTTTGCTAGTATGGTTATCCAGCACTAAGTAACAGAAATAAATATTTCTCTATTAGACACAGAGGTCATACTAGTAAAAGGATTTTGCAAGCTCAGATGACATTAAGTTATTAAACTGTATCTTAAGGAAAAGGACATCTGTAACCCTAAAAATTAAATGTTGTGTTTACACCCCTGACAATTCTGGCAATGCGACAAATATCCTTAAAGATTTACATGCTCAGATAGAAGCCATGTCCTCAGCAACTTTGTCATGGAAACAATATCTTAGCTCCTGGTCCTTGGTACATCGTGGTGGAAAACATTGTTAGTCTTTGTCTTTGCCATCATACTCATTGGCATATTCCTGTGCTATGGGATTTATTGCTGCATCAATCTGGTTCCAGTACTAATGAATTCTTGTTTCTCTTATAGACCACCCATCACTCAAATGGCCTTCCAGTCTATTACTTCTCAATCAGACTTCTATCATGGACCCACTCGATAGACCCGATTTTTAAACGGAGATTCCAAACTGCTTGCCCCACACCGTCCCTTTTCAGCCTGAAGAAGCCAGAAAGATTTTCTTCGCCCCCCTTGCTTACAGCAGTAAGGAGTTCACAAATTAGAGGGGAGAATGAAGCCAGATTTAAAGTTTGGTAGTCAGTGTATTTAGGTAAATTGGGTCTAATATCGAGTGATATCTAAAATGGAGGCCATGCTGGGAATGACTCAGGGAAAACGCAGGACAATTCATGGAATGCTAATGAAGTCCTGAAAAGGCCCTAGGCTAAAGTCCACCTCAAAGAAATGTAAATGGAGCTCAGGAAACAGCCCCCAACAGATTTGGAGATAGCCCATACTAGAGAAATGATAAGCCCATCCCAAAAAGTGATAATTGGGTCCACCTGTGTCCTAACCCCTTCAACCTATATTCCATCACCAAAACTATAAAAAGGGGAAAGAACAGCCCTTCCACGGATTCCCACCTTTTGGGTCCCCTTCTTTTTCCGGGAGAAGTCTTTTCTGCTGTCCTTTAATAAATTTCTAATTTCTACTCTGAAAAAAAAATTCATCTTGTAATAAGCATATTTTGTTATTAATGACGTACATAACAGATTTTTTAAAGAGATTGTATGCAATACATATATTTGGGACTGGGAGTATACCTCAGTGGTAGAGCACTTGCCTAGCAATTGTAAGGCCTTGGGTTTAATCCTCACCTTCACAGAAAAGGAAAAACAACCACAACCAATTATTCCCTAACACTTTTGTCCATATGTTTGTGAGTATAATATAACTAGTATTTCAAATGAAGGGTTGTGTTTCTTATTTAAAGGAATGAGTAGTTTCAAGTTTCCAGTATCAAAGATGACTTCCAGGTAGACATGTTTGTCATTGCCATGAGAACTGGTTGCCTTTTTCACTACCCTAGAATAATATGTTAAGTGGAAAATACAATATAAATTGAGGGAGTATTTTCCCAGGTCCAAGTATGAGTTAAAGGTTTAGAAATATTTTATTTTCAAAAGGAGTACAAAGTGTGAAATGTCTAATAGTTTGTAGGTTGTTCATTTTATTAAAATTAGATTTTAAGGTAATAATAAAAGCAACTATCCTTTGAAACTAACTATGAGTGCCAAGTACCTTGCAAGCACTATTGTATTTGAGGTTTACAACACCATTCTCTAGAGAGCTGTGTTCCTTGTTAAGTAGGAGAGGCAGAGATAGAATTCAGACTCAGAAAAGCATAACTCTAAAATGCAAACTTTCAACCCATGTACACTATTCTCTTCTGAGCCCCAAAGTTTTTTTTTTTGATTACTAAAAACTAAATCTATTCCAAGTCTTAATTTACTTTTAATTGTATTAAAATTTTTTTGAAAGGGAATATTCTTATTATAAAAGTAGAACATCCTGTGAAGTCTATAAAAAAAGGTAAATCAAAGAAAAAATTAATTACCCATAGTCATAATACTCCCAAATTAATTCATTCAATAACTGTAAATTCTGTAGATTTTTTAACATTAGGTATCTGTAGGCCCACATAGCCAAAGACTAGTGATGGTCTTCTTCTATCTAAAACTTAGACCCTAAAATGTGAAGGCATTAAGATTAAATGATGCCTCCCTGTTATTATATAGCAAGTGATAATGTTAAGTGTAATGTTTAAAAAATATTTTTTTCTGATAACATTATAGTTTATTAAATGTTCATATTGTCAATGTTTACAACATAATTGATAATAGTTCATGGTATTCCAGTAAATATGTAAGTATTTTAACACTTAGTTTCTTTAATTTTTTTTTTTACCAACTATTGGAATTTAGTAAAATTTTACCATGTTTATTTTTGTTTAAACTTGAATCCATGTACTTATGCATTATGCATGCCTACATGATTGCAGGAATGCATTCCTTATTTATTTATTTATTTATTTATTTATTTTGGTACCAAGGAATGGACCCAGTGATGCTTATCCACTGATCCACATACGCAGCCCTTCTTTTGTATTTTATTTAGAAACAGGATCTCACTGAGTTGAGTTGCTGAGGGACTCGCTAAATTGCTGAGGCTGGCTTTGAACTCACAATCATCCTGCCTCAGCATCCCAAGACTCTGGCGTGTACCACTGAAACCAGCTACATGAATAGATGTACAAGAGACCACATTGCAGTTAAATTCTCCAGGTATATTAAACATATTATCCTTAAAGTAATTTTTATGTAGGCAATGTGTGGAGATATATATATATATATATATATATATATATATATATATATATATAAATTACTTTAAAGAATTTTATATATAATTGTATACAAACATATATAGGCATAAAAACTTGGAAAACAAGATACTTCTTTCCACTCTTTATTAGGATTATAAGATGATGGAAGAGGATTTCCCTGTAGGAAGTAAAAGGTCTCAGTATTCATATTTTTCAGGAATACTACCAAAGGAATTTTGAAGTAAGACTGCTAACAATATGTAATGGTTTTCAGTCTATTGAGAAAACAGTGGATTGAGCAAGACTATATAATAGCACTATTTTAGAGTAGAAATTTTTTTTGAGACAATTATTCACTCAAAGAAACTTGAGAAAATAATACATTTTTTGCCTTAGAGAATTCAAAAGATGTGTTTTCTACTGTGCTGATAGTATGATACTATTTTCACAAATTAAGAGCCCTCAATAGAGAAATGGCCCGACACTATAACTACTGTCAATGGTAATAGCTCAAGATCAACTACTTTAAAATTAAAATGACAATTTATTTTTTCAGCTCTTCTCTCCTGTTTAATTGGCATCTATTCAAAAATTCCATACATGGGTCAAATTATTTATTTACCTAGAAATACATTCTGCAATGAATTTACACTGGAGCCTTTTAAAGTGAGTTGTGGTGCAGAAAATTAGATGTCTCCTGGGTAAAACATTGTGATTTTCAATAAATGCAATGGTAGATTGGTAACATCAGTTTTTAACATTTTTGAAAGAAAATTATTCATGCTGTTTCTCTGCAGTGCTGAACTTTGAGGATTCCTATAATCATTTGACCTTATGTTACATGAAGCTGACCCAGATTTGCATGCAGAGAAAAAACATTTTGGCTCAGGCAGCAATCACTAAACTCACTTAACTGAATAAATTGGTTGTTCAGTAAAAAGTCTTGGTTAAATTCCTGTATATTGAGAGATTGGGGTTTTGATGCTATGTTCAGCTTGTAAGAAAAGAAAGATAAATAAACTTAGTATTACTACATAAACAAAAGCACTATTTTACTCAGGTATTAATTGCCTGAAACTTTTGTTCAATTGATTGGTTTCTATAGATAGTAACAATTAGATACCTAACCAAGCAAGTAACTATAGATAGTACCTGAATTTACAAGTGTTATCTTTCTGACAAAATTATGGCTTTCTTCTTATACTGTATTCAATGAGTATCTTGCTTTAGGCTAAACAGTCATAGTAGATGATTTATACTTGAGAATTTTTGATTGAAAAAATCTGGGTCAAATCACCATTTCCCCCAGCTATTGCCCTTCTTGGACTATTCCCTGAAGACCTTAAAAGAGCGTACTACAGGGATACTGCCACATCAGTGTTCATAGCAGCACAATTCACAATATTTGGACTGTGGAACCAACCCAGATGCCCTTCAATAGATGAATGGATAAAAAAATGTGGCATTTATACACAGTGGAGTATTACTCAGCACTAAAAAGTGACAAAATCATGGAATTTGCAGGGAAATGGATGGCATTAGAGAAGATTATGCAAAGTGAAGCTAGCCAATCCCTAAAAATCAAATGCAAATGTCTTCTTTGATATAATGAGAGCTACTAAGAACAGAGCAGGGAGGAAGAGCAGGAGGAAAAGATTAATATTAAACAGAGACATGAGGTGGGAGGTAAAGGGAGAGAAAAGGGAAATTGCATGCAAATGGAAGGAGACCCTCATTGTTTTACAAAATTACATATAAGAGGTTGTGAGGGGAATGGGAAAAAAACAAAGAGAGAAATGAATTACAGTGGCTGGGGTAGAGAGAGAAGAGGGGAGGGGGGATAGTAGAGGATAGGAAAGGTAGCAGAATACAACAGTTACTAATGGCATTATGTAAAAATGTGGATGTGTAACCAATGTGATTCTGCAATCTGTATTTGGGCTAAAAATGGGAGTTCATAACCCACTTGAATCTAATGTATCAAATATGATATGTCAAGAACTTTTTATTGTTTTGAACAAGCAATAAAAAAGAGAAAAAAGAAAGAAAAAAAAGAAACACCATAATGTGGTGAAAATAAACTAACAAACATTGTTGAAATAGTAATACTGAATGGAGAAACAATTTTAAGTATGACTAGCTTCATAATAACTATAAGTTCAAACTATGGTGATGTTTTCTTTTTCATTAAAGGAAAAGAATGACTGTTCTTTATAGGTATAGCATCTCTGTGGTTCTTATTAACTACTATATAATAAAATTACAAATTATTGTTAGTTATACAATATTTTTATACATGTCCAAAATCATTATACATGTCCAAAATAGATTTTTCACCTTTAAAGTACTTTATACATAATAATGATTTTTAATCACTTCCCACTGAAGAAAACGATCACTATCCCCTTATTTTAGTGATTAGACACAGAGAAGTTTACCTTCTTGCTTATTGACACATAAATATAGAGACGGAGGTCAGAGTATTCATCTAGATTTGGTTCTCATTCATTCTTGGCAAATGTCATTAGTAGTTTGTTTGTTGGCTTTTTTTTTTAATATTTACTTTTAGTTTTTGGCGGACACAACATGGGGTGCTGAGGATCATAACTGGGCCACCCGCATGCCAGGGAGTGCTGTACCATTTGAGCCACATCCTCTCTTGGGTGGCTTTTTAATGCAGTGCTGGGTGTTCAACCCAGTACCTCACGCATGCTAGAGAAGTGCTTTACCTCTTATCCATAACCCTAGTCCCCAAAGTCCTTTACTTATTTTTTGGGGGGGAGGAGAGTGTGTGTGTGTGTAGTGCAAGGGATTGAATCCATGGCCTTAATCAGCAAAACAAGCACTCTACTGACTAAGCTATATCCTCAGCCCTGATCTATAGTCTTTTAACAGTGACAATGGAGCAGCCTGTCATTCAGCCTTTGATTCTGCACCCACTTGGCTCAGGTTGGAGGCAGGGCATGAAGCCTTGACCAATCAGTCTCTTAGGTGAGAACTGTCCAACCCTCATGCAGCTGGTGATGAGGGGGAGGGCGTCCACAATCTTCTGTTCCCTTGGTGTCTGAAGCCCACCATTTTTTCAATCTTTTTGTAGGCTTCTGTTCTGGACCCAAGCCCAGGTGTCTGTGCTATGCAGAAACTGAAAACAAATCACAGGGAGAACACTGAGAACCCTGAGAGCCAGGAAATGGTAAGTGTGCCTTGTTATCTTGAGACTGGTTAGGAAGGTGGCTTAAAGCTGACAGAAGTGGCAATGGTCGAAACTGGTAGTCATAGCTAGGGAGTCCTCATGGTCCTCTCCAGAGTCTTGTGGTCAGAGGGTCTCTCTGTGGTAACTTAGCATTCACCTCCCTCTGACTAGTCTAGTGAGGCTTAGATCAGCAGTTGAAAACCTGGGCATTTTGTTCCATAATTGTAAGGTGTTTCCAGCTTTTTTCTAAAGCCCTTTGTGGGCTTCCATGTCCCATGATTCCAGCATGGCTCCAGAATGCATAGTGAAGACTGAGATAATTACCAGGAGAGAAACACAACTACATTTGTTGTATTCAAGCATGAGAGAGGCTGCTGATTTTAGGGCTTGTTACTCATGAGGGTTTGTTTGTTTGTTTGTTTGTTTATTATTTTTTTGTGTGTGTGCGTGTTTGTTTGTTGTTTTCTTTTTGGTACCAGAAATTCAACCCAGAGGTGTTCATCCACTGATTCACATTCCCATCCTTTTTTAATATTTTTAATTAGAAACAGGGTCACTTTGAAGTTTTTAGGGCCTCACACATTTGATGATGCTGGCGTTTAACTCATTCTCTTCATGAGTCCTGAGATTTTTAAATGTAGCAGAAGCAGTATCTCAAAACCAGAACAAAAACCTGAAATCCAGAACTTCAGCTTATCTCTCCATAGGTCTCAGAATAAACCCCTAGTTTTCTAACTCTCTGTTCACATATCCAAAACTAGGGTTCTCTGTTCACAGAGAATAAGTTTAATAATGACCATGTAATGCAGATAATGGGCCTCACTCAAAGACACCTGGTGGCTAACTGAAAGATGTTAATGAGCACCATTAAGGCCTATTTCAAAAGTAAAAGACCTTGAATCCCACTTGTGGGAACACCTTCTACAAAGTCCTTTGTCCCAGGAGTGATTCCTTATTGAATTTGAAGGAAAAAGGATGGGTCACAGAAAGAATAAAAGTGAACCCATATGGTAGTCAGGATGCCTTTTCCAAAGCCTATTTTAAATGCATTATGCTCCATGTTCTGCCCAAAACCATCAGTAAACTTCTAAGATGGCACACAAAAATGATTTTTTTTCTGATATCAATCCTCATACAACATGGTGTCCGTTCTGTTTCTTCTTGCTTAAATAATTTTTTTTTCTTCAAAATTTATGAAACAAGCACCCAGATTCATGGAAAACTGAGAAATTTTGGTTCATCTAAAAACTTCATTTTCAGCATTATTAATCATTCTTTCCCCATGTTTTATTTCAAATGTATGCATAATTTATAATGTTTTTCTTCAAGAACTGGAGGGCATTTTTAAAAGATTTTCATTTATCATTCTGAGATTTTCACATGAGAAAAAAGCAGAATAATATTAGGTGACATTTAAAAGAATGAATCTCTTCTAAATGAGGTTTATGTGTCCCATTTAAAAATTTTTTAAAAACTGTAATGGGTCATCAGTTGAGGGTGTATTTATTTATTAATTAATTTGTTTATTTACTTATTTATTGTCAGACCATTTCATTAAAATAACCTACTGAAGGGGCTGGGGTTGTGGCTCAGTGATAGAGCACTCACCTATAACATGCAAGGTCTTAGGTTCGATCCTCAGCACCAAATAAAAATAAGTAAATAATAAATAAATTAATAAATAACCCACAGAAACATTCCAAACATTTCAAGAAACGCTTTTATTCTGGTGTGGTAGGAAAAAATAGAAGTGGGACTAACTTGAATTTAAATTACATGCAAGTTCAATCTTTCTCTCTCTCTCTCTCTCTCTCTCTCTCTCTCTCTCTCTCTCACTCACTCTCTGTACTGAGGATTGACCCTTGAGCCTCATACTTAGAAGGCAAGCACTCTACAAGCTGAGCTATTTACTCAGTCCCATTTTTTGGGGGGGAGAAACCAGGGATTGAAGTCAGAGGCACTCTACCACTGAGCCACATTCGTACCCCTATTTTGTATTTTACTTAGAGACAGGGTTGCACTGAGTTGCTTAGTGCCTCACCATTGATGAGACTGGTTTTGAATTCATTAATTTTATTTCTCAGTCTTGTAAACAGCTGATATTACAGGCATACACCATTATGCCTTGCCAACTTCAATCTTAAGGGCTAAAGTACAGGCAAATTAGATCAAAGTCCATGTCAATATCTTGGTACTATATATATATAAAGGTGTTGATAGACCTTATGTTTTATTTACTTATATGTGGAGCTGAGAATTGATTCCAGTGTCTCACATGTGTCAGACAAGAGCTCCACTGAGCTCCAGCCCTAGCCCCCTGGAACATATTTTATTGGGGATATTGGAGGTTGAACTCATAAACACTACTAAGACAAATCCCCAGTATTTTTGTTTTGTTTTGTTTTTTACTTTATTTTGTGAAAAGATCTCACTGAGTTTTTTAGCACCTCGCTTCTGCTAAGGCTGGTTTTGAACTTCTGATAACTCTTTCTCAGCCTCTTCAGAAACTGGGATTACAGGCTTGCACCCACACACTCATTCTGACTTCCCATATAACCTAGTTCTGAGTTTTAGAATATCTGAAACAAGGTTCTCAGAGATTCCAAATTTTTTGGAGTATTTAGAAAACACCACTATCTCAGTCTTGCATTCTGGGGACCAGTTTGAATTTTAAGTATGTAGCTTCTGAAGGGATGGACTAATTGGATGCATTGCAACTGGATGGCATTTTCTGATATACTTTCTATCTAAAAGGTACTTCATTTGTTTCCTTTTATTAGATACTGTGAATAAAGTTACAATAAAAATAGATGTTTGGCAATATATTTAGCAAAAGGATTCCAAATTTTTTACATATATACCCAGAGTTATTATTAGCAGATTGTATGGCATTTTTTTTTACCAAGAATTATTATTTATATTTTTTTTATTTATTTAAATAATGGAGATTAACCCCAGGGAATTTTACCAGTGTGCTACATACCCAATCTCCAACACTTTTATTTATTGATTGATTTTTGATAGAGGGTTTCACTGGGTTTCTTAGGACGTTGCCAAGTTCTTGAGGCTGGTCTTTAACTTGAGAATAAACCCCTAGTTTTCTACCTCTTATTCTCCTAAGCCACTGGGAGTACAGGCATGTACGACCTTGCACTTCTACCCCAAGTTATTACTAGTGGATTATGTGCATTTTTGTTTAGGGCTTTTAAAGAATCTTAACCCTTTTATAAAAGATATTTATTAAATTTATTTAAAATATATTTATTAAATGTATTTAAAAATGTCACCAACATTTTTACATATTTGTGTACTGTGGAATCCCTATTAATTATGAGATATTTGCTTGGTTTTGTATGGTTTGGTGCTGAATATTGAACCCAGAGTTGCATATCACTGAGATACATCCACATTCTTTTTTATGTTATATTTTGAGACAGGCTCTCATTAAGTTGATTGTAGCCTTGTTATGTTAATGAGGCTGTCTTTGAACTAACAATTCACCTGTTTCATTTTCCATAGCTTCTAGAATTTCAGGCATATGCCACCATGCATGACAATTTTAGTTTTTTATAATAGCCATTCCAACAGAACTGCATAGGCTGCAGAAAATTTTTTGATTACTGCATTAAATCCCTGAGGCAGTTTATGTGAAGTAGCCAGTGTAGGAGTGTTGAGTAAAGATTAGCAAGGATTGTGGAATGTGATAGACATTATTATCTAAAGTACATGTATGGGGCTGGGGATGTGGCTCAAGTGGTAGTGCTCTCACCTGGCATGCGTGCGGCCAGTGTTTGATCCTCAGCACCACATACAAACAAAGGTGTTGTGTCCGCTGAGCACTAAAAAATAAAAATATTAAAATCTCTCTCTCTCTCTCTCTCTCTCTCTCTCTCTCTCTCTCTCTCTCTCTCTAAAAAAATAAAGTACAAATATGAAGACAGGAATTGATGTGAACATACTTTATATACAAACAGAGGTATGAAAAAATTGTTCTATATGTGTAATAAGAATTACGATGCATTCTGCTGTCATGTATTTAAAAAATAAAACAAATAATATTTATATGTATTGCTGAGAATCAAACTCAGTGCTTTTGCACATGTTAGCAAAGTAGTCTACCACTGAGACACAACTCCAGCCCATGTAACCAGCTTTTTATACTCTCTTTGTAGTAATCAGAAACAACTTTAAAAATTGAAATTGCATTTATATCACTTTTCCTAGTACAGTAATGCATTACTAACTAAACTTATTCTTAGTATTTTTTAAAAATAATCTAATGGATGACTGTTATTTCTTTCCAGAGACTATTTTATCACTTCTTTAGGCCTTGGTGAAGGGCCTTTTTTTTTCAGAATATAGATGTCTTCTATTATCAAATGGGTCCATGCTAAGTGTGTTGAAAATAGTGATTCTAAAACTTCACACAATCTACACATTTCCAAGACTATAGAAGAAAGGGAAAGACAATATTCATAACCAAGAAACCATTTCCATTGGAAGCATAGTATCAGTGTCCAACCTGGAGTATAATCCAGGTCTTTCAGTGTGGTAAGGTTGTTTAAGAACCACAAACATAGGTTTTTGGGATCCTCTAAAGTACACTGAATGGCTTTAAATCATTACTCTTCTTCAAAATAAAATTTCTGCTACCTACTTAAAAATAAAGCACTATGAATGAGAAAGGTGAATGAGACATAAGTTCTGTGGAGGTACTGAGGTTGACCTTTAATTATAGTTCATAAATAGTCAAATAAGAAGGGCCTTAGGGTGGTCTCATCTTTTCCAACACATGATATGGAATACTTAGATTAACTGACATGAAATAATGAAAATGCATTTCAGGAAAGTGATGTCACAGAAATTTTCAGGGTAGAATCTTAGAAATGTGGGAAAAATATATTCATATTAATATGCATTTCTATACAAAAAAAAGTGATAAGTACATGAGTAGGGTAAATTCAGTATGCCTCGTGCATTGTAGGTTGAAGGTAATGATAAAGTAATAACTGAGGAGATCCAGAACTCTATAATTGTGGGAGACATTAATAGCAATTTAGAAAAAGAAAATATAGTTAAATCCCTTTAGATTTGCCTCGGTCATCTGTTCCTCTAATGAATTTGATTCTGTCAAATGAAATTATGTGGGTATGGTTCTCTCTGAATTTATGTTTTCTCTTGTTTTTAGGATTTTGTCAGCTATGTCATGTAAAGCCCAGTCTAAACTCTCTTTGGGGGATCTTTTACCTCCTGTTCTGGACTGCAGAGCAGAGATCCACCTCACTCATTCTGTGCAATGAATTGACTTTTGTAAATCTTTGCCAACAATGGTTGGAAGAACAAGCATATTGGAGGGTCTTTCATATCCTATAATATGGTTGTCAAACCTTGTGGGTTAAAACGTAGTTACTTGCTATGTTAGCAACATCTTCCCTATGAGAAGGGCTTACCTATATTGTTTGGTTTGGAAGCCCCGTGAACACAGAAGAGAAGCATTTATGCTCACAAACAAAGGAATGCCAAAAGCCATTAGATGTGAGAAAATACAAAAAATAAAATCTTCCCTTAGAGCTTTCAGAGGTAAAAAGTTTATTTCTGTTTTCTATAAGAAAACTAAAATTTCTCTTTGGCCTGACAATATTTTGATGTTTTAAACTTGCTTGCAATTTCTACCTGTGTTTTGAATTCACCTATGCCTGGCTATCCCTTACCAGATAGCAACCCTCTCTAAAACTTTACTGGTGCCTCATAAATTCTGGCTCCCACTGACCCAATAAAAATTCTCTCTAAATCTCAGTGGCAGCTCATATATTCTAAGTCTGGAGCTGAATTTATTCCCTCCCTTGAAATGTTAGCCATGTAGATCCTTAACCTGCTATCTGCCTTTAGATTATGATTTTCAAAATCTTGTTAGCTGTAAGTACCTTAGCACCCACCTCCTTTGTAACTTTTTGTGCTGTAAAAATATTTTCCTGAAAATCAGGGGGATGATCTCTAGCATGGGGTCTTGTAAGAGACAGTCCTGGCCAGCTTTTGTCTACACAATACAATCTTGATTTAATTTGATTTAAAATTGGTGGTCTTTACTTTGTGTTTTGGTTTAACATTAATCTTTTTTTTTAACTTTACTGTAAATAAAACCAAAGAACACAACAAAACTCCTGTAAATGAGCCAGGTGCATAAGAATAGTCATTCCTTACTGAAAGCACAGTATTCATTATAGAAATGATATAAAAGATCTCTCAAATATCAAGAGAGTTTAGGAGGTAGAAATTTTATTTCTTTCAGAATATAGGTAGTAAAATAGTACAAAAGAGAAAATGTGAAGCATGAATATATTAAGTAATATGCAAAAAAATCACCAAAATATTTATTACAAAAAATCATATCTACAGAAATGGTTCAAAGAAGCTGTCTTTTTGTCAGGAATAAACATTTGGATAAAAATGGAAGTTTTGGTTCTCTTTTTAAGTAGTTTTACTCACAGTGAATTATCTTTACACTATTTCTGCATTTTACTGGTTGGAACTAATTATAATTCATATATCTTCAAAAAAGGTACTGAATGCAGAAAAATATTATTGCTCATGTTTGAATCACCTACATTATTTGATCTTTCCCTTTTTAAACAAAAAATCTGCATAAAACCATCTCTTAATAAATATCTCTATCTCTGTACATTAGCAGCAACTGAGTTATAAAATTTGCTATGATAACTTGTCTCTTCATGTACTTAAAGACTATGAATTTGTTGCTTAGCACTTAGGTATAATTCTCTATGGTGTTCTCTAGTTATTTTTGTCTCTATGTTTTATACCAAGCTCTTAGTATGTGCCTTAATTACTCTGTGTAGCAATGTAGGATTTATGTCTTACTTGTGACACTTTGTTTCCAGAACTGTGTCTAAAGGGAAATATTTACAAAATGATTATCGAGGAAAAAAATCTATTTAGTATTATATTTTATTTTATATCTATTTATATGTTTATGTATACATATTTTATTATTTAGAAACACACTTTGATCTGAAACTATAGTGCTACTAGTGTATGTTAGCTTGAATTGGTTGTGAGAAACAAACTAAAAAGACATTTCTCTGTGTTGGTTGGTGATTTCTGGAACCTCAGGAACCTAGTGAATAATGGCAGAAATAAGTAACTCTCTAGTTTGAGACAGAACCACCAAACTAGATGATGTTTTGCTCCTGCTTTCTATCTTGATCATTGGAATCATAACTTTAAATATACATGGAAGACTTTTGGAATTCTGTACTGTTACTTCTTTTAAAAAAAATCAATGAAAGTGAAAAATAATGCAGGAAAGATAGATAATTAATTTCAAACTATTCATTTGTTAAAATAAATAATTTTTTTAAATCACCAGAAATTCTGAAAAGTTAGAAAAGTTGAAAGCTTTAGAAATAGCCTAAGGCAATTTCTCTTTTCTCAGTATAGTAGACTATGTTTCTCTTTTCTCAGGACAGTATACTATGTCTCCAACTCATTCCTCTATAGAATTGGACTGTGTGCAAATATGAAAAATAAGTGCTAAGATGCCCCACGTGGCTTTGAAGTTTAAAATCTTGAAAAAGCTCAAATCTGCCATTTTTCTACTTTACAGATTACAAAATCTTAAATTTATAAACTTCACAAACATTTGAAGAAGTGTAATTCAAAATGACCTAAAAAATGAAAAAATCATTGAAGGATGACCCATTGAACATGAGGACTTATAATATTGAAGCCCTTATATTAAATGTCTTCTTATCATTGTCAAAATTTTCCATGTTCATATTATTAATATATTAATCAAAATTTTTATGCATTTAATAACAAATATCTAATTTCCTATTTTATTCTGTCTTTTAAAAAATTAGTAGTAATCAATATTAATAATTTAATGCTCATACTTTTAAAGTATGAAACATATGCTTTAAAAGCTATGGCTATAGCAAGTGAAAAATCCAGCCTAATTTTCATTTAAGACTGGAAGCCATCTCATCACAAAGGCATGAAAAGTTAATTTCTGCTTCATTATAAATTACCTTGATTTGTAACCTTGCTTGAAATGCCTTCCAGTGCCTTGAACTCATCCATGTCTGGTTTTCCCTGATGAGATAACCACCCTCGCTGAAACTTTAGTGATGACTCATAAATTCTGGCTTTCCCTGACCAAATAACAACTCACTCTGAAACTTTAGTGATGCATCATAAATTCTGATGTTGTTATCTAAATTTACTCCCTGAGTGCTGAACCATTTAGACCATTAACCTACTACCTGCATTTGTATTATGCTTATGAAAATCCTGTTATTCGTGTAAGTTCTCAAGACACCCCCCTTTTGCAACCTTTTGTGCTATAAAACTACAGTCCTAGAGAACTGGAATGGTGTCTTCTTTTCCCATGGGTTCCAGGAGAGACTGTTATGCTCAAATATGGGACCCCCAAAAGACCACCAGAGACCAAGATCGATGTAAGCACCAAAGAGATGTTTATTGCAATCTAGCTCAGTCCTCCACACATAAACCAACTGGTGGCTTAGAGGCCCTGAGCCCAGGGTTAGCAGTTTTATAACCCTTTTGGAAGGCAGGAACCCCACATACATCATAGCATCTCTTAGCAAATCATCACACACCTTGGGAAAATCATAAACAACTGTAAAACATGATTAGCACATTCACTGGTGGGAACAAGTTGGGTAAGCGTGATTAATTAGTTCAAGATGGGTATTCATTTGAACAGACTGGCTTAGGCCACAAGGGGAGTGTATGCTGAATTGTATGGTTTCCCAAAATGTTATCAACCACCATAAACTACTGTAAGGGTCATTTGGAATCCCAGGAATTTTCCCTGCTTCATGCTGATTGGTGGCTGCTAAGGGGTTGCTATGGATCCCCACCTAGCCTGACTGAGTCACAGACACCAGGCCCAGCAGATGTCGTCTGTTATTTGTAGATAAACAACTCAGCAGGTTGGGTATGAGCCTAGGAGTGCTCTGTGTGTCTTTCCAAGGACAAGAGTCAAGCCCCCTTTCTTCAACAGTCTTTGCTCTGAGGTAGAGGCTGGTTTCTCACCTTATACCTTATGGTTTTTTTATGTATTTTTTTTAGCTGTATCTGGACACAATACCTTTATTTCACTTATTTATTTTTATGTGGTACTGAGTATTGAACCCAGGGTCTTGCACATGGGAGGTGAGCACTCTCCTGCTGAGCCACAATCCCAGCCCCTTATGTCTTGTTTTTATTGGGCATTTTTACTTTAGGGGGTTTCTTCCCAGTTCAAACTTCAATCTGTCACCTAAAAAGAACAGAGATCAATCAATCAGTCAATAAAATTTTATAATTATTGTCATCATTTTATATTAATTCCTGAATAATATACAAGCATATGTAATTCATAAACTGAAATGACTTTATATGTAAGTTTAAATTTAAAGTAGTTCCCACTTATGGGAAAACAACCTTGTCTTAAAATAACAGCAGCCTGAGACACTGGGGTACATTTCTCAGATTAAAAAGAAAAACAGCACTCAATGACCTGAGATTCTAGCCCTCATTCTTGCCTGGATTGGATAATATTCCCTGTCACTCAAAAAAGGGCTCACTTCTCTCAGATCCAATGTTCATGATCTGAAGTCCCTTCCAATCAAGAGAATTTTGTGGGAACTGTCCAATCCTGTGTGTCATCAGGGAGTAGGAGGGTGGGCTTTCACTTCTTATCTCCTGAGTCCTCCATTTTTGCCATCTGTAGTCTCATACTTCAGAGTCACAGGTTGTTCTGCTATTCAGGAACTGAGGATCCCAAGTAGCCCTACTTCTGAGAACCAGGAAATGGTGAGTGTGCATTGGCCTAGCAAGGGAGGCTGGGGGAGGAAGACTATTGGAACCACAAGACTGGCTGTGTTGAAAACAGGAGCTAGCAGATTGGGACCCTGGGCAGTCTCTGGAGTCTGCAGGCTTAAGTCCTCCACTGGGCCACTATGTCCTAAGTCCTACTGGCCAACCAGGTGGGGAACATGTCACTGGCAGAGACTCTTTGCTGCCTTCCTTAAGCTCAGAGGGCATCCTCAGAATCTGCGTAAAATACTATGTGGCAGGTGTGTTCCTGCAGCCCAGTGTCTTACCAGATGCTGGAGATTGACAGGTGAAATAAGTATCAAAATCAAATCTCCAAGGGCAATTTTCCTGCAGGAGAGGGGCTGTCATTTTGTCATTATGGTACCTAATTTCCTTTTGGGCTAGCTAATTTTCATTTTGACATTCTTTTATTTTTACTTTCTTCATTATTATTATTTTGTAAAAGTTAGGTGAACTCAGGGATACTTTACTACTTAGCCATATCCTTGGAAGTGGAGCCAGATTTACAGATAGGTAGTTAGTGTATTTAGGTAAATTGGGTCTAATAGCCAGTAAGATCAAGAATGAACACCATATTGAGGATGGAGTCAAGAATAAGGGGAATTGAAAATGTCCCCAAGGCCCTGAGCCCATCACAAGGAAATTTTAATGAAGCAGCTCACAGCAAACATGAGGATGCTAATCCAAAAGCCCTTCCTGACCAGATTACTCCTTCAGCCCACCTGTCCTCCACACTTTGGGTCTTCCCACCTACATTCCAACACTGCAAGATAACAGAACAAAGGACAGGAATGTGATAGGAATGAGGGATAGCTGAAGGAAGACCTTAGCTATAAAAAAGCTAAAAAGACCTTAGTTTTAAAAAAAAATACCTTTCATGGATTCTACCTCTTTGGCCCCCCTTTTTCTTCTTGGGAGAAGTCTTTTCTACTGTCCTTTAATAAAGCTTCTACTTTTTGCTCTAAACCTGCCTTGGCACAGTTCTCTGGTGTTATACTTCAGCATTTGGGAAGCAAGGACTCTTCACCCATAAACAGCCCTAACAGGTTTAAATTTATTTTGAGAAAGGCCCTAGCTAAGTTGCTGAGATTATTTTTGTTATGGTTTGATTTATCTAGAATTTTCTATTGCAATAAAGCATACTGTTTTTACATATATATGTGTTCATATGGGGATCTTATTTATATTGTGATTCTTTGATGATTATTGTAATATTATAATTTCACAATATCTATGAATAGTAGGTCATGATAAGTTCGTTTTTTGCTCTTATAATTGAAAAGGTTTTTGACTAAAGTTACATATAACTTTGAAGATGAATTTTTAAAATTTATGCTTATTGCATTATTGCTGTATTTAATAGTCAGGTTTATTTTGACATAACCATAAAACATGGAATATAATTTGCCCCCCTTAGGTATCCAGTAGTTCCCTTTTGCCTATTCTCCTATTTTCTTCTATCTTATATTTATTTATCATTTTTTTAAAAATTATCGCTTCATAGAATACACATAAAAGTAGACTTCATGTGATATGTTCATATTTGTACATAGAAATTTGGTGAGATATATTGTTTAATTTGAAAGAAAATTATCATCTTTATAATGATGAGTTTTATCCTCTGTACATGGGATGTATAATTCAGTCTTTTATGTGCTTTTTGTGACTTTCATTTTCTCATAATTTCTACATATTTAGTTTCTGAAAATGTACACATATGAAATACCACTTGCATAAGGCACCTATGTAAAATTTATGCATAGTGTTTTATGCTCTTTTGTAAACTGGATATATTATGGAATGTAACTGGCTCTAGCTACCAATTTTTCTACAGATTATTATTTATCTCTTTCATGATCTATATTGTATTGAGCCGTGTCCTTGGGCTTCAAGTTTTTGGGTGAGTACCATTGAGTACTTATATGTTATTATGATCACATATGCTCTAATTTCAGTAAGTCTCTGTGATGGGGAGTATCATGTATATTCAATAGCAAAATAGTTTCCACAAATAGATATTAATTTAAACTCCTTTTGAGTTAATGATTATTGATTTGTTTTAAATGTTTATCAATATTACTTAATTTTTCCCATGATGGGTTTTTATTTTGTATTTCTTAAGTTTCTAAAGTTTTTGAATTTTATACTTAATAAACATATCTCATGTATAAATTTGTAGTTCAAACTTCTGTCCTTTATATCTTTTTGGCTTAAAAGATGAGAAAAGAATCTCAAAATGCAGCTAGCGATTGATTTCAAGAAAAAGAAAAAGTTTTAAATTATTTTTTTTAAATTGACATTTTTCTTTCCTCATCTTTTATTATAGATTTTTTTGTATGATCGTAAAGGTAGGTTATTTAAAGTGGATTCCAGGGCTTATCTTTGTTAATTACTACAGGAAAAATAAATAAGAAATTTCTCTACACTATGGCTGCATGAAAGTGATTAAATTTCTTTAAAATTATATGGTAATAAAATTGTTAAATGACATATTTACTAAACATCCACTCATTAAAATTTTTTTTCTGTAATATTTTTGGCAGTGAATCATGAACTCTATTATCTGGATTTTGGAGTTTAAAATAAAATCATATGGAATAAAATTTGGCCACTCCTAGAAATATTTATACATAATTTGTTGTTTACTTAATGACATGTTGTGGAGATAGCAACTAATGAACATATTTATTTTTAGAAATACTTACTTTTGTCCTTTTCAGTTTCTAAAAAGCCTTTTAGATTTATTTCCTTAGTGAGTCACTCAGGACCACTGATGTGTGTGTTTTTTTTTTTCATTTTGTAATCTCCAGGCATTTACCCTTCTAAGAAATCTATGTTCTGAGCTCTGTTTCTGAAGATTTTCTTAAAATGACAGAAAAAAAAGTATTTGTGTTGCCCCTGAAATGTATTCTCAAAGCACTCTCTTCAAAATGGAGAGAAAATAATATTTCCCCAGACTGACATCCCTGTGTCAGGAGCTAACATTGATGATCTTTGAAGAAATTTCTACAATTCTGTCTCTGGGTAGTTTTCTCTTTTCTGCTGAATTGCCATTTAGTATCCACATACACATGTTTTTTTTTTTCCTAAAAATATTTTATTTATTTATTTATTTATTTATTTATTTATTTATTTTTAAATTAATTTTTATTGTAGGTTGTTCAAAACATTACATAGTTCTTGATATATCATATTTCACACTTTGATTCAAGTGGGATATGAGCTCCCATTTTTACCCCATATACAGATTGCAGAATCACATCAGTTGCAGAACCGTTGATTTACATATTGCCATTCTGGTGTCTGTTGTATTCTGCTGCCTTTCCTATCCTCTACTATCCCCCCTCCCCCCTCCCCTCCCCTCTTCTCTCTCTACCCCCTCTACTGTAGTTCATTTCTCCCCCTTATATTTTTCCTCCTTTCCCCTCACTTCCTCTTGTATGTAATTTTGTATACCCCTGAGGGTCTCCTTCCATTTACATGCAATTTCCCTTCTCCCTCCCTTTCCCTCCCACCTCTCGTCCCTGTTTAATGTTAATCTTCTTCTCATGCTCTTCGTCCCTACTCTGTTTTTAGTTACTGTCCTTATATCAAAGAAGACATTTGGCATTTGTTTTTAAGGGATTGGCTAGCTTCACTTAGCATAATCTGCTCTAATGCCATCCATTTCCCTCCAAATTCTATGATTTTGTCATTTCTTAATGCAGAGTAAAACTCCATTGTGTATAAATGCCACATTTTTTTTATCCATTCGTCTATTGAAGGGCATCTAGGTTGGTTCCACAGTCTTGCTATTGTGAATTGTGCTGCTATGAACATGGATGTAGCAGTGTCCCTATAGTGTGCTCTTTTTAGGTCTTTAGGGAATAGACCGAGTAGGGGAATAGCTGGATCAAATGGTGGTTCCATTCCGAGCTTTCCAAGAAATCTCCATACTGCTTTCCAAATTGGCCGCACCAAATTGCAGTCTCACCAGCAATGTACAAGAGTACCCTTTTCCCCACATCCTTGCCAGCACTTGTTGCTGTTTGACTTCCTAATGGCTGCCAATCTTACTGGAGTGAGATGGTATCTTAGGGTGGTTTTGATTTGCATTTCTCTGACTGCTAGAGATGGTGAGCATTTTTTCATATACTTGTTGATTGATTGTATGTCCTCCTCTGAGAAATTTCTGTTCAGGTCCTTGGCCCATTTGTTGATTGGGTTATTCGTTATCTCATTGTCTAATTTTTTTAGTTCTTTGTATATTCTGGATATTAGGGCTCTGTCTGAAGTGTGAGGAGTAAAGATTTGTTCCCAGGACGTAGGCTCCCTATTTACCTCTCTTATTGTTTCTTTTGCTGAGAAAAAACTTTATAGTTTGAGTAAGTCCCATTTGTTGATTCTAGTTATTAACTGTTGTGCTATGGGTGTCCTACTGAGGAATTTGGAGCCCGACCCCACAGTATGTAGATCATGGCCAACTTTTTCTTCTATCAAACGCCATGCCTCTGATTTGATATCAAGTTCCTTGATCCACTTTGAGTTAACTTTTGTGCATGGCGAGAGAAAGGGATTCAGTTTAATTTTTTTGCAAATGGATTTCCAGTTTTCCCAACACCATTTGTTGAAGATGCTATCCTTCTTCCATTGCATGCTTTTAGCCTCTTTATCGAATATAAGATAGTTGTAGTTTTGTGGATTGGTTTCTGTGTCCTCTATTCTGTACCATTGGTCCACCCGCCTGTTTTGGTACCAGTACCATGCTGTTTTTGTTACTATTGCTCTGTAGTATAGTTTGAAGTCTGGTATAGCTATACCGCCTGATTCACACTTCCTGCTTAGCATTGTTTTTGCTATTCTGGGTCTTTTATTTTTCCATATGAATTTCATGATTGCTTTCTCTATTTCTACAAGAAATGCCATTGGGATTTTGATTGGCATTGCATTAAACCTATAGAGAACTTTTGGTAATATCGCCATTTTGATGATGTTACTTCTACCTATCCATGAACAGGGTATATTTTTCCATCTTCTAAGATCTTCTTCTATTTCTTTCTTTAGGGTTCTGTAGTTTTCATTGTATAAGTCTTTCACCTCTTTTGTAAGTTGGATTCCCAAGTATTTTATTTTTTTTGAGGATATTGTGAATGGGGTGGTTGTCCTCATTTCCATTTCAGAGGATTTGTCGCTGATATACAGCAATGCCTTTGATTTATGCGTGTTGATTTTATAGCCTGCCACTTTGCTGAATTCATTTATTAGCTCTAATAGTTTCTTTGTAGACCCTTTTGGGTCTGCTAGGTATAGAATCATGTCATCTGCAAATAGTGATAATTTGAGTTCTTCTTTTCCTATTTTTATGCCTTTAATTTCTTTCGTCTGTCTAATTGCTCTGGCCAGTGATTCGAGAACTATGTTGAACAAAAGTGGTGAGAGAGGGCATCCCTGTCTTGTTCCAGATTTTAGAGGGAATGCCTTCAGTTTTCCTCCATTCAGAATGATGCTAGCCTGAGGCTTAGCATAGATTGCTTTTAAAATATTGAGGTATGTTCCTGTTATCCCTAGTTTTTCTAGAGTTTTGAACATAAAGGGATGCTGTACTTTGTCGAATGCTTTTTCCGCATCTATCGAGATGATCATATGGTTCTTATTTTTAAGCCTATTGATGTGGTGAATAACATTTATTGATTTCCATATATTGAACCAACCTTGCATCCCAGGGATAAATCCTACCTGATCATGGTGCACAATTTTTTTGATATGTTTTTGTATCCAGTTCGCCAGAAGTTTATTGAGGATTTTTGCATCTAGGTTCATTAGAGATATTGGTCTGTAGTTTTCTTTCTTTGAAAAGTCTTTGTCTGGTTTAGGAATCAGGGTGATGTTGGCCTCATAGAATGAATTTGGAAGTTCTCTCTCTTTTTCTATTTTCTGAAATAGCTTGAAAAGTATTGGTATTAGTTCCTCTTTAAAGGTTTTGTAAAACTCTGCTGTATACCCATCCAGTCCTGGGCTTTTCTTAGTTGGTAGTCTTTTTGATGGTATCTTCTATTTCCTCAATTGATATTGGTCTGTTTAGGTTGTCAATATCCTCCTGACTCAATCTGGGCAAATCATATGACTTAAGAAATTTATCGATGCCTTCACTATCTTCTATTTTCTTGGAGTATAAGGATTCAAAATAATTTCTGATAATCTTCTGTATTTCTGAAGTGTCTGTTGTGATATTGCCTTTTTCATCCCATATGCTGGTAATTTGAGTTCTCTCTCTTCTTCTCTTCGTTAGCGTGGCTAAGGGTCTGTCGATTTTATTTATTTTTTCAAAGAACCAACTTTTAGTTTTGTCAATTTTTTCTATTGTTTCTTTCGTTTCGATTTCATTAATTTCAGCTCTGATTTTAATTATTTCTTGTCTTCTACTTCTTTTGCTGTTGTTTTGCTCTTCTTTTTCTAGGATTTTGAGTTGAAGTATTAGATCATTTATTTTTTGGTTTTTTCTTTTTTTAAGGAATGAACTCCAAGCAATAAATTTTCCTCTTAGAACTGCTTTCAATGTGTCCCATAGGTTCCGATATGTTGTGTCTGTGTTTTCATTTATCTCTAAGAATTTTTTAATTTCCTCCTTGATGTCTTCTATAACCCATTGATCATTCAGTAACCTATTGTTCATTCTCCAAGTGATGCATGATTTTTCCTTACTTCTTTTATCGTTAATTTTCAATTTCATTCCATTATGATCAGATAAGATGCATGGTATTATCTCTACACCTTTATATTGTCTAAGAGTTGCCCTGTGACATAATATATGATCTATTTTTGAGAAGGATCCATGTGCTGCTGAGAAAAAAGTGTAACTGCTTGATGTTGGGTGGTATATTCTATATATATCAATTAAGTCTAGGTTATTAATTGTGTTATTGAGCTCTATAGTTTCCTTATTCAACTTTTGTTTGGAAGATCTGTCCAGTGGTGAGAGAGGTGTGTTGAAGTCTCCCATGATTATTGTATGGTGGTCTATTAGACTCTTCAACTTGAGAAGAGTTTGTTTGATGAACATAGCTGCACCATTGTTTGGGGCATATATATTTATGATTGTTATGTCTTGTTGGTGTATTGGTGAATGGTTCCCTTGAGAAGTATGTAGTGTCCCTCTTCATCCCTTTTGATTAACTTTGGCTTGAAATCTATTTTATTTGATATGAGTATGGACACTCCTGCTTGTTTCCGAAGTCCATATGAGTGATATGATTTTTCCCAACCTTTCACCTTCAGTATATGTATGTCTTTTCCTATCAAATGCGTCTCCTGAAGGCAGCATATTGTTGGGTCTTGTTTTGTGATCCATTCTACTAGCCTGTGTCTCTTAATTGGTGAGTTTAAGCCATTAACATTTAGTGTTATTATTGAGATATGGGTTGTTCTTCCAGCCATATTTGTTTATTTATGTTACTAAACATGGTTTGTTTTCCTCTTTGATTATTCCCCCCCTTTACTGTACTACCTCCCGCTCTTGGTTTTCATTGACATTTTTCATTTCCTCTTCTTGTAATAATTTGCCTATTATGTTTTGAAGAGATGGTTTTCTAGCTGCAAATTCTTTTAACTTTTGTTTATCATGGAAGGTTTTAATTTCATCTTCCATCCTGAAGCTTAATTTCGTGGGATACACAATTCTTGGTTGGAACCCATTTTCTTTCAGTGTATGAAATATGTTATTCCAGGATCTTCTAGCTTTCAGAGTCTGTGTTGAAAGATCAGCTGTTATCCTGATTGGTTTACCCCTAAATGTAATCTGCTTCCTTTCTCTTGTAGCTTTTAAAATTCTCTCCTTATTCTGTATGTTGGGCATCTTCATTATAATGTGTCTAGGTGTGGATTTCTTATGATTTTGCACATTCGGCATCCTGTAGGCTTCTAGGATTTGGGATTCTGTCTCATTCTTCAAGTCTGGGAAGTTTTCTCGTATTATTTCGTTGAATAGATTGCTCATTCCTTTGATTTGGACCTCAATACCTTCCTGTATCCCAATGACTCTTAAGTTTTGCTGGGAGCCATCAGCCAAGTAGGTATGACAAATTCCTTGCCAGCTTACTCCCATGCTGTCTAGTGGAAGGACTTCTGTAAGGTGACCTTGCTCAAGGACCAGGGCAGGATCCGTGTTTAGGGTGTTCCCCCTTTAGAATAGGGCGGTTTAGCATAATAGGAGATTAGGGTGTTCCCCCTTTAGAATAGGGCAGTTTAGCATAATAGGAGATTAGGGTGTTCCCCCTTTAGAATAGGGCGTATCCTGCTGCTGAGTTCCTCTTGAGCGCTTAGGGTCGGACAGTATATTTTGGGAGACAGAAGCCCATGCGGAGTGGATTTAGGCAGGAGTGGATTTGGGAGAAGTGGATTTGGGCAGAGAACGTGGATTCCCCCAGAGCGTGTTTGTAGACGGCCGGTGTGAGTTCGGGAATAAAGAATTGCTGTTTGAATCTACAAGCTGTGTGGAGACTCGTGATTCCTGCCCAGCCAGAGACTGCGGCATCTGGTGGCCCGTACGGGGAACGCCTGAAGCTTGGGGGTAAGTGAAATTGTTCAGCCCCTGAAGGAGAGCAAAAGAATGGGTGAGCATTTCAAAAAACAATGTGTTCTCCTTTTGATTTATTATTTTTTTATTTCAAGTTGCCTGTTCCTAGAACTTTCTCAGGCAAACTGGGGAAAATGGTTAACTCAAGGTTTGAAGTTGTTCACCTCCGAGGGAGAGAAATTGTTAGAGAAAAAAGGCACCCCAGTAAGACCAAGAACAGTTAGGGCATATGTTGATACAATACAAAAATGCAGCCCATGGCTTTTAAACGAGAAGTTGTTAAATATTTCAATGGGACCATCATGGTATCCTGTAGAAGGATTTTTCTTCAACAAGAAAGAGATGGCTAATTCTGTTTACTACATTTGTCTAAGATCTTGGTTTTTACAGACATCTGATTAATTTACAAAGCTAAAGTGTTAAAATATCAACCACTAAATATAAAATCAAGTACTCTTTACTTATTAAGTTCCGTAAGGTAATATATTTAACCATTATGTGTGTTTTCATAAATTGGTGAATGGAAAAATGTTTAATATTGCTTTTGTCTATGTCTTTGCTGAAACAAGGTTACTAAATGTTAAGATTCTATCAGGTGTAATTTACATACAAAGAGTATAAGAAGTTTCAGTTGGGTTTCAATTACAGTATTATAGTATCATAAAAAACATGAAAGTCTTTCATCTTCTTAAAGTGGAGTATTTGTCTAAATCAGAAATTTTATAAGGGTTGTTTCAGAATGTGAATTTATAAAAAGGGTTAACGGCTAGAAAAGAGATTAAGATTAAAGATGTGAAAATATATTTTAATATGGAAGGTTAAAAAAATGTTTCTAGGTGAGATAATCTCTGTGTGGTAAAGTAAAAAGTTGTAAAATGCCATTTAAAAAGATTTTGAGGAAACTAAAATTACTTCAAAAGCTTGAGAAAGAAAGAAAGAAAAAAAAAGGTATTTGTACATGGCAGATTGAGACAAAGCTTCTTAATGGAGTAAAAAAGGCCTTTGGTTGAAGGGCAGCCATGTAAACTAACATTAAAGCGATTTAAACAGATTCTAAGCCTCGTTTAAAAGAGTAAAGCTGTAGGTGGTGAAAAAGTACATTTAAAAGTACAGTATAGATGATAATTAAAAGGCTTTAAATGGTTAAATTGAAGGTGGTTAAGATGCCTTCATGACGGAGAAAAAAAAACAGGATAATGGGAAGATAATAGGATAAAAGATATTTAGATAAAGAAGATTAAAAATTTGAAGTGAAAAACTTTAAAGACAGAAGTATAGAAAGTTAAAAAGAAAAAAGTTAGAAAAGATGTAGGAAGACAAGAATTAGGAAATGGTTAAAAATGTCAAGTAAAGGTATTTCAAATTAAAAATACAAAAAGCTAAGACAACTATTAGATACAGACATTCAAGACAGAATTAAAACGTGCTTATTAAAGCAAAAAGAGGGAATTGGAAAGGGGTATATATCCCCCAAAGATAAACTTAAAATAACCCTTTTTACTCTAAACTTTTTAAATTTGGATTCATCAGGACTTAGTGCTGCGGAAAGGCATATGTATTCAAAAAATGTGCATAAGCCTAAAGTTCTTTGGAAAGATATTCTAACAGGACAATGGAAAGGTCCTGACCCAGTAATCGTCTGGAGTCGGGGCTCTGTCTGTGTGTTTCCACCGGGAGAACAGCAGCCGATTTGGATTACAGAAAGACTAACTAAAACGATTTCTACAGATCGAAAAGAAGATGATTTGACTCAAATCCATAACAGCTGATATCCAGAACTCCAACTTGGCCATTCTTACATCTGCAACAGTGATTAACCAGGATGTTTTTTTCAATATCTATTTTATTATTGCATTTTTCCACATCATAAGGTTCTATTTTTATTTTTTGAGCTCATACAAACCTAGGTTAATGTTTTTCTGATCAGTTTTATTTTTTTAACTGTGGAGTTTTTAAACATTGCAATGGAGATTTCACCTAGGTAAAGCTACAAGGCCTTTATTATTATCTTATGTGTTGTACGTTTGTTTGCACATTTGTGTTTTGTGTTATATGTCTGTGTGTGCGTATGTCCATATTTCATATATGAGGAGCGCTCATGAGAAAATGGATCCGAATTATTTTTTTTTATTATTCACGTGATTTAAATGGCGGGCACAAATCACGAGTCACCACACAGCTTGTAGATTCAAACAGCATTTCTTTATTCCCGAACTCACACCAGCCGTCTACAAACACGTTCTGTTTATTTGTTTTTTATAACCTCTATCTCCCTGAATAATTGATCTTTTGCTTCTTGGATTTGTTTATGTAATTTATTGTCGAAGTGGTCAAAGTGGTCTTTCATTGTCTGATTTTGCTGTCTAATGTCTTCCTTGAGACTCCAGATCATCTGAAGCATGTATATCCTGAATTCTTTATCTGACATTCCATCTGCTGCAGATGTTACCTCTTCTAAAGTTGAATTGACCTGCATTGCTTGTGGTCCTTTCTTTCCTTGTCTTTTCATACTGATCGCGTTTCTTTCTGCTTGGTGAAACTGTTGTGTTATTGATTTTTCCCCTATATATTTATATTGCTCTTGTATAGCTGCAACGTCTCCCTTGCAGGCTTTGGCGGTGGTTCTGCCCCTCCTTCAATTGAGGCAATGTGCCTACCATGCCGGGAGGCCGCTGTGCCTGTACTTTCGATGGGCCTGTTCTTTCAGTGGTCACAGGTCCGCCTACCTTACATGCGTGAGCAGCGGCTTTGCCCCTCCGCTGGCCACTAGGCCTGTTCTGTCTGTTGGTTGCAGGTCTGTCTACCTAAAAGGCGCTGGTGGCGGCTCTGCCCCTCCCCCAACCGGGGTGATGTATCTGGCGGGCCACTGGGCCTGTTTTGTCGGTGGTCACGGTTCCGCCTACCTTGCACGCGCGTGGAGCAGCTGTGTCCTTCCGAGAATTGCTGGGCCTGACCTGCCGGTGGGTGGCAAGTGCGCCTACCTTGCAGGCGCAGTGGTGGCTCTGCCGCTCCGCGGGTCACTGGACCTGATCTGCTGGTGAGTCGCAGGTCTGGCTAACTTGCAGGCACCCGGCGGCTCTGCCCCTCCCCCAACTGGGGCGGGGCGATGTGTCTGGCCGGCCGCTGGGCCTGTTCTGTTGGTGGTCATGGTTCAGCCTACCTAGCAGGCACGTGGGGCAGCTGTGTCCCTCTGCAGGTTTTTGGGCCTGACCTGCCGGTGGGTCGCAGGTCTGCCTACCTTGTAGGCTCGGGGGGTGGCTCTGCTGCTCTGTGGATTGCTGTGCCTGTTCTGCTGGTGGGTCGCAGGTCCGCCTACCTTGCAGGCACCCAGCGGCTCTGCCCCTCCCCCAACCGGAGCTATGTGTCTGGCGGTCCACTGGGCCTGTTTTGTCGGTGGTCACGGTTCTGCCTACCTTGCACGCGCATGGAGCAGCTGTGTCCCTCTGAGAGTTACTGGGCCTGACCTGTCGGTGGGTGGCAAGTGCGCCTACCTTGCAGGCCCGGGGATGGCTCTGCCGCTCCGTGGGTTGCTGGGTCTGATATGCTGGTGAGACGCAGGTCTGCCTACCTTGCAGACGCCCGGCGGCTCTGCCCCTGCCCCAACCGGGGTGGGGCAATGTGTCTGGCCGGCCTCTGAGCCTGTTCTGTTGGTGGTCAGGGTTCTGCCTACCTAGCAGGCTCGTGGGGCAGCTGTGCCCCTCCGCAGTTTGTTGGGCCTCACCTGCCGGTGGGTGGCAAGTGCGCCTACCTTGCAGGCCCAGGGGTGGCTCTGTCGCTCCGCAGTTGCTGGGCCTGATCTGCTGGTGAGTCGCAGGTCTGCCTACCTTGCAGGCACCCGGCGGCTCTGCCCCTCCCCCAACCGGGGCGGGGCGATGTGTCTGGCCGGCCTCTGGGCCTGTTCTGTCGGTGGTCAGGGTTCTGCCTACCTTGCAGGCTCGTGGGGCAGCTGTGCCCCTCCGCAGTTTGTTGGGCCTGACCTGCTGGTGGGTGGCAAGTGCGCCTACCTTGCAGGCCCGGGGGTGGCTCTGCCGCTCCGCGGTTGCTGGGCCTGATCATCTGGTGATTCGCAGGTCTGCCTTACTTGCAGGCTCCCATCAGCTCTGCCCCTCCCCCAACCGTGGCGGGGCGATGTGTCTGGCCAGCCGCTGGGCCTGTTCTGTTGGTGGTCACGGTTCAGCCTACCTAGCAGGCACGTGGGGCAGCTATGCCCCTCTGCAGGTTTTTGGGCCTGACCTGCCGGTAGGTCGCAGGTCTGCCTACCTTGTAGGCTCGGGGGGGTGGCTCTGCCGCTCTGTTGATTGCTGTGCCTGTTCTGCTGGTGGGTAGTGGGTCCGCCTACCTTGCAGGCGCCCGGTGGCTCTGCCCCTCCCCCAACCGGAGCGATGTGTCTGGCGGTTCACTGGGCCTGTTTTGTCGGTGTTCACAGTTCCGCCTACCTTGCACACGCATGGAGCAGCTGTTTCATTAGTGCCTGGGCACACTCTCTTTGTTTGCCTCCCTCAGGCCCTAAGTTTGTAGAGCTTGGGCCTGAGAACCCCCAGCCAATTTGCTTACCTTCTGGTAGCCACGCCCCCGTATCTGGTGCAAGAGACCTCAGTTGTCAGCACTGGTGGGAGCGGTAGCCGTGAGTCCCACACCAAGGCGAGTCGGTGCAAGAGACCTCAGTTGTCAGCACTGGTGGGAGCGGTAGCTGGGAGTCCCGCGCCGCGCGGCTCCCGCCGGCTCCTGAGCCAGCGCTGCCTCCGGGGTTTCTTGACTACCATGCCGGCAGGTCACTGGGCCTGTTCCGGGCTCCGGCGGTGGCTCTGCTCCGCCCCTCTGGCCTCCACAGTATTCAGCAGGACCCGGACCGAGAAACAGTTTCCGCGGGTTCTTTATCCCTGGGCCAGAGCAGTTCCGGGAGCCAGAATTCGGCCTCTCCGGACTTGGTGCATGCTCCGACAGGAGCAGGCTCCAAGAAGCAGTTTCCACGGGTTCTATAGCCCTGGGCCAGAGCAGCTCCGGGAGCCGGAACTCCGCCACTCCGGGCTCGGTGCATGTTCTGATAGGAGCAGGCTCCAAGAAGCAGTTTCCGCGGGTTATTTAGCACTAAGTCTGAGCAATTTGTCTGCGAGATGCAGACAATTGTCAGCCTGAAATTTCCTGTTCTATAGCTGAAAGAGCTGCAATCAGTCGAAAACAAGGATGGTGACGTCAGCTCTCCAAGATGGTGGCCGCTGGCTTCCTCCGTGGTCTGACCGGTGTGGAGAACTGAACTGGACCATTTCCTTCCCCTGTCTCCAACCCAGAATTCAGCTCCGAGCTCAGCAAAAAATCCATACACATGTTTTTTCATATACTATGTGAATAATTTTAGAGGGTACAGATGAATAATGCTCTTCATGGACGCTATGAATACCTGTGTGTTCTGTAGTGCACAGCTGAGAAAGCCCTGGGAGACACTGTGCAGATTATAATTGGTTAACCATTATATGCCACTCACATGAATTTCCTTTCAAAAGCTTGTATTAATCTTTTCACTTTAGGCATCCATGTCATCCACATTCCCAAGTATAAAAGTTTGAATCTTTCTTTTCTGAACTCCAGGTTCCATTTCTTTTATGGTTCAATGTGGTGCAAATAATTATGTTTTTTGTCTTTCTTTTACACTGTGTTTCTAATAAAAATGTTCTCTGCTTCATGCCAATATTTTCCATGTTCAGCTATGTTTAGAAAATGACATAGAAAATTGTGTTTAATAATTTATAAAGGAGAGTTGAGAATACTTCTTTCTTGTATTCCCCTTCCTTAGAAACTGAACCAGAGCTATGCTTGGCCTTTTGAAGGGGGCACCATAACCAATCAGATATATAGAAAAAATGTTGATTGATTGTATATTCTCTTCTAAGAATTCTGTATTCAGATTCATGGCCCATTTCATGATTGGGTTGTTGTTATTATTATTATTATTATTATTATTATTATTATTATTATTATCATTATTTGCTTAGCTTTTTGAGTTCTTTGTTTACCCTAGAGATTAGTGCTCTTTCTGATGTGTGATGGGTAAAAAAAACATTCTAGGATGTAGGCTCTCTCTTCACCTCACAAATTGTTGCTTTTACTGAGAATAAACTTTTTAGTTTGATTCCATCCCATTTATTAATTATTTGTTTTAATTCTATGCTATAGGTGTCTTATTAAACAGTTTGGGGCCTAATCCCACATGATGAAGATTAGAGCCTGCATTTTATTCTGTTAGATGTAGGGTCTCTGGTTTAATTCTGAGGTTCTTGATACACTTTGAGTTGAGTTTTCTGCATGGTGAGAGATAATGGTTTGTTGAAGAGGCTATCTTTTCTCCAGTGCATGTTTTTGGCACCTTTGTCTAATATATTATAATTGTAGTTTTGTGGGTTAGTCTCTGTGTCCTCTATTCTGTACCATTCGTCTACCAGTCTTTTTTTTTTTTTATTGCCAATGCCATGCTGTTTTGTTACCATTGCGCTGTAGTCTAGTTTAAGGTCTGGCATAGTGATGCCACCTGCTTCACTCTTCCTGCTAAGGATTACTTTAGCTATTCTTGGTCTCTTATTTTTCCAGATAAATTTCATGGTTGCTTTTTTTATTTCTATGAGGAATGCCATTGGGATTTTGATCAGAATTGCAGTAAATCTGTATAGTGCTTTGGTAGCATGGTCATTTTTATTATATTAATTCTGCCTATTCGTGAGCAAGGTAGATCTTTCCATCTTCTATGGTATTTTTTAATTTTTTTCTTTAGGGTTCTGTAGTTTTTCTTGTTTAAATCTTTCACCTTTTTCATTAAGTTGCTTCCCAAGTATCTTATTTTTTCGATGTTATTGTAAATGGTGTAGTTATCTTCATTTCTTTCTCAGAAGATTTTTCACTAATAAACAGAAATGCCTTCGATTTATGGGTGTTGATTTTATATCCTGCTACTTTGCTAAATTTATTTACTAGTTCTAGATGTTTCCTGGTGGAGCTTTTTGAGTTTTTTAGGTGTATAATCATATCTGGCATTTGCAGGTAAATGGATAGCATTGGAGAAGATAATGCTAAGTGATGCTAGCCAATTTCAAAAAAAATGCCAAATGTTTTGTCTGATATAAAGAGGCTGACTCATAATGTGGTAGGGAGGGGGAGCATGAGATAAATAGATGGATTCTAGATAGAGCAGAAATGTGGGAAGAAAAAAATAGGGGGCAAAGGATTAGCAAGGATGGTGTAATGTAATAGAGTTCATCATCAAAAGTACATGTATGAAGACACAAATTGGTATTACCATACTTTATATACATCCAGGGATATGAAAAATTGTGCTCTATACATGGAATAAGAATTGTAATGCTTCTGTTATCATTTATTTAAAAAATTGATATAATATGAAAAAAATGTTTATAAATTATATATATTAAATATGTGCATGTTATACATAGAACACACATATACATAGAACATATATATATATACATAGAACATATATATATATATATATATATATATATATATATATATATATATATATATATATATGTTTATGTATAGATCTAGGAGAAAGCAAGTCTCTTTCCTGAATTTTTAAAAATCAATTAATTTATGAATTTGTTATAATTTGCTATTAGAGCAGAATGCAATTCACTTCATAGTACACAAGTGGAGCACAAAATTTTATTTCTCTTATACAGAAAGTATAATTACAAAAACCCATGTAACTCTGTGTACAAAATATTTCCATCTCATTCCACCATCTTACTTACCTCTATACCATTTACCAACACCTCCCTCCCCTTTGTCTTATTCAAAGTTTCTTCATTTCTTCCATGCTACCTCCCACTTCACTCATTGTGGATCAGCATCCACTTAGCAGAGTAAGCATTAGGTCTTTGGTTTAGTGGATTGGTTTACTTTCTTTAACATGATATTCTCCAACTCTATCCATTTACTTCCCAATTCCATAATTTTATTCTCTTTATGCTCAGTAATATTTTACTGTGTATATAGACCATATTTTCTTTATCCATTCATCTCTTGAAGAGCATATAGATTGGTTCTATAGTTTACCTATTGTGAATTATTTTGCTATGAACATTGATGTGGATATGCCACTGTATTATGCTGTTTTTAGCTCTTGTTGGTCTAAACTGAGGAGTGGGATAGCTGGATCAATTTTGGTTCCTTTCCACGTTTTCTAAGGAATCTCCTTATTCTTTTCGAGATTGGTGTCACCAATTTAGAGTGGTCACCAATTTGAGGGTGCTGTTCCAAAAATACATCTACTTTATTAGGAATATTTTAAATACATAATGGTGATTTTCACATAGTGGAAATTATGACTTATACTATAAAATTCAATTTTTACTATTTTTATATGAATTCTAAAATAATAATTAACTTTCCACCTCATATAATTTTAATGCTCAATCTGTTTCCATACAACAGAAGTTAACTGAAATTTTACGGGATTGTCACTGTATTATTTTCCTCCATAAATAATATATTTACATATATAATCTACAAATTCAAAAGGCCTCATATGCAAGTTTAAATGCAAATGCTTTTCTGGTTTGGCTGGATTTTACTTCTCCAAGGATACCTAGCCTTAAATTAGCTGCAGCCTCAAAAGAAAAAAAAAATAAATGTACAGACAAGACCCTACAATTTTGACATCATTTATTTTTAGATTTGATGTTATCTCCTGTCACTCAAAAAACTCACTAGGCTCAGATTGAGCATATGATGACATAAGTTGTGTCCAATCAGGAGCCCTTATATAAGCATTGTCCAATCCACACGTATTCAGTAAAGAGAAGCAAGTTTTGACCATCTGGTGTGAAGCCTGCCAGTGTGGGTATCCATTTCTAGGCTCCCTCACTTATGGTCAGTGAACCTGATTTTTGCTCCTGTATAGGTACTGTGTAATTTATAGAGAGGACACTTGGTTCCTAAAATACAGTAAATGATGAGTGTGCAGTGAAATCCTGAGACTGGATGGTGAGTCTGGTTGAAACTGGCTGCACTGACTATGGTGGGAACTGGCAATGGTTGGCTAGAATCCCTGGTGTAATCTTTGGTTTCTCCAGTCCTGTGTCTTCTTCTGAGAAAGGTCAGCCATGAATCTCCACTGGCCAGTCAACTGGACCATATATTAACAGTAGACCCTGCAAGTCCTATAGTATTCTATAGAATATCTTCATCCCCTACTTTAAATTCTATTTGAGAACATTTGTGGCAATATTTCTGAATCTTCTCAGATTGTGTTATGGATTCTGGAGTCAGGAGATCATCACAATCACAACTCCATGTATTTTTTCCTCCAGGAGAGGGATGAGATACTCTATAGGTATCTCAGTTTTTCTTTACTCCTGAATTCATTCTCCTTCTTTTTGGAGATTGTGGTATTGTGGATTAAGCCAGAGGTACTGTACCATTTAGCTACATACCTGGTACTTTTTTTTAATCTCCAGACAGTTGCTGAGTGTGATTTTAAATTTGTGTGCCAGTATTGTGAGTTGTATTTATATATAAAATTTTAGCTTACTGTTCAATGACAACTTCCCCCTTTCCCAGTATTATCAGTTACATTTTTGCAGTATTATCAGTTACTTTACCCATATTATATTTCAAATGAACATGGTATTTTCAATTGTTATACCAAAAACTGGATGAGACTTTTAAAATAATCTTTTTTTTTCCTCTGGGTGCAATGATACATGCATATTGATTCCAGAGAGTCAAGTGGCTAAGTAAGAAAGATTGCAATTTCATGATAAGCATCAGGAACTTAGGTAGACCAATTAGACAATTAGAAAAACCTGTCTCAAAATTTTAAAACATGGCTGGGTATGTTGCCCAGAATTAACATGCTCCTGTTTCAAATCCCCAGTACCATGGACAAAAATCAAAAGCAAAAATTTTGTTGTTGTTGTTTATGAGCATTTTACATGATTGAAAAGTAAAGAAGAATCCTTTGATCTTGGAAAAATCATGTGTTTCTATTCTTTCTTTATGTCTCCAAGGGCAGTCAACCTGTCAGACTGTCTTTATGCTCAGATTTTCTTTTGTGAAATGTATATGAGAGCATTCTCATTTCCTACTCTGGTATTTTCCTGGAACTGTGTTTCAGAATGTATGTAATATGAGGATCCCACACCTGTCAAATCTAATACCTCTCATAAGTCCAGACCAGTATTAGGGGCTTATTTCATTCAAAAGCAGTATAAATGTAGATAGTATAGTTTCTCAAGGAAGTAACTGAGAAAACTCTCAACTTCCATTTTTTTTAATGTCCACTAATTTTATTGTCTAGCACAGTGTTTCTTTCTACCATATCAATACACTTGGAGTACTATGTACTATTCCACTTTTTGAGAGTTGCCATTCTAACAGATGTGCTAATGCAGAAGATCTTATAGTTGCCCTGTGCACTAAAATTCTGATGTAAGCTTTTTAGATTCCAGGGTACCTTATGCTCACTGGAAAAAAAAAGATATACACCTATATTAGAAATAAAGAGGTATCTGTGATTGTAACCATATTTTTTCCATAATATTTGAGATTTTAGCCCATTAGAATGTTTGCACACCAATGTGAAACCACTCCTTTTTGATCTAGGGAGATTTGCACCTGCACAGTTACCAGAGCTTTCAATGCTCTGAGGTTTCAGATATAGTCTATTGAATGGAAAAAGTTAATATCGGGAAAAATTACTTACAGAAAGAATTGGTTAGTTCTGGTGTTATTAGTAAAGTGAGCTGGGTGAGAGAGCTGAGGAAGTGCTAAACTGACACTTCGGTTTTCAGTGGTGGTCTGTATTTCCCTGTTAATTTTTGGTACTGTCTAGATAAAAGTTGAACTGTCAACAACAGCTCTTTGCATTTTTAGAGAATGTTGGCAAATCCCTCTAAGGGATTAAGGGGTTTCCTTAAGATTTAACATATTTTTCACTCTAGTCTAATGGAATAAAGCCCATGGATCTTGCATGACCATAGAAAACCACTTATTTTTCCCTCTGGAGTTGATACTCATGTATATCTTATTTCTTCCTCTCTGTGTACCGATAAATTAGCATTTAAACTACAGGCAATTTAGAGTTAAATAATATATTTCAAAACCAAATCAATCTTCCTTTATTTATATTAACACTGGATTTGGGCATTTTGTTCCAGTAATTTTGCATATTGCTCAAATCATGAAAATCTTCAAGTGCATTCTACTTATCTCTTGGTCGATATATTTTTTTTTTCAGTTTTCCAATGTGTGTGCCCCTAATTCCTTTACAGTTTTAAGAAGGCCTCAAAACAGGAGTAAATATTTATTTTGTGTATTCATAAACAGAGGGAGGCTTATATTCTGCTTTTATTTTTATTTTATTTTTAAAATTATCTCTTTATATCTACTGTTTGGTGGATGCTTGTGTATAATTCCAGTGTCACACACATTCTGCACACAAGTCCCTACTTGTGATCTGTGCCTATGGTTCTAACATCTACATTGAGGTTGGATTGAGGTTGAAATGAATACCATTTTTTCACTCATATTAAATATTTTATTGATATATTTTGATTTATATACTTATTATACTTAACAATAAAAAGATATTTGCCTACATATGAATTTCCCTATGTAGTTTTCCGTATTGTGATTTCTTTATCTTAAAATTACTACACTGTTGCAATATTATAACATGTATTAGTGTCAGGTAATAATCACTAGTACATTTGCTCTTATATATGAGAGAGTTCTTGGCTAATTTTGTATACATTTAAATTTCCAGGAAAATCTTAGAAGTTTTTGCTTTGATTTCTTCTTTAACAAAAACTAAAGCATGGTAAAATTTTGACCAGTTATTATTATAGGTTAACTTGGGAAAATGGTCATTTTTACAATAGATTTATCCTTTGTAAATATGTTAAATATTTGAGTCTTTTATATGCTTTTCTATATTTTTATTTTCTCAAATATTGCATATTCATTTTCTAAATATACTTGCATATGAAATGCAATATTCATGTGACATTGGCATAAAACATACTTGGTATTTTGTAGTTTTGTCAAACTGAATATAATACATCAACAATAATTGTAGTTCTTTGAATTTACTATTTATAAAATTCAATAATTATTTCTTTCTCTGTAACCATGCCCGTTGGTTTCAACACTGGAGGAATATGGCTGTATTCTCATATGTACAGTTGTTGTAATTTTAGTCTCTGTTTCTTGTGTGGGTACATCATGTACATTTGATTACAAAACAGTTTGTACAAATGGATAATAAAAGCTTAAATTATTATTTCCCACTTTTGTGAATGCATTCATTCCACATATTCATCAATACTATTTAATTCATCTATATGATATGATTTTATTCAATGTTACCAAATTTCTAAAGATTTTGAGTTTTTATGGTTATTGAACACTTAGATATATCCTTTTAAAAGAGTCTCTTCAAGAATTTATTCTGCTTTTCTTTTGCAATCTGTTTTATATTTTGTTTCTTGATTATATGAGGAAATTAGATTTTTTTTTACCTTGTCACTTTTGTACCTTTAATGTAATAATTTGATGAATAGATTTTTTATTAATATTTTGTAATTCATAAATTTACACATATTATATTGTATAATTTTGAAAACAAAAACTATTGCTTTTCTTTTGTGATATTAGGGATCAACCAAAGTGTCGTATTTCTGAGCATATTCTCAATTCTGTTTTAAATTTTATTTTCAGATGAGGTTTGCTCAATTTCTTCAGTTGACCTTAAATTTTCAACTTCATTTCTTAGACTCCAGAATAGAAGATATTTCAGGTGTGCACCACCATATGCACCCTATCTTTTGTATGAAAACTTCTGAGCTTTGTACTTTCTTATATATTTCAGTACTATTTATTAATAACTTATATTCAGAATTTAAAGTCTAAATATGTTGTAATATTTAATGCGTGAAGGCATAAAATAGCATTTTATTATCACACTGTTTTTCCCAATATCCGAGCATCGTTCTTTGAAATGAATACCATTTTTTTCTCTTCCCTGCACTGTAATCTTCATTATGTATCACTGCCTAAATAACAAGAGACTTATAAAGAGTTTTGTTGTTCTGGTTTTCTGTAGTTCCACCATTTATTTTATTATGAGGTTTACTCTGATTGATTTAATTTCATAACATCAATCATGTGGCATCATGGTAGTTTGGTCAGGAGGAGACTTTATCTACAACAGTGGATATACCAAATATCTTAGCCATGTACTAGTCTATACCATCTAGATTCTTGTCATTACACTCAGAGAATTGGAAAATTGCAGAAGATTCTTAGGAGAAATTTTCCAGAGTGTATTTCCATCAAGTGAGAAATTAGTATATAGGCATATTTTTGCAATTATAAACTGTATCATTGATATAATTTTTATTTGTTGAATTTTCAAATTTGCTAGTGCTTTTTAAATTGTATCTGCTTTTTATTTATTTGTACTGAAGATTGAACTCAGAAGTGCTTAACCATGAAGCCACATCCTCAGTCCTTTTTTTATATTTTATTTAGAGACAGAGTCTTGCTGAGTTGCTAAGTGCTCACTAAGTTTTTCAATACTATATATATATTATATTGTCTTAGAACTTATAATCTTTTTTTATCCTCCTCAGTCACTGGAACTAAAATTATCTATCACTAGACCTGGCTCATTTGCTTTTTAAAAGCACCAACATGGATAGTGCTAACTCTCTCTCTGCTATGTTCATCTTTAATAGCTTCTAATTTGGCTTGTTTTTTTAAAGATTTTCTTACTTTTAGTTTGTAAAATTTACTTTTTATTGGGATGGATGATTTGATAATAAATTCTAGTCATTTTATGGCTTAATATTTTTTGTATGTTTTATTTCAACCTCAGGTTTAGATGAATTTCATTTTTTTAGCTGTATGGAGGTCTAAGTGAAACATAATAACCTGTATGGATATTGTTAAATAAATGGAACCACAATTTTGCCCATTTTTTGACTGTACAGTATATACCCAAAGAACATAAAATCAGCATACTACATTGAAACTGTCACATTAATATTTATAGCAGCACAATTCACAATAGCTAAGCTATAAAGCCAACCATTCCATGATAAATGGGTCCATTCAGTGATGACAGGATAAAAATTTGTTGCTTTATTCTATGTACACAATAAACTATGAATTGGCCATAAAGAAGAATGACTTTATGACATTTGTCAGTAAATGGATGAATCGGGAGATTTTATTGCTAAGTAAAACAAACCATTTCTTTAAAACCAAAGGTTGAAAGTTTTTGCTGATATGTGAAATCTAAAGCTCATAAAACGGAAAAGGGTAAGAAAAAAAATCAGTAGATTTCACAATGGTAAGCAATGAATAAACAAATAAAAGGGAAGGGGATGAAAATATTAAAGATTATATATATATAAATCCTACCATGATAGCCACCAAGAAGAACAGGATTTTATTTAGGATAAGATATATCCTATGCTTGCATAATGTCATAAAAATTGATTTTACAACCAGGTAGAATTAGAAAGAACCAATAAAATAAAAAACAAATTATATTTGTTTGAAAAGCTATATGTACGTTCTATTATAAAAATCATACATTATATACATCAAACAAAGTTTTTATGCATATGTATATATTATTTTGTATGTTATAAATTGTTAAAATTATAAAAAGGAAAATCCAAACAGGATTGCTTTTGCTATTTTTTATATTAATAACATACATAAGTACCATAAAATATTTGAACTTAAATTCACTGTTAAATATTTCCATTAAGTGGTCTGTCTACCTTGTTAAATTTCAAAATTTCTCTTATACCATTGTTAGAGATCTCACTACATATTCAGAAGAGCCAGCTCCATCAGAGAAATTACAAATAAGATTCTACACTTTAGTAAATCTCTGATTAGTGGTTGCACAATTAAAATTTGAGGATTCCCTTTTTTAATTACCATAATTTTCTCATCTGAACAATATGTATATTTTAGATCATAATATTTAAAAATTACAAAATATGTATTTTTGTAGTAATGTCTGAGTTTCATATTGTGTTTCATAAATGTGGATTATATATATTTTTTTGAACTTAAATCACTTTATCTGCAGAAGTAGATAATAGTATCATTGTGTTCCAAAACCACCTACATGATAGTCTACTAACTCTCATTTCAACTTCGATTACCTTACAGACTGTGCAAAAGTTCATGTGGTCAATGTGTTATGTATTTACATATTCTTATTTCAGGTACCGTTAACATTCAGGGATATAGCCATTGATTTTACTGAAGAGGAGTGGGAATGCCTTCAGCCTGCTCAGATAAACTTATATAAAAATGTGATGTTAAAGAACTATAGAAACTTTGCCTTCCTTGGTAAGTTTAAGTTTCCTTTAAAATGTTTAATTAATAATTATTATTTAATTTACTTATCTTGTATCTTCTGGGAACTTCTCAATAAGAATGAGTTTCAGATTTGTGTTTCAAAGAAAAAGGACATTTTTATATAGATATTTTACTCTTTAATATATATTATTTTGCCCTTTAATCTTTCTCTTTCTCAGTGTGTTATACATCCTTCATTTTAGATAAATAGTACCTAGCATGATTTTGTGATGTAAACAATTGTAGCCTACACATAGCAGGGGACAGAGTTGAGAAGTTCAAATGGAGAAAACCAAACTAAAAAATGTTGAAATACTAGTTATTCAGCGGAAAACAATTTTCAGAAGCTTAGCTTTATTTCTTTTGATTTTAATCATTGAACACATACTGCCCTACATTTATTACATTTTCAAATTCTTTGTACTTTTCGGTTTTCTTCTTTACTGATGTCCCAGTTCATTCAGATTAACCATCAAAACTTACCTTTTGTTGTGAGGGCCAGCATAATCAGTTACAAATCTTGTGAGGAAACCTGTAAAGAAGCTAACAGAAGAGAGAGACACACTCACAGTGAAAAGAAATAAGGAAAAAAATACTGGCCACTCCTCTTCATGGCTGCACATAGTATACTCCAGAATTAGATAGCTTCTGTTACCATGACTACATTCTAACCTAGTGTTATTTTAACCCCAAGTGCTAGCTAACCATGATAAGGTACAGTTACTACAAACATAGAGCCCTTTCTCCCTAACGACATTACCAGAGAAACTAGATAGTGCACCTGTAGAGTTGTCTCAATAGCTTCAGGGAGAAACTGCTAGGCATTACTAATTGTGGATATCACGGTGCCAGTTATCATCACCCCCACACTTTCCTGTCTGTTTCCAAGGTCAGAATACCTACAGTCTTCCCTCCTTTTTAAAGGCCTTTTGAATAAGTAATATTACTTATCTTCTTAATGCTGGTGGGTGCAAAAAATAAGGCAGCTATAGACAATAGCAAGTGCCAACATCAGTAAATATCCACCTATGAATATTTTTTGAAACAGATGAAATTGAATAAACATGAAATTATCCAATCCATCAAGTCTAAACATCAATCATCTTGTTGGACCTTATTAATGATATCTTTAAGGTAATTGAATCCATTTCAAATAAAATTACTATTATCACTTAAATTGAAGGAACACATGTTATTAAACTTTGAATATCCATTATGGTGTAACAATACCAGACAATCAATTGCAGCATGAATGTCAAGTATGGCTTGACAAGGTTGTTTTTGTTCTTTATTAAGCATATTAACGACCATGGAGGCATGGCTAATACTTTTTATGATAGCATAAGTGAGTTTCATAATAGTTTTCTAAGCCCATAGAGCTAGTCCAGGGAAACCCTATAAAGAGAATGCAAAACATCAAATTTTGCCTTAGAGAGAAGGTTTACTGAATTATCACAGTTTTTATCAAGAGGAATAGCTCTTTTATAAACAAATTTCACAGGATGGTGACCTATTAAATACTATGATAAGGAAACAGTTATTCTGCTAAGACAACAAAGAATACCATGAGATATTTTTTCAGGTATATAACAATTCCATTCAAGTGAGACAAGATATTGTACTGGGTTATAGAAGTCCAGGATCTGTCAGTACTGTATTTCCCATAGCTGGTGTAAAAAAAACAGAGCAACATTATTATTAAGACCAAAACATTTACAGAGTTTTGTGTGAGTTTAGCAACCAAATCAGTAACTAATTTATCCAAAGTACATTCTAACCTATTTGAGCCAACATCTTTTGAGCTGAGGCTGGTAATGGTTTTATATCTCCCCAAGTACCTGGAATTAATTATAGTATCATGGGTTCCTCTTATAATGTTTCTCATCATTTGAGGAGAATGATTATTCTCTTCTTTAAAGGACTCTTCTCTTCCAGGGTTAAATGAAACTTATGAATCAGCTTAGAAGTCCTTGATTTACATTTATAATTGCTATATTTCATACATCAAGCTAGAGTCCAAACAGGACATGTTGACATAAGTGTAGAAGTCTATGCTTTTCCCCAGGTGATCAAAGGCATAGGATCTTGTCATGCTGGTCAGGTGGAATCTTATATATTGCATACTTTATTTTGGTAATGACTTTTTCAGAATAGAATGTCTATTCAATGCAGATGACCAACTTTGAGTATAAACTTTATGTTGTATATTGAGCATAGTAACAGTAAATAAAACAATATTTAATGCATATTAAAATGAGAGAGGCTATATCTTTGTTTGTATGTCTCTGTTTTAAAAGGCAAGTATTAGGATACAATTTGCTCACTCAAAAAAGCTTGTCCAAAAAGATTGTGAGAAATTTTATTATTTAAAACTATATCTCATTGATTAAAAATTGTGCAAAATGATGAGATGCAAAGGCAGGGTCATTACCCATCTTTAAACAAATAGGGCTTCAAGGAGCAGATCATGATTGGTTTCTCTCCATGCTCTCTGTTAGAATTGACTTGGCAGATTTTTTTTTTTTTTAGATTCAATTCTATTAGTCAATTTTTTTCTTTTGTTTTGTGGCTTGCAATAATGCATTAATAATCATAAATATTTTGAAGTGAATACCTCATTATATTTTACTTTGTAAGTTGTTTTCTATATTTCTTATTTTTTTTATTTTTATTAGTTATTTAATTTCTGGATCATGCTTGGATTCTTTTCACACTTCTCTTTACATAGATAGATAGATATAGATATAGATAAAGATATCTTCCCTTTATATATCCTACAGGTTTTTAATTTTTACAGTATTTTACAAGTTGCTTAGACTTGTCTTAACCTTGTTTCTGTTTGATAAGCCTCTCCCATATTGGTAGAATTTCAGCTTTGCACACTAGGAATCCCCCTCTCATTTATTCTTAAGGAATTATTCACATACACAATTTGTGCCTAATTATATTAATATTTTTTGTCCCAATTTTACTCTCTAAACCTTCTTTAAATAATTATTTAGAGTTTATTGAGTAATTAATAACTGTCAATATCCTAATATTCAGTTCTTAAAGTTTTTTTTTTCTTCTTTTGTTTATTGGATTAAGCCATGCTTCTCTTTCTTTATATTGCTGTACTATTTTTTATTTGTTCATTAAAGGAGTCAGCAGTAGATTACATAGTCCATTTTGGGGAAAAAATATAAAAATATTTAAATAAATAAAAATACACAAGAACAGTGCTGTATCCTTGTAATATGTGAGAATTGAGAGGCCATCCAAAATTACTTCATTTTTGAGGGAAGTCGCAGAAATTTAGAAACAGCATGACTCAAACAAATTTTAAAAAATTGTGTTGTAGTTCAGGGATATAGAATTATGGGAGTTAATCTCAAGCACCACACATGAAAAATTAACAGTTGGATGACCTAAAGATTCAGAAATGCCAGTACTAAATATGTATCTATGAACAATTAAATTAGCAAATTGAAGTGATACCTCTGCTTTTGTGATTAGTGCAAACATTGTTCTAAGTATTAAAGCTAGGGACTCAATGTGTGTGCCCATCAATGATCAAATGAGTAAAAATATTGCACTTATATACTATTATTATTTAGTTATGAAAATATTTTTTCTCAAAAAGTTTTTTAAGAAATACATGCAGGACTTTGCATTAAGTGAAATGTGACAGGCAGGGATTAAGTTGCAGGAACATTTGATTCGCATGTGGAAGTCAAAATTTAAGTGAGAAAAATTGTGCTCACCAGGTACTGTGTTTTTTGTATGGTTGATATTATAGTCAAAGTCTCCGTATTTTAATTTTATTGAGCATAAGAGGGTCAAGAGTTTTTTTTTTTTTTTTTTTTTTTTTTTACCAAATGTTGAGTGTATTATGTTCTTCATTAATACTACTAGTAGAAGGAATACAATACCTTGTAAGACAAAACTGATATTTATATTAAATAATGATTTTGTTAATCAGTTCTGTTTAGTCATTTTACCTTTTATATATAGTATGAAATACCATGATACATTTAGTAAATAAAGTAGTATTTGTCAGTGAACGAAATCATCATATCAAATGAATTTAAAAATATGAAAATCAATTTATTATACTTGATTGTCAACTGTTGACTTCAGCCAAGTATTATGACATTGGCTATGCAAGGTTTTTATAGTCTTTTAAAATGTTTTTATGGAAAATTTTAGAGACATATATGTGTATATTTCTTAGTAAATTTTTTGTTCATATTTCTTGTTAAGAGTCCATAGCCTCTTTACCCTTGTTGACTATTTGTGGCATTATCACACAAAATCTGCCAGTTATTTTCACATCTCTATGTCATGGTAGAAAAAAACCAGTTTTGGGACACTCTTTAAAAAAGCCACAAATATTTGTATATGTTTTACATTTCTCTTATTCTACTGAGAGTAAATGTAGCTGGTAGATATTTCCTAAATATGTAATGCTATATTATGAAGAACAAAAAGCTGTGGATGATAAGAGTAACATACTTTCCTTGTCTTTATTATAATACTCTTCTTAATGATGTACTCCTCTTGGATACTGTGGTCTCCAAAAGAATTTTGGTAATATTCTCAAATTAATTGTGTCTGTACATTTTTAATGAACTGATATATTTTTGAGTTTATGATGACTTTGAATGTACTAATCTGTTACACTCCTGATGTACTTATTTTACCTTAATTTCAAGTTATGTATGCAAAGTATATTCATCCTACTCTAATAGGTATTGTTATTTTTATTTTTTGTTTATTTCAGCCATGACTCCTTAAGATATTCAAGAATATTCAACAGAAAAGGGCATAAAACATATGTTTCACAGTGTGATAAGTGGAAAATATAGAAGTTGTAATCTTGACTGTTTACAACAAGAGAAAATATGGAAAACTACTAGTGAGAGTGAACACCAGAAATCATATAAAAATTCAGACCATGTTCACTACCAGAGAATTTATACTGGAGAGAAGCCCTACAAATATAAACAATGTGGCAAAACTTTTAGTAAAATATAGGTCTTATTTACCACAGAAAAACCCACATTAGAGAGATGCCCTACAAAGGTAAAGAGTGTGGAAAAGCTTTCAGTCAAAAAGTAGGCCTTACTTGCCACAGAAGAACTCACAATAGAGAGAAGCCCTACAAATGTAAAGAATGTGGCACAGCTTACAGTAAAAATCACACCTTATTCGCCACAGCAGATCACATACTGGAGAGAAGCCCTACAAATGTGAAGATTGTGGCAAAGCTTTCAGTCAAAAAACAAACCTTATTGGCCATAGCAGACTCACACTGGAGAGAAGCCCTACAAATGTAAAGAATGTGGCAAAGCTTTCAGTCAAAAATCACACCTTATTTGCCACAGGAGAACACACACTGGAGAGAAACCCTACAAATGTAAAGAATGTGGCAAAGCTTTTAGTCAAAAACCAGACCTTTTTGGCACAGCAGAACTCACACTGGAGAGAAGCCCTACAAATGTGATGAACGTGGAAAAGCTTACAGTCAAAAATCACACCTTATTTGCCACAACTGAACTCACACTGGAGTGAAGCCTAACAAATGCAAAGTATGTAACAAAGTTTTTACTCAAATATCAACCCTTATTTGCCAGAACAGAATTCACACTGGAGAATAGCCCTACGAATGTGAATGAGTGGCAAAACTTTTAATAAAAAATAAAAATTTATTCACCACAGCAGAAGACACCCTGGTGAATGTGAAATGTAAATATGTGATAATACTTTTAAAGAAAAACTAAACTTCATTAACAACAGAATTTATACAGAAAAGAACCCCTACAAATGAAAACAAATTAGCAAACTTTTTAATAAGAAATCAATTCATTTTCACCACTAAACTCTGGAAAGAAGACATAAATGTAGATAATATAAAAATATTTTAAATTATATATCATATATTATTAGACATCAGAGAAAACACACTGGAGAGAAGCTTTACAAATGAGACCATCGTACCATTTCTCTAAGAAAGAGTCAACATTTAATCCTCACCACAACAACCATAGAAGAGACAAAGTTGTGATATGTGAAAATTGACAATTGACAATGCTTCCAAAATTTATTCACCAATACTCAGCACCTGTGGATACATATTAGTTAGAGAGAATACAAATGGAAAAAAACATTTCATAACCACATGTTTCTTTAACACTACTTATTTTTGGAGGATTCATTGTGCCCAGAAACCCTAAAAAGTTAAATAATATTTTGAAAACTTATTCAAATTTTAAATTCATTGAACATCTGAAAACTCATACCAGTAGTGAACATTGAACAGATTTTGTCCAAAATGTATACCTTATATAAAAATGAATCATTTATAATAAACACTTTGACAAATATGAGAGTATAGTAAAGTCATTATCTCTACATTACACCTTGATGTATATGAAGATCAGTAAAAGACATTACCTATTTAAATATAGAAAATAAGTAGGTGTCTTTAACTTTTGCTTAAATTTTTTAAGCATTATCAAGTTATTTGGTAGAAATATCAGTCATAAATATCATACATGCCTAATACAGAAACCTCATCTTTGAAAGCATATAGATTTTGTTTTCTAAATAAAAAATTACTATTTTCAGTTTTGAATACTGGAGAAAAGAATTATATGAAATCTTTTTTTATTAGTTTTAACACGAAATTGTAGCATTTTAAACTGTATTACTTTTTTGTATTTCAGTTTATATTTAGGGATTTTTAAACACTGAGCCACATTCCTAAGCCCTCTGCCCACTTTTTCAAATTTTAAGACTGTCTTGCTAAGTTGCTTGAAACCACACTAAGTTGCTGAGGCTGAATTTAAACTTCTGAAAGTACTCAGTTTCCCAATTTTCTTGGATTACAAGCATAGACCATCCTGCCCAACTTATAGTGCATTTTTTACCTATATGACTTGGGTGAATACATGAGGCTTAAAATGCAGCTACATGAGTTTGAGTCGTTTCACTGGTTAAAAAAATACTATAATTTGTACTGTAATAGGAGACTCAAAATGGTACTAGACAAACCTATTTTTTAAATTTTCCTCTTTATTCATGGTATTCTAATGATTTTAATCTAGTCAGTTCACACCATTTCTGATTAATGAGTATCATCAAGATGGACCCATGTATTCAAATTCCCTCTATGATCAATAGCAATTCTTCCCATTAAAACTCAAAACATTTTCATAGAGTCTTTGTTATATTTTAAGGAGCCACTCTTGCTTTGTTTAGCAAAACAGAATCAATTCCACACTGTTGAGTCCCAAAGTAAATGGCAATACATTAACCTAAGCACCGTGAGGAATATAAGAAATAGAAGATATCACCTTTGAAATATAAAAAAAAAAAAATAAGAATCTTAAGTGCTCAGCCATTACCATCTAAACTATACCAGGGCTTATAAAATGTAATCTTGGATGTTCTACTCACTCTTATAGTAAGAAGCCTTAGACTCAAAGTCATTTTTCTGTTGTTATAGTCTATTTTATAATGCTATAGAAAAATACCACAAACAGGCCAATGTATAAAAAGAGATATAAATGCATAAAAATATTTTCTGAGGGGCTGGTGTTTCGGCTCAGTGGTAGAGTGCTTACCTAGAACATGCAAGAATCTGGGTTCAATCCTCAGCACCACATAAAAATAAATAAATAAATAAAATAAAGGTATTCTGTCCAACTACAACAAATAAATAGATAAATATATAAATAAATAAATATTATTTGAGTACATACTTCTGAAGATTTAAGTGCTCTGTACCAGAATCTTCGCAGCTCCTGTTACAGCCCCTTTACCAGCATTACACATGAGATGGAATTATGGTTAGGGCTTATTTGAGAGGTAGAGAGAACATAAGGACACAGGAAGTCAGAGAAATCCAGTAAGAAGACTTGCTCTTTTTGTAACAATCTGCTTTAATAGGAACTATCTTGTGTCCCATGAAAATTTCATTAACTCTTTCAAGGGCATCTCCCCCAATGATCTAACCACAATCTACTAGATCTCACTTTTTACACATTCTACTATTTTCCAACTCTCTCCCCTTGGAAACCAAGTTCCCAACACATGAGTACTTGAGGGACATACTCAATTCATAATGAAAGTTATATGAGAAAGACAATGGTAAAAATGAGACATAGAATGTCATTTCTTTGTACTTATAAAGATTCTATATACTACAATAAAATGCTTTAAAATATATAAATTATTTTAGGTGGAGAATTTATTTTAAAGACAATAGGGAATTCAATTAAACTACTTCTTGAAGAATGAATAAATTTAAATATGACAAGACTAATGGGCTAGGTATATTAAAAGAAGGGAAAAGCCTGTGCAAAAACTCAGTGGATGTATAGTAAACCATGCCTAGGTTTATAAAGAAAATGGTGGGCTTTCTGAATATGCTATATCAAGCCAAATGTGTACTGGCTAGATGTGGTGGCCCTCAAAACCAGAGCAAATATTCATAAGAAAGATGCAGTGGACATCAGTCTCAAGAGCTTCCTATTAAAATATCTGCTTCCAAAGACTATATGATTATTAGTAAATCTTGGGAGTATTATCTTTCTTTCAGTTTTAATTTTAAGCTTTCTATATAGTTGCTGCACCATCTCTTGACCAGACCAATATTTTCTTGAACATCTTCATATATTAATCTACACACTGTCTCACATGTTTGTTTCAAAGTTGTCATGGATCCCTCCTAGTAAATTCTGAGATATATGAGAGGTTTAACAAGTATAGAAATTTGCTTATGAAAAATAAGCCATGTTGTAGGTGGGAAGTAAAAGGAGAAAAGATGCAAAAGTCCTCATCCAAACTTGTATATGCTGATACTACACAAGGTTATTTCAATGATGTCTGGTTTGTGGTAGAGAAGCATCTTTTCTTATACACTATGCCACAAATTTCATCAAATATGGTTGTTATAGATGTTGAGAACACCCAGAGTAATCTTAGTAATTTCTACATTGAAAAACTACTGTTACATTTAAGCAAAACTATTCATTGCAATAAATCTGAAATAGTTCTTTAATATTGCAGAACAGAAAATTGGTGGCATTATTCACTAAATGCCAATATTTTCCAATAACACCTATAGGGGTACTTAACAAAATGGATCGATAATTAAAGTAAAGAGTGAAATGAGACCCAGAAACAACTAATTATGGTAAAAATTATTATTACCTTATTTCAAATTCTAGTGCACACTTTTGCTTTTTTTCCAAAAGTTAATTTTTTTAACATTTTGGTATGATATTTCACTTCATTTATGTAACATGATAAATACTATGGTTTTTTCATATGCACTCTCTGATGCATCTCAAATATATTTGCATACCCCAAGACCTTAACAGATTTCTATACACATTATTCACTAGAGAAACAGTAGTTACTTCTGAAATCTATATTGCCCTTTGTAAATGAGGTCTTGCATTTTTTTCAAATATCTGAAATAATTAGGATGATCTTAGTTCTAATTATCATATAGTTAATTCCTGATAAATATTTGTGAAAAGGATGAAGAAATAATAAGAGCATTTATATAATCTGTACAATAGGTTATGTGGTATTTCATGTTTTTAGCTACAACTTATTGAATATTATAGCAATCTTACTATGTGGGTAAGATATGGGTATGATGAACCAATAATAAATAAAAATTGCATGCTGCATTGTTAGTAATTTACCAAGAAATTTTTTTTTCAAAAAAAGACACTCTGATGTGTGGTATTTATCAACTATGATATTATGAATGAATGAAGTAAAGCAAATGAATAATTGGAACTACATACTTGCTTAGGTTGCCTATAATTCATTGTTAAAAAACCTTTAGCTATGTAAGATTTTAATACTGTATCTCAAATTGTGACTTAATGGAATTTTGATAAAATGTGCATTAATAATGCTGAAGTCTTTCATTGAATCTTATATCAGTTTATGAAATAAATATGCTATAAGTGATTTCCTCAATTCTAAGTGTCTTATGTTTTAAGAAACTGTATGGACAATTCAAATTAAAGTTAACATAACTAATATCAAGAGCAGAAGCACCACAGGAAAAATGAAAACAAAGAAATGGGAGATTCCACCATTATAGATGTAATTTTCTCAACATCTTTTCAATGTACCTAAGCCAGGTTGATACCAAAATTAATGAGCAACCTCTTCTCATGCTGGGTGTGCATGATGCTGTTATATAAAATGAAAATAACTGCAGATGTTTCAGAGCTACATCTTACAACAGTATCTCACTGTGTTTGACCGCAGCAAATAGCTTCTCAGTGTTCAAATGGGTAAAAAAAATTTTTTTCAAGTAAAATCCATGTTAAACAATAACAACTGTTTTTTCATAAGAAAACTGTCAATGATTTTTTTTTTGAAACAACATGACAATAAACTGTGTCCTACCACATAAAGGAAAGCAACAATTCTTCATTTTATTCTTTGAATATGCCAAATATTCTTTGGCAAAATGTCATGTTTTAATTTCACAGGTGTGAATTATATCTGTTTTTCTTTAAATTGCTACTTATTTAATATAAATTTGTTAAAAATTTATTTCTGCATGTGCTAATTAGTGAAATATAGTGAGGAATGAAAGTCATTTAAAGCTCTATGAATTGCAATCTCAGAATGGTAGGAGGAAGCTGTATATAATCATCAGAAACACATTGAGTACTATTAATTTGTTCCAGATATTTATTTCCCTTAGTATCCAGATTTCACATAAACTAGTTCTTTTAAATTGAGCTGACTACTATATATCATAGGAAAAGCCATCAGAGCAATCAGAATAAGAAATTTAAAAGGGAAACAATCAAATCATAAACATCTGGTTGAAACAACTAGCCAACTGTTGGATCTTACCTTTTGACTTTACTAAATTCCCTTCTTTTTTTTTTTTGATAATGACTAAGAGTAAGGTACTTCTATTAAGAGCATAACCAGGACAATTTATGGCAATTTGTTTTTCTGAAACATATAAAATTGACTTGCTAACTCAGAATACAATCTATTGAGTATACCTTTTGGGGTAAAAAAAATGTACAACTACACAACATGAATATTGTCCTTTTGAAAAAAAAAGAATGTGATGGTGAAAACCAATTTGGAAAGTTAGTATTGAATATTTTATATCAAAGAAAAATCAGAAATATTTAAAATACTTTTGATTATTAGATTCGTGTAACAAAATAAAAGGAAGTGTCCAGGTTGATGTGGTGGTACATACCTGTAATCTCAAAAATCATAGATTATGAGGCTGAATGATCACAACTTCAAGGCCAGGCTTGGTAACAGAGACCAGGTCTCAAAATAAAATATTGAAGAATTGTGAATATATATGAGTAATAAAGCACCCCTGGGTTCAAACCCCAGGACTATATAAAACTGTAGTTTCCAAAATTTACACCCAAATCAGCAGCCTCCACTCTATCTGCAACTATGTAAATTTCTAAAAGGAAACTAAATTTAGCCATACCTACTATTAGTTGTCTGATAGTGACCATAATTTTGAAATAAATACATGGAAGACCCTTCACAAAGTATTAGGGGTTCCCATTATTTTTTGAATGGCAATGAGAGAGGGAAGAAAACCAATTTGGCTTATAGGGCCACTTCTTTCTCTTAAGGCCAATGAGTCAAATATTAAAAGGCTTTAGTGTTTAGTTGATTATCATTTATGTAATCATTATTATGTGATTTTCTGCTTAATCTGCATTGGGCACTTTATTATTTCTGAGTATGAGCATCTGTACAGACCACTACACCCCAGTCTATTATTTAATAGTTACAAGTCCTTGTGTTCATTCATCATCAGTTAGTTATTCTATTTTAAAAATAATTATGTGTTGCATTCTTTGTCTACAGAAAATTTATGGAGGTTAAAAACCAGTAATCATTTTCACAAATTTGATTCTAAACTAGTTTTCATCGCAAAACACACACCAGAAGTAAGAATGATTTCTTTCTCTAATTTATTAGCCTCTGACATGCAATATCAGGACATGAATGCTGCTCATGGAGGGATGTTCTTACCATCAAGAACAATCAATACTACTTTCTTCTATCGCATCAAATGCTACAAAAAGTGCACATTTTACTGTGTTTCATACGAAAAACTTGACTTTCTATTATTTGTGTTTAGTGGGTTTTTACTTTCTTTTTCATCCCTTTGTTTTTCTCTATATTTTGTAATATTCAATTTTTTTTTGTGTGTGTGGTGAAGAAAATAGACCACTGGAATCTTCTAACTTTTGCTACATTCAATCACTTGACTACTCACTAGCTAATATAAGCATCATTTTAAAGGTAAGACTGAGGTATGCTA